>NW_005366455.1:4467682-4484554 GCF_000412655.1 Myotis brandtii | reverse complement strand
TATATATTACTTTATACCTTTACGTCTATTTATTTCTTAGCTATCTGACATGCTCAAAATAGCACAACCCTTATAAGATCTGTTTTTACTGCACTGCAATTGGTGATTCTTCCTGCTTGAATAAACTTGCACACATTAAAAATTTTAATAGAGGGGTGAGGATTGCAAGTAGGTGTTAATAGGGCAGGCCTCTAAAATGAGCCAAGTACATAGTTATTTGGCAGAAGAAAAATAGTTCACTAACTTGAAATTATAAGTTAAGCAACCAATGAAGCTAGATTCAAATGCCATTGAGAAAGGTATTCAGTAAAGTCCCTTAGTACAAATCAACAAACACTCATCCAGTACCTCCTATGTGAAAAAAATTGTGCCCCGGCTCAGTTACGGAGGAAGGTGGAGATGGGAATATGAAGGTAATTAAGACAATTTCTTTTTACAAGGAAATGACCGTGTTACTGGAAGGATTAGTCGACGGACTGTAAAGCGACACAAAGAAGTTATTTCAGCTAGATTTTGAATAGCGAGGAGCAGTCATCTGGATATGAAGGGTGGCTATTAGTGAGAATGGAAGGGGGAGATGTTCAAAACTTGTCACAGAGACTACAGGTAGTGAGGGAGAAAGATAAGTCAAAGATAATGTCATGGTTTAAAGTTTATATTAGTAAGTATCATTAGAAAGGGAGGCAAGAATAGCTATAAAGTAAGTTTTGCTTTGGATGGGAAAAGTTCAAGTGTTAAGAGAGCAATATAGACACAGGTACTGATAATTAAAACATTCGATAAATGGGGTCTTGAATTTACCCAAATTGTCTCACACTATGACTCACAAAAAGGAAGATGAAATCCTCAAAAAACAAAAGACAAAACAACACAACAACAATGATAAATCAAGGATAGAGACAGAAAGGGAGAGGAGATAAAGCATAGGGGGAAGACAGTTTCAAAAGAAAACACAAAAGATTCCACAGCTACAAAAAGGAGGAGGAGGAGGAAGACTGAGATGTGATTGGAATTGGTAATTTGCAGGCCATGGGGACTTCAGTGAGAGCTGTTTCAAGAGGATGGTGGTTTTTCTCACCTCATTGCCCCTGTTTATTGGTAATGCCTGCTACCTCATCACTGGAGTTTGCAGTAGCTTTAACTTGATCTCATGGCTTCTCTTTATGCAACTTTCCAGTTCCCTCTGCTAAATGCTTCCTTATTTCCTCAGAATTTTTCAATTCAAATACCTCAAGGAAAGAATTCACACGCTCTAGAAGTTCATCTTGGTTATGTGCAGGCATTACAAGTTGTTGGTCATCTCATGGGTTAATGCCCTCTTCTGATCCAATTGTCTGTAACTAGGCAATGGCACCCATGACCGGTGTAGGGCTGGCCCTTCAGCAGGAACTGAGATGAGGTTAGCACCAAAGGTGACATGTTCAGTGTAGTATGTCCACAATAACACTCTGTGTCAAAAATATAAGGGATTCAAACTCTAAATGGTCCCTAAAGTTTTAAATAATACCTACCCGGGAAGAAAAGTTCTGTTTACACCCGCATTCTAATTAGTTCATAGGTCAATATTAATAACACCTTGTATTTGCATAACACTTTAAACTTTTCAAATGCCTCCATGACATGTTTTTCTAAAGGGGTTCCAGAGACAGAATAGAGGCATAAATATGCTCTACAAATGCAAATGAACTAATAGAAAAGCATATGAGCATATGATGACGGGGTCTAATGAATGCCCCATAGCAAATTGTCAAAGTTTTAGGTGCTTAACAAAACAATAAATTCTATCAACTTCCTTAGTGCTCTACTTTTAATGACTCTTCTAGCGATTCTGCCGGTGGGTGATAGCAATTTTATGAATTTGGAGGCCCAAAGAATTCGCCTCTCCAAGTTCCATTGTTACTACAGAAATTGACATCAGGTCATAAGGATCCGCGCTCTTCCTCTGGATTTGGTGCTTTAGACATAATGTTGAAAGTGGGAAGAAATTCCAGGCCCATTCACAACCAATGAATCCAGTTCAAAGCATAGCAGGTCTTCGGAGGTCCACTGTAGCAAAGAGTAAACTGAGGTGTCATGAATTAGTTGAGGCCATACCACTGCTTCTGGGCAGCAGCGGTACACAATTTCCTATCTCCTTAGTCTCAGCCTGGTAAGTCCTCTTCCCAACACTCCATCACTGAGTAAGTAATGTGATGTAAGAAGACAGAGCAAGAAGAATGGAAGGAAATAAATATTTAAGCATCTGATCCATACCATCTTCTTCATTGTGTTAAATATTACCGCTCGGCACCCAATTATTTAAGCTGGAAACATTTTCTTTTTTTTCCCACCCATACACCAACAATATCCAATAAGTCACTAAGTTCTGTCAACTTACCTCCAAAATATACCTGGAAAACATGCCCTCTTCCCTGTCCTCACTATCACTACCTTAGTCCACACCATCATGATCTCCCTCACTCGTAAAAAGCTTCTTAGTTGGTCTTTCTCCTTCAGTGCTACCTACCTACATCCATATTAACAGGCTGGCCGGAGTAATATATTTAAACAAAAATCATATCTTGTTTTTTCCCCTTATGTCAAATTCTTCACTGGCTTCTAGTTTCATTTAGAGTAAAATCTAAACACCGCCCTCAGGCTCTGCATGATCTTGGCCACTATGCCAAGATCACTCACTCTCCCCATCACTGACAACTCCAGGCACAGCAGCCTTCTGACAATCGCGAGGATGTGCCAGATCCATCCTGCCTCATGACCATCACGCAGTTTCTTCCATCTGCCTGGATTGTGCTTCCCCAGCTCCTTGCCTGTCTGGCTCCCACTCAACCTTCACATCTCGCCCTCCTGGAAGTCCACTTCATGGCAATCCAATTCACGTAGCCACTTACTCCCTTGCCTAACCCCAATTATTCTTAACTATCTGACTCTTTATTTCTTTCCTAGAGTTCATCACAATCTATATACATTTTAAATGTATGTACTTATTTATTGTCTTTCTTCTTCATTGCAGTATAACCTCCACTAGAGCAGGAATCTTATTTATATTATTTTCCATCGCACACTCAGGGCCACCAAGCCCAATGCCTGGCATACAGCTCATCCTGTCAATTGCACCTCTGAAATACATCTTAAATGCACACTCAGTCTTCCCTATCTCCACTGTCACCATCCTGGTCCAAACTACCGTTAGCTTTTCCCTGGACTAATGCAATAACCTCCCAATTGACCTTCCTGCTTCAGCTCTAGCCCGGCACTTAATAAATATGTGTGATGGAATAAATAAGCATATTGTTGTGGGAATAATAATATCTAAAGGAGATGGATATCTGGACCCTGCAGGAAAATCACTTCGTTTTTTTTCCAGGCCCTGAAAGAACATCAAACAATGCTCACCAGCTTTTGCTACTGAGTGATAGCTACTGAGTGAATAATATGAGGCATCTTATTCAAGCTCAGGCACAACTCAGCCGGAGAGCAGCATGGAAAACAGAGAGCATTCGACTCTCTGCAAATTACTCTTCTCATCACATATATGGGGCTTCTAGGCTCCAAAGTAAGAGGCATATGAAAACAAACAAACAATAAAACCCCCACAAATGCCCAGTATCTCAACCATGAACACCCACAGGAGAAAGAATAACTTTAAAAGACCTCCATAATCCCAACTCTGTCCCTCACCACATCCAAAAATAAATAAATAAAAAATCTGGAGACGTTTCTCTAATATGTATAAGATTGGGGGGTTGTAGGTCCCCGACAGAAAATAGTAGCATGGTCAACTAAAAAGACAGCTTAAAAGCTTTCATTACACCTTTGAACTGGTAATAAGAGAACTGTAGTTCCTGATACCATTGTCCCACTGGCAGCCCCAGAAAGGCTTCTTTGCTCAGAGGGGAGAGAGTGGAAGGAAGGAAGGAAGGAAGGAAGGAAGGAAGGAAGGAAGGAAGGAAGGAAGGAAGGAAGGAAGGAAGGATGCAATGCCCAGGTCAGGATGCCATTTCAATCATGCCAGGCCTGTTCTACAGTCGTAACGCAAATTCCACCAATTTTAAGACACCCCAGGCACCACCCGGAATGCGTGCTCACACAGAAAGTGCAATGTGTGTACATATGGACTGCGGCAGCTGGCTGTGCTGGAGGCTGAGGGTGCTTGAAACGGGTGAGCTAGGGCAAGAAGCACCTGCTACTTGCCTCATTTGAAGTGACTTGGAGGGAAAAATCATCCCGAGGTGACAGAAACAATTATGGGAGTTTGTCTAGAACTGACAAAAAATGCATTTGACTGGCACAAAGCAATTAAGGCTGCCCCCTTCCGCGCTGGCACCAGGCAATAACCCCAGGTTAAACACTCAACAGATTTCATGGCGAATGTTAGCATCCTCTTGATAGGCACCTTTCTCTTCTCCCCACCTCCCACGCTAATGCACACTCAGCGCTGTGATGCCGTCACTGAGGCCAGAATATGTCCTGATGGAATATTCTAGATACCAGCATTTCATTTGGGTTCTCTCCCCATCCCCCGTGTTGATTTGTAGGCTGGCGGTGACCTGAAATCCATCCTCCTGGTGAAACCTCAGAGCTTAATCCACTAAGTCGGTCTGGCTTTGAGCCCCAGAGAAAATGGGATTTCTATAAAATGTTCGCTTTAAAGAGAGATTTGCTCCCTTCACAGCTCCTTTTCTGCGTCACACACCATTAACTCACAAAACGCTGGCTATCGTCTGAGGCAGAGCTCAGGCTGGTTATGCGTAAAAGGGCAAACTCCTGCATTTGCAATGTCTCTTAATGAGGCTCCATTCCGTTCACACGTGCTGGGCTTCTCTGCCTTGGAACCTGTATCACAACACATGCCCGTTCGCTCACTTCCTTGCCTCCCGCGGGTATCATAATTGGACATGGTGACAAAAACATGGAGATGCCATTGTGATTTTGACGCTCCACCATTTCTCCATGTTACAGAATCTTCAGAAGGCTCCCCTCACAGCCCAGCATAAATGGACATGCGGAACCAGGAGCCTGTGCATTCTTCACTGGGAACCTGTGCAAGGTGCCTGAATCCCAAAAAGCATTTCAGAAACACCACTGACTTGACATCGCTGGACCCCTCCTTGCCACTTGGAGAGAATGGTGGTCATTTTCTCTTTGTTACCTTCCCTTACTCATTCTCCACTGTTCTCTGTCCACCCTTGTGCCTCAGCAGGATGACTCCTGGTGGATGGCATCACCCAGGATCCTAGCCAATTGGCTTCTGCTCAGGGTAAGCCCTGGGGGGAGGCCAGAGGTGGGGGAAGAGCCAGGTCGGGGTAGGTCTCCCGTCATTCCCTCCCAGCACCAGTGTTCAGTCTCTTGGAATAGCTGTGTCCCCCCAGAGCTAAAACTATGCACCAGGAAAACCCTCCTTGTCTCCACTTCTTAGATCTTACACCGCTATTTCCTCTCCTGGCCCCTTCAGTCCCAGATGTGCCTCACCCTAGTCTGCGGGTGCCTCAACATCCTTTAATTGTCCCTCAATTCTGCCCACGCCTATGCACATGGTCCCTCCATGAAGGGCTCTTCGTCTGAACCTCTGTTTCCCCCTCATGCAGCTAGAACCACCTGTCTGGCTGGAAGGCCCATCCCTGCCCCCAGAACTCTGGTTTGAACACTCAGATTTCTGTATCAAGTTATCTTGCCCCTGGTTCATTTTTTCCTTGGTTCTTTGCCCTAAAAAACCATTTTTGCATTCTTTTGAATCCTGTTGTGGCCCATTTTGCTAACTAGATGCGTTTCTTGTGACCAAAGACCTGGTTCCTGGCCTGCACATACTTGTCTGGTACCTCAGACTTTCTAGAGCTTGAATCCTACATTCATCTTGATAACTTCCCCTGCTCTGAATCTGGCACCCAAATTCCTGCTGAAAGCTTTCCTTCTCAGTATGCTCACCTGGTTTGATATCTAAATAGCACTTGCCTCTTGTTTCCCTTCTGTTGGGCTTTATTACATTGACTACATATCCATAAAGACAATGGCTTGCTGGGTCACCCAGGATAATCACCTATTGTAGTTTTCCCCCCATATCCTCCAGATTGCATGTACTATCTGCTTCACTGGACCTCTAATCCCAGGTCCACCTCCTAGGACCAGGGATCTCTCCCACATGTACAACTTGGTAATGTTTATCTACACATATCTAAAGACAGCTGCCTACCAGAACAACCACCTTTCCCCCACCCCATATTTTACAGATACCATGTCCTACTTTCTTTTCATTCACAATCTAATTAATTGATAGCCACCAACTTCACTGAACCCACATCTGAGTGCTAACCACTCAGTGACAGTCGCATACTTTTGAGGGTCAACCAATTAGTGGAGTCACTCCAGTGACAGTTCTGAAACCTAAACAATCGATAAGTCTTGCTTCCCCCAAACACACTTTTAAGTTTGATGTCAACCACTATTGCCTCTGTCACCAACATAATCCCCAAACAAGCCTTCATCCCAGCCCCACCTAAGATCAACAGGCTGCTTTGCTCAGAGAGATTATGGCTATCCAGTATTTCTTTCCTAAGTAATAAATTTAGTTTTTTGTTTCACATACTGAGTAATAATAACTTCTTTCCACAATACGAAATAAATCCTTTTAGCAACCTTAGACTACCTTCCTTAGCTTGATAAAGGAAATGTACTAGATCTATAGCAAGCATCATATTTAACGGTGAAACGGTGGTGGCAACTCTGATAAAGGCCCTCATCCTATTGTTTCAGTGATAAAGGTAATACCAGGGCAATAAAATAAGACAAAGAAATAAGAAATAACTATTAGAATTATAGAGATATGCCAGGAAATGATTTTTGACCAGCCAAACCCAAAAGAATCAAATTACAAACAGTTAGAACCAAAAATTAAGTTCAGTAAAGTGATTGAATACAAACAGTACTAACAACTTTAATGGTAATTGTTCACGTTTATTGAGTGTTTGCAATGTATTGGGCACTATTCTCAGTGCTTTGCAGGTTTCATTTAATCCAATTCTCACAATAACCTTGTAGAGTAAGTATGCTCCCTCTTTAAGAAGTGAGAGACAATGAGATTGAGTAAATTGCCAAGAATGCCTGGCTTGTGTAGGATGAGTCCAGGATTTGAACCCAAACTAACCAATATCGGAAATAATGCCCTTAACCACTGTTATGGTGGTCTCCAAGATTTTTATTCATGGATCTCATAAGTAAAAAAAAAATAGAGTAAGCACTCCCAACATAGGTATATTTTATCTTTAAACTGTATGCACATTATAAAATAAAAAGAGATAGAAATGTTTAAAGAAAAAAATAAAGACAAACTAAACAATATTTTCAAGTAAATTTTATTTTACCAAAAATAGCTCTTTAAGTCCTCTGTGAATTAGTAGAAATAATGTGACCAGGTATATGTCTTCTCATTTTGTAAACCTATAACATTGACGCAGTATCAGACCACCCATTTGCTCTATCACCAAGTCCAGTTTCTTTTGACACAGCAGATAACATCTGTGAATATAATTGGTTGGGGAAACAGATAAAGGCAAACTTTTGATTTACAGATATTATTTGAATGTTTTAAAAATAAGAGTATATTCATTTATCACTGACATAATTAAAGAAAAAAATTTAAACCCAACTTTCAGTTGATTCCTATTTGCCTGATCTGGCCCTTGCTTGCCTCTAGTCTCAACCAACACTTTCAACCCCTCTAACTCTGCTTTTTATCCACAGTGGCTTCCTGTTCCTTCAACAATCGATTCCTCCACCGCCTCTTAGTTTTAAAACTTCATATATGCTCTTCCCTCTGGAAGCTTTTTCTTCTCCCTAGCACCCAGACTTCTCCCAGCACTTGTTCATCCCTCAAAGACACCACTTCTCTGGGAAAACCTTCCTAAGCCACTAATAGAGGTCAGACCCCTGTTATAGCTCCCTTCACTTATGACAGATTATAGCTATACATCTATGTGTATGATTATTTGATAAATAAGTGTCTTTCCCATAGGACACTAAGTTGCACAAAAACCATGTTTTATTCACCGTCATGTCTTCCAACTCTAGCACAGTACTTGAGCATATGATAGATTTTCAGTAAACACTTGATGAATTTATAGTTGACTGGATTCATTCTCGTTTTGTGATGCCAACCTAGACATGGGAGGGATAACAAACATTCCTAAATTAGCTCCCCTCCCATGAAGCTTGAGGAGCAACTTGCCTTGGATGTTTGGTGGCTACTGTGCCACCTCCAATGCTGTTTGAGTCCCAGTCAGGGCACATACCTAGGTGGCATGTTCAATCCCTAGTCTGGAGGGATGCATACGGGAAGCAACCAATAAATCTCTCTCTCTCTCTCTCTCTCTCTCTCTCTCTCTCTCTCCCTCTCTCAACATACTCTGGGGTGAGAATAAAAAAATTTTAATGCATTAGCAAGGTGGCCATTATAGGCGACAGGGGAGTCCATTTGGCTGGAACTTCTGGGAAGTATAAAGAATACCTCCTAGAATTATCTGTCAAAGGACAGAGACTAGGGCACATATCTGCAGGCTCCCATCCCCCCTTGGTTAAGAGTAAGCCCTTGGACATTAGCTCCTCTGCACTCCCAGGCTGCACAACTTCTCAAGCATCAACCTGAGTGCCACCCACAGACATTCAACGTGATGATAATGGGAGCAGCAGTGAACAAGTGGCTCTGATTTGTAATTGCAACCCAACCACCAGGAAGGCAACTTCTAGGACAGCACATTTCATACAATAATCAGAAATTGCGAATAGGAAATGCAGGCACTAGACGAAGACACTCTTTGTCTGTGATGATGATCATGGCTTTGCTCAAATTGACAATTTAAGTTGACAGTACTGATAACTCCAGAGCAGGCTGCCCTGTATTTCTTTCCAAGATACATTGATTTCAGTTCTCCCATGAGCCTCTTGACTTCTTTTTCCTCCCCTATCAAAGAGAGTGACAAGTCACAGTGTGCCAGTGAATAAGGTCAAGAAGAAGAAAGAGAGGCTATTTCCTGCCAAACTTCATATCCTTCACGTGCAATTGCAAGCTGTTGGATGACAGCTACTGCCACAATGAGTGCAAGCACACAGCCGAGCTTTAAGAATTACACAACTTGTAATGTGGTTGAACATCTATAGCTCACATCTCCCCTGCCTCTCTTAACCTCCCCACACTCCACTGCCCCCTTCACTGACTGACGGCAAAGGGAGCTGAACTATCAGATTCTCAGATTTAAAGATTGACTACTGACACTTTCCAATCTGTGGCTGAGCTAGCCACCACCAGTCACTGCAATCACCACTCTCATGCTCTGTCTCACCTCCCCCCAAAATTCCCTACCTCCCCCCAAAACTCCCTACCTCCCCCCAAAACTCCTCTAACCCCCATGAGACCATGAATCCTTTAGAAAAGCAGGCTCTAACCTCTTTGTGTTTGCAAACACTTCTGGAGATCTCTATCTCATTCTCTTGTGTTACTCATTTGACAAGTATTAAAAATCACAAACTCATCTTTTCCCTCGGGTGATTAATGCACTTCCGTTTTTCTGTAAGCACCAAGTACTCTTCCTTCAGGCCACAACATTTGATAAAGAAATAAATCTTTGACATTATTAATTCCCTGGGCTGAGGTTTTGTTTAATAACTATTCTGTCAGTGATGGATCTGAAGAGGCAGGGTATGTGCCTGTGTGTGCGCATGAGAGAGAGAGAGAGAGAGAGAGAGAGAGAGAGAGAGAAAGGGAAGGAGGGAGAGGTGATGGGAGAAGTGTGGGGCAGAAAAGGAAGGATAATTTGATTGTGGCCTAGAGATTAGGCCGGCTGACATTACAAAGCACCTCTTTATCCAGAACTGGGCACCAGTGTGACAAATCATGGCTTTCTGTCCCTCTCCACCTCACTATCTGATTAGGTCCAAGCCAGCCAATCACAGCACACGATTTGGAAAACATTTCCTCCTTGACATTCAGGGAAACAATCTCTGGTTGAAAAAAAAACCCAACACATTATAAAATAATGGAAAAGCATCAATCAGCTGGGAATGTGCATTCTACTGGTTGGAGGCAAGTGATGTTTTTATTTAAATGGGACTGAAGGCAGGGAGGTTTGATTTTTTTCACAAAGATACCAAAGCAGAGCAGGGGAAATATTTGCATATAGGCTATTGTCTTTTCCTTCTACATGGTAGGTTTATACAGTGAGATGGGCAACAGATAGTCATCTGTAAGGCATTACATGGTGACCAGTCAATTACTTGTCTAATTGGGTGTAATTCAAATACAAATACAAAAGTAATTTCAATGCACGTATACACACACACACACACACACACACACACACACACACACACACCTTCCTCAAATGAAGTAGTCAAATTGCAGAAGAGGAAATAGTTCCCCTTTTGGAATGAACCTCATTCAGGGTTTCAGCGATAGGCTGCCTGCTTCGTACCAGAGAGGAAGCAGGCCTGGTGTAGGAGCCTGGGATAGACTCTTCCAAGACCCAGACCTGCTCAGTGAGTCCCTGAAACATTGATCAGCCCATCCCTCCCCTCACCCCCCTCTCTTATCATGGCATAACCTTGTACCCTCCTGCTGTCCCCAAAGACAGAGAGAGAGACGTGTTTGTATGACTCATAGGTCCACGAACTCAATCCAGACGGTACATAACTCACTGAATGAATGAGATGTGTCATTTCCAGGCTATAAAAATAATTCACTGCCTCCCCTTTTCCTAAAGGGGCCTCAGGACCTGGTACTTTCACCTCTGCCCCCTGCAGCTGCAGCCCCACAGCCTCTGCAAAGTCCCAGCAGCCCCAGCGGTGCCTGTGCTGAGAACCAAGGGCTTACGCTGCTCTGAATGACAAGTGCTTCCTCCTGGATTTTGAAAAGAAAAATTTAAAAATATATGCAATTATATCTATAAATATATAAATTATAAATACATCAATATACATATTTCCTATCTGTGATATCCCCAAATACTTACAGGGACAGTTTTTTCTCTCATGTATTAATAATAAAATGCAAATATGCTACAGTTTTTCTTTTCCTTTCTTTGTTAAAGGACAGAAACTTCCACAATAGAATACATGGCTTACCTATTAATCTGAACTGCTTCTGGGAGAAATAGTGCAGGAAGCTAAATTCATCATCAGTTGCTTTTCCCTCTGTCTTTCTCACTTTTTATCCTGCTAGCTCCTTACACCCAACCCAGGTTCACCATTGCACACATATACATATACTCACACTGGCAAACACACAATTTATCTCACGAGTTCAAATCACCCATTCCCGCTTTCATAAAACGGCCCCTTTAATTACCTCACTGAGGTCTGCCCTCCCTCCCAGCACACCACAGATAAGCAGCCTTTATTTAATTCCTTTCACCCTCCCAAAGTCAATTCAATCATCTCATTGGTTATTTCTGCTTTCAACCCCACCCTCATTACCAGAAATGGTTAGTTCTCTTTCCCACTCCCTGAAACCCATCAAGACTGGACCGCAGATATTCTAGTTTGAGTAAGTTTCCCCCTCAGCACCTACCCTCAATATTTCTTCTCTCCTCAATTTTTCAGACAAAATATTTTTTATTATTTTTAAAATTGCTTATTTTTCTCTGCCAGGTTCTAAGCTTCACTAAAGGCAAGACTGGTGTCTGCAATTATACTGAACACACACACATTATTATTTTTAAAATTGCTTATTTTTCTCTGCCAGGTTCTAAGCTTCACTAAAGGCAAGACTGGTGTCTGCAATTATACTGAATACCACACACACACACACACACACACACACACTCCATCCAAAAATGTTTCCTTGCACAGAGCCAGTGCTTTGCAAATTTTTGCTAGTAAATCTTAGCAATTTTAAGTCCTAGGAGAGAACCCTGGAAGAAGACATTTGGAGACAAACAAGAGTTTGAAATCAGACCAAAAAAAAAAAAGAGGGCATTAGCATTTGGCAAGTTTCCTTACCAACCTAATGCTTGGTATTCTTGCATGTTAAATGATGATAATAAGGCCTTCATTGGGTGAGTGTGGGAACTGATAGGACAGAGTGTGTAAGAGGGGGCAGAATGGCTGGCACATGGTCAGCAGAAGTCACATCGTATTGGTTTCTTTGTCCTCATGGGTCAGCCTTGCTACTGGCTCCAGACTCACTTCAGAGATGACTGGGGTGTGTAGCCTTGGGGCTCACTTCATGGCCCATGCCTCCCACACTTCCCATTGTCAGCATGACTATCTGATCACGTTCTCCCATCTCCCACTCTTCCTTGCTTCCCTTCCTAATGTCGCCTTTGAAAAGCAATCATACAACACAATCTCTTCTTTCCAAGGCACACAGAAAAAATTAAATATTTGAAAACCCTTCATTCATGACATCGGTCTCTCCAAAGGGGATCAAGCAAGCTGTCCGGGGCTGCCGCACGAGCACCTGTGCCTGGTAACCATCTCCCTAGCAACAGGCTTCCCGATGGCCAGTTGACGTTCCTTTTGAAGCTCTAACAGTTTCCAAAGCATGTCTGCTTCTCCCACTTTGATTAATCAACATCACCTCCTTCAGTGTGTGTTTAAGAGAAATAATGGATTACTGCTCAACTAAAGTTGAATGGCAGAGGGTTTTGATGAATTTCAGGAAGAAAAGGCCAAAAAATATCTGCAATGCCTTGAAAAGGAAAAACCTAAAAACCTCTCTTTCTTTGTTGCCTGCATTCTTGTAAACAATGATGTTCAGAAAAGTAATCTTTCAAATCAAGAACAATTGCCCCGTCTCACCAAGGCTTTGGGGGTCGTCCAGTGGTTCCAGCTTTATTTTTTCTGCTTTGAATACTTGAAATCCCACAGATACTTGTCTCATAAGAGTAACACTTATCACAGTGGTCGATGTCATCTCCCAGGGATTCTTAGAACTCTGTGTTCAGAGAGTCTGACAACTCTTTTGGACTGTGCCTTTTGTTTCCTGGCAGGAAACATTAAAATGTGTTTTTGAAGATACATTTTTTCAGGGAAAGTTTTGTGTTTTTTGTTTCTCTCTCTCCCTCTCTCTCTCTCTCTCTCTCTCTCTCTCTCTCTCTCCCTGGGAATCTTTTCCCCAGGCTTAGAAAGTTCTTACATTTCTATGGCACCAGAAATTTGTCTGTGTCTCCTCTTTGCCCTTTTGTGTTGGGACCAGAATTCTTGATTTATCCTAATCTGCCTCGGGGTCTCATCCCCAATTGATTAAGATCTTTAAAGCAGAGGTACGCCATTACAATGGATCACCTATTAGCTGCTGACTTTCTCCTTTAACTCCCTAAATCAATGGTTCTCAACCTTGGTTGCACATTAGAATCACCTGGGAATCCTTTTAAAATCCTGGGCCTCAAAGGCCCAGAAATCAGGATTTTAAAAAGATTCCCAGGTGATTCTAATGTGCAGCCAAGGTTGAGAACCACTGCCCTAAATGCTTTTGAAAAGGTGAACTAAGAAAGTGGAATCAGCTCTGTCATGTATCCAGGTCTAAGTACTTAAATGGTAATTCGTGACTTTTTAAGTCAAAATGGGTTATTCACTGCCTGCCACGGGAGAATACAAAAGAAGCCATGAGCCTCCTTTCATATGTTATTATCATGTGCTGACAATCCATTTGCCCCTGTCTTGCACGCAGTCATTTTAAAGATGACTCACAGAATGAATTAACACTGATTTTTTTCCTCTGGGCTTTAGGAAGGATACTAAATGGGGGGCAGCTTTTTTTTTAACAAGCAGGTCTTTCAGGGATTCCTCAAAGTCCCCACAAGGTGGCACACCAGCACAACATGAAAAAGGAATGATGTCCCAGGGGGCCAGCTCCCAGCCTCTGTTAATGGCTTGATTTTCCACTTACAAGCAAGAAAATGCCATGGAAACTTTTGTTTTCCTCTTCGAGGGAAGAAGGAGGGAAGGGGATGGAGGTGGCACAAAGCCCCCTTCCACTGTGTGTTTCGCGCTGCCCATAGCCACATTGGGACATTATACATCATGCATAGTCGGAATCCAGCATTTTCTGATCTTAGCCACAGCCCCATTCTAAGCAAAAAGGAACCAGCATGTTGTGTTGAGCTTGAAAACATTCAAAGTCACAAGTAAGGGGAATGAAGAAAATCAATTTGAGCAGAGGGGAAAGCATCAGCGGGTTTATTTGGACAGCAGGAACTGGGCAAGTAACTAGAATTTACCAGGTGGCTGGTTCCAGGTGCCAATGGGTCCTTACCTGGAACTTGTCCTGCTTCTCATGCAGAGACAGGAAACGACTTCACAGTTTTACCTTAAAACCTCATCTGTGCTCATATCCCCTTCCACTGACACCCGCCCCCAACATAATGCCCTTTTCTTATTATCCCGCTGTAATCTGGGCAATTGCTGGCCATTCCACAGGAGCTGCTGAGCAGAGGCAGGCATTGCTCCCTTCTGAATGAACTCACGTCCCGACGGCTGTGTCCAGCCGAGTCCAGTGCCTCTACCTGTCCACTCCCCGCATTCCCAGGCACACGGATGTCCATACAAAGTACCTTTAGACCATGTGCACCGGGGTCTGCCTAATCTCGTTAGATTTTTCTCATTTCCAGCGCAATCCCGTCGTGGCGCTGTGCACCGGTGCCCCAGATTAGTGGCTTGTCAGGACGGTGCCCCACTAATGAGCTAATCCAAATAATGCTCAAATCCCAAATCAGATTGAAGACGATCCAGTCTGGCTAGAATTAGAGAGGGAGACACGCTGGCTGGAGGAACAAGTGCTCATTCTCTTTGTTTTGCCTCAGAATGAAATAGGTGGAGCGCTGTCAAACTCCAGAGATTGTTTTCCTGTGCACGACATTAACCTCCATGACACAATTGGGAATAATAAACAGAAAAGAGTACATCTGTACGGATTGGTATAAATTTCCCTTAGAGGGTTAGAAAACACACATACACACACATATGCAAGCTTAATATATTCAGCAGATCTATGTCCTTCACAGCTTCTAGTTTTCCTGCCTTTCCTGTGAGGTTGGCCTCAAGACCTTGCAGATTTTGCATCTGATGTATTTCAATGGCGACCTTAGGATGTAGGGTTAGGCCAAAAAAAAATTGTTTTAAAGCTTATTTGTTTCCTTATTTTCCCTCAGGGTAAAGCTGGGCTCCAGAAATCCCAAAATGTATTCTAGCAAAGTTCAGGTCAGGCCCTTAACAAAGGAGCTAGGAAAACAGAATGCAGTCAGGGTCATTGTGGTTTCAGGTGTTCTTGAAAATAAAGCCGTGGCTTAAAAAGTGGGTGCTTAAATTGGTTTCTTATTTCTGCAATTTTCTAGTCTCTTTGAGAATGAAAGAAATGGTTTCTGCTGGCCAAAGGCAGATTTTAGGATGACCAGCCAGTGGGCCAGCTCAGAGCAGTGGAATAGCTGTGGTCCATTCTCCCCCAGCACAGCAGCTCGGGCCCTCACCGGGGCAGAGCTAGTCTTCGACCTTGTTGCTGGATGAAGCCCAGAGAACAGAGTTTGACTCTTAAGAGTCAAGTTCGGGTAGCCTCTCAGAGTACATATATGGACCATTCTGTACTCTGACTTTTATGTTGGTCCTCACCTCAGTGCTTTCCATGCCCCAGGGTCTACAGAAAAAAAATTTTTGTTTAATGAAGTACTGATTAAGTGCTGCAGGTTTAAACCATCTCTCCTCACTTTGCATTTCCCTTTGATACTCTGTGTTTAGTTTTATATTCAGAGGATCTGAAAGAGGCCAGACTCAAAAAGCTATGTATGATTTCATTTATATCAATTTTTAGAAAAGGCAAAATCATAATAACTGAAATCCAGATCAATGGTTGTTTTGGGTGTGGGGAGAGGGACTGACAGCAGAGAGTCAAGAGGGAACTTTTGGGGTGGATAGAAATATTCTGAACATTATTGTGGTGCTAATTACACAAAGGTATACACTTATCAAAACTCACAAAATTTTACTTTTAGTATAGGTCAATTTTATTGCACATAGATTACACTTCAATTAAAAAATTTTTTTTAATTCTTTGGGGATGAAGAAGTTTTTAAATTTTGTAAAACTGCCATAAAAGCAAACACAACAGCCAGTGTGAGCCATTTTGTAATTTGCATCTGTTTTTGCCTATATCCCATTAGCTTCAGGGCTACAATAAAAACTGAAGTAAATCAGAATGATGTAAGTAGGTAGATATAAACAAGTAGGTATAGGTAATAATACCACCGTATTTTCTCAGGCCTCTGCAGCCTTCCTGAGTTTCTTATTTTTTTTAAAGATATTTTAATGACTTTTAGAGAGAGAGGAAGGGAGAAGAAGAGAGAGAAGCATCGATGTGAGAGCAATACATCCATCACCTGTCTCCTGCACACCCGCTACCAACGATCAAGCCTAAAACCCTGGCAGGTGCCCTGACCAGGAATGGAACCGGCAACCTTTTGGTGTATAGGACAACACCCAACCAACTGAGCCACACCAGCCAGGACCCTGAGTGTCTTTACCTTACACATAGGGAATGTGAACCTGCTCATATTAACTTGCTAGAAGTTGGCCAGTCGATGACCTAAGCTGCTTGTTAACTGCACCCAGGGCAACCAGCTCTGCCATCCTTCTGCCCTTGCCCTACCTGGACACTAATAACAACAGTCACCACAGCCTGCCTCCTCGGCTTGGCCCAGGAACAGGGTGCAAATCGATGATCATTTTTTCTTGGCGAATTATGACACAGGCACATCGACTCACCCTGGAAGAAAGCAGCCCCTGCCAATATTGTAAAGCAGCCAGGAGAGGGATGCAAGGCCTGCTAGGGCCTCTCTGCCTCCCTGCTGACTCTCATTACCCAGCCGGAATTTTACAATCCTCCCTTCCCACTTGCCC
>NW_005366455.1:4439797-4467622 GCF_000412655.1 Myotis brandtii | reverse complement strand
TCTGAGGACGCTGCACTCGGCAGACTGGCTGCTTCTTTTGCATGCCCACTGCTGCGGAGTGGATTGGGCTCCTAATGAGCTTTGACACTAATGGAACTGTGAGACGGTGTGATTGTGGATTCTCCCCCCATGCAGCGTGGACCTGGCAGGAAGTGACCCCAGACTCTGCACCCTTTTACCCTCCAAAGAATTCTATGGAAACCATCCTCAGCAGCCAGCTGGGGCCCTCCCTCCACACCCCTCCCCTCTCGGTTCAGTTTCCTCTCCCCTCCATCATCCTGCAGGTGGCTGAGAAGAAGGTTTTATGGCCTGATGCCTGGTGGGTTGGTTGACAGCACCGGGGACCGTCTCTAATTCAGGGAGGCCGTGGAGCATAGAGGTGAGATTGGAAAGGGGAACTGGGGCCCATAAAAACAAAGACTTGCCCCACTTGCGGTTAAAAAGCGATCCGAGGAGGAAGGGGACCAGGGACTGTGCGGTTGTTTTCTATTAGATGCTTAACAACGTGTGTAAGTGGAGGTGATTTAAGAAAAAAACAACAACATGTGCTTCTGTAATTTCCACGTTGTGTGTGGTACAGGTGTAAGAGACTGCAGCTAACTATTGAACTGTGAGCTAATTATAGGAAGAAACAGATGTTGTCCTCTAACGAGGAGACGGAGGCGCAAGATCCTGCCTGGCGAGGAAGCTGGAGGAAGCCTGTTGCAGGGCTTCGCGGTGCTGGCTGATTCCTCTCGAAATATTCCCTGCCACACACGGTCACGGCCCGTTCTCACATCCGCTCCAGCAGGTGATAAGTAATTTTCACCTCACTGTGTCTGGGGAGAGGACTAGGTCCCCATTTTATTAACCTCTATGCTTCTTTCAGTTTATTTCCCAGAAGTGAATCATTCCTGGCCCCCAGCTGTGTACTGGCGGGAGGGGTGCCCCTTTGATTTCTCGCAGTCCATTCCCAGTATGCTGGGTTTCCAGAACAATCAGATATTCCCAGAGCTGTCAACTGTTTATCAGGCGATATAGACGCTTTCCTAGACCACATTTTCTGTGTCTTGGTGTTACAGTCTTCTCCCCGAAGTCCCTTACAGGTGACTACACTTCTCTTCAGCGTCATGGATGCCGGACCCAGAGGGTGTGTTGGTGAGTATAAATGCGACTTCCCAGTTAGATGTCATTCCGCACAAACATGGCAAGTGTGCGCCTAAGTTGGTATTTTTAAAAGTGCTCATCACTGACTTTCACGTGGACCGAAGTATTGGGAACGCAGTCAACCTCCATACCTTGCCAGGAGGGAAAGAGTTGACATCCAAGTTCGCCGAAGAGGCAGGTGCTCTGTTTTTTCATTCCTCAAAGCTAAACGTGCTCCTTTTTGACCACATGACGAGTAGGCAGTTTAAAGTGACCGTCCCCCCAGCCTCCCCCGCCCCCGGAGTATAAAGTATTATTTACTGTGCCATCGAATGAAAAACAAGGGCTCGCTATAGCAACCGCCCTAACAAGAGGCACTATTCACAGGCCGCCTTGCCCGCCAGGGGCGGGCCCACGGAGTACCTTTCTGAAAGCGCTTGTGGGCCAGCGGGTGGCACATGCATCCTTTATGGCGTGTGCAAGGCGGGGCTTGTCCCATAAAAGGGTTCTGGGCAGACGGGATTGCTTTCGGAAGGGACAGGGAGTGCCCACAGCTATGTTTTTCTGTACTTGAGGATTAGTGGAAATTTAATTGAATATAAAACACAGAGCAACTGTAGTGGCCACTGAAAGGAAGAACAAAGGGTTCTTCATGCAGCCGGCCCACCACATGGCGGCCGAGGGAGGCTGCTGCTGGCCTCATCTGCTGGCTCTCATGCACCAGCCCCGGCCTGGGGATAATCACCCATCCTGTCGCGCCGTCTGCGACCCACGCATCCCTGAAAGAGCCAGGGAGGCGTCTGCCACAGGGCCCGGGAAGGGTGGGCTTCATTTGTGTGCTGGTGCATGTGTCCACCTAAGGTCAATGTCTGTTCCCTCTAGCCTAGTAAATAACCTTTTCTTATGTCTTCCCCCTGTACTTTCTATCTGCCCCCCCTCCCCCGTTTACTTTCTAGTGCAGCGGTTCTCAACCTGTGGGTCGAAACCCCTTTGGTGGTCGAACGACCCTTTCACAGGGGTCGCCTAAGACCATCCTGCATATCAGATATTTACATTACGATTCATAACAGTAGCAACATGACAGTTATGAAGTAGCAACGAAAATAATTTTATGGTTGGGTCACAACATGAGGAACTGTATTTAAAGGGCCAGAAGGTTGGGAACTACTGTTCTAGAGCCTTCTTTGGCCCACCTACTATCTCTAAAATCTTTCTTCCACTGCCTTTTTGAAACCTCTGGGGAAATAATCTCTCTCCCTATGAATTTTCAGGAAGAGAGATATTAATTACAACACACTGTAGGCAAAGATTAGGTAAGAATGAAGGGCTGAGAGGACTTCTTTATCCTCCCAAAGACAATGACCCAAAGTCTCTGGCTAGTCTGAGCGGCCCCCTTAAAGCTTCCTAGGTATGAGAGAGGCACATTTTCTCTTTCTGCTGTGTTTCATCCCTTTCTATCCCCAAATAATAGCTTCAGGTGTATTCTGCCACGGACGCCTCCAGCTCTGAGCCTCCATGTGAAGGTGACATTTGTCTAAGGGTCCCTTTCCCTCCTGCTTTCTGCTTTAGAATGGCAAATGTTATCCCTCAGGAATGTCACTGCTCCTGACTGCAGCTAGAAGTCAAAGCATCTTCCAGCTGGTGACATCTGGGAGCTTGAAAGGCCAGGTCCTCAGTTTGTGTATAATGCTGTTCGCTGCCCTGATTCAAAGTGGCAACATCCTAGGCATTGCTGCTTCCTGAATATTATGCTCAACAGTTTAAATCCAGGCCTTCTAGTGGTTTTACTCCCTACAGCTTCCACTCCATTCAGAGGCTGTCAGATCCCAGCAGAGTGTTTTGCATATATCCAGTGTTAAATAAATGTTTGCTTGAATGAATGAATGATGGAATGAATGAATGAATGAAAGGGTTGTTCTGCATTGGAAAATAGCAATTTGGTTTAACCTATTTGCAGATGAAAGGAAGCAGCTTAAAGTATAACTTCCTAAAGTGCCAACTAACTCCTTCCAGGAGGTTTTACTAGTATATAAAGGAGACTTTGATTTACCTTCTACTTTAAAATATTTCAGTAGTGGGAAAATGAGCAAAAGTAGCACAGTAAAGCATTCCTGATTTTGACAATCTTCCTTTGGGAAGGGAAGACAGATTCTTGGTTCATAGCTCCAGAATCCAAAGTGCTGTGGTCAACAGAAGTTTTTCATAACTTATCTGGCAAGAGACCTGACTTGAACTAGCACCAGGCTAGTGAAGGCCTCCCTCCAAGTGTGGCTATTCCCGGCACTTCTGCAGAAATCTTAGTGTCTGATCGCAGGGAGCTCCAGATGTCCCTGGCCTGTTAGGTAATAGATGGCATATTCACCACATTATTCTCTTTCTAAAGTATGCAAAATCCTGAATTTCAACATAGATGGCCTCAAGGAGTTCAGCAAAAGAATCGGGGATCTATTTTAACAAAATGCTCTCTTAAATCCAGGTTTATTCAGTAACTCGAACAGGTTGCCTCCAGACAAGGCATTCAGAGGTCTTAAATATTGTTTAGAAAACATCTCGGTGCTGAGGGCTCTCCAACATTTTCCTCTTAGAGCCTGGTTTCCTCACACAATGAGCAGACCCTGAGCAGAGACCAGGAAGCCAGCCTCCTCGTGTGGGGAAGACCTCAGGGAGGGCGGCTACCCTCTTGCCCGCCAGGAGCTCAGACTCCTGAATAATTTTGTAACAAGTGGCATAAAAATTACGGACAGGGGGCTTTAAAACATGCCTTCATTGTAGAGCCTTTGGAAGCTCTCTTTGCTTCTTTTAATTCTTTCTCCATTAAGACTTGCAAAAAAAAAATCACAAAGTGATTTCTTCCTTGCAACCACATTAACTGATACAGAATTTTAAAGACCGGGACATTTTCAATCACAGTGAGGACTTGTCTGGTGCCTCTATGACATGGTATCTTCTGTGGACAGACAGCCCCCTGGTCACGCAGCACACCAACTGGGGACAGAAACTGGGGCAGGCGTGAGTCAAAGAAACCTTGAAATCACAGCCCAAGATACAGGCTCTGGCAGAACACAGTTCTGCCTCTAAAAGCCACAGTCACTCCTGAGTGTTAAATGGGTTTGAAAAACTCAACCCCCAGCACCAAATCCCATCCCAAGTCGCTCTTTCCGACATGATTGGGAAAACAAATGGGCGAGGCCTGCCAGGTGGGAGTGGGGGGAGCCCGGCTCACTCAGCGTGCCTGGGGCGGAAGCCTGGCCTTCCGAGCCCAACTTATTAATGGTTCTGTTAATGCAAAAGCTATATAGTTCACTGTATCAATAAAAATGGATGTTAAGCAAATGATGTGTCTGACAGGTGAATGCCAAACACTGCAGCCTGGGCTACATCCACTGGGAAGCCAGGCGGCGCCACGGAGCTCACACGTGCAAAGCTTGTGGACAAAGGTGACTTCTGTGCTCCCGTTAGTCTACGTGATGGAAGAGCTTTGCCACGTGGTTAGATAGTTCGCTGCACTGGGATTCCACGATCTTTTGAGGACATGCCTCTGCCAGCGTGTGATCTGTGCCCTTTCTCTGTAGCAGTAAAAAGGCCCCCAGAACCTGCAGAGCAGGGAACAAAGGACCAAGTGCTCATCTAAAGCTTGGCCTAGGGGACACATTTGGATCTCCCCAGTGTGTCTCCGGGAGTCTTTGTTCATGGGAATTTGGGTCCAGTCGTGGGATCCATGCAGACTGCTGGCAAGCATATCTGCAGGGGACACCTTCAATTTCATAACACCTCCTCCCACAGTGTGAGAGGTGTTGCTCGCAGCCCGGGGAGGGAAGGCGGCTGGGCTGGCGGAGTCAGCCCCACAGAATGCAAACACGGCGCTGGCATTGGGGTGATGACTTCTGTGGGAAATGACCTGAAGAATTCCAGTAATGAAATTCCACGCAGGAGTCTGGGAAGGCCCGCCAGCACCTCTCCATTTTAGAGTCTGAGCTCACGGCAAACTCCATCGAGCATCAAGTGGAGTATTTCCAAGCGCTTTGACATGGCTTTAAACAAAGAAGAGCTGTCCCTGCCTCCGACTCCCATCATTCGCCTCAGGTCTCAGGAAAGGGGACAGACAGACTCTTCCCCTTTGTCGCTGCTGTCACAGTATTGGATTTCGGACCAGCCAGAGGTCACGCCGGTGACTCTGCAGGTGGTAGTCAGTGAAGATTCCTAATTCGAGAAGCTTTGGAGGGAAAAGGATTTGGACTGAACTGGGTTTGGTTTTGTTTCCCAGGAAGGTGGCAATCCAGAATTCTGCTGTAAAATAAACATTGTGACCCAAACCAACCACCATAGAATAATAACCCTTCCCCCAGTTTTCTGTATCCTACTTTCTTAATTGGATGGGCGGGAGAGCAAATTTTCACATGGCACAAGTAAGTGGGCACCGGCTGCATAAATCCCACGCTTGCCATCCTTGGCAGGGATGGGCACTGCCATTATGCTTCTAAATGTCAGCTGAGGTAGAAACCGGTTCCAGGCCTGAGAGGCGCCAGCCACCTGCTCTCTGGGCTCCAAGACTTGCTCCTGCGGGCCAGTCGCCCATACACAACCCTTTCTCGACTCACGCTGATCCTCTGCACCCAGGAGCAGCTCAGAATCCTATGTATGTCCATGTTCCCCTCCATTCTCAACACCCACATTTCTCTCCCACAATTTGGTCTTCTGCTAGGAGGCTGAGTTGGGCATCTGTGCTTCCATTTGGTACCTAAATTCTCAAAATCCCCGACATGCTCCCATGCTGTCCGTCCCTTCTGCTGAAGCCTGCGACCTTTCAAAGTAGTTAGGCAGTAGCAACTTTGAGGACTGTCTTCCTTACAAGAAATTTTTTTTAATCTGGATGATAAGCTAATCTGGTTGAGCTGCCTCATGAAGATGAAGCAATGGGACTAATTTAATTGACACCTCTTCTGGGTTATTTGCATTTCTTTCAGTCACAAGTCACTTTGATAAATGGTTTTCTCCACTTTCTCTAAAATTGAATTTAGGTGCACTTATATCTAAAATCCCATGAATCCAGCAATTTAAATATAGTTACCAGTATTGTGGCACCCAGAGCTTTTCTTGTGGAGTATGGATTCTTTGTGATCACTTAAGACCCCAAATCCATCAAGTTAGAACCTAAGGCAACAATAACTAACATATATTGAGCATTCCCAATGTGCCAGAGATCAATCGTTTAAGAGTATCCCCCTCATATTTAGAACAGTCTATTTAGGTAGGCAATATTATTATCACTATTTAATGAATGGAGCCACTAAAAAACGAGGTCACAGAGAGGTTAACTAAATTATTAAGTGTCACATAGCTGTATCGTTATTATAGTAACATTCATATAGCATTTACTCTGAGCCAGACACTGTTCTAAGTGCTAGTGTATATAAATATGTTAACTCATTCATTTTCACAACAATCCTGGAGGTAGGTAGTATTATTATCTCATTTTACAGATGAGAAAATGGAGGTACAGAGAAGTTGTTCACATGCCCAAGGTAATACAGCTAGTAAGTGGGAGGGCGGGGATTTGAACCTAGACAGTCTAGTTCCAAATGCTAGGCTCTCAATCAGGTTGCTAAATTGCTTCTCACATAGTCTTTAATATTGTTACTTTAGTCTTTATTTTCCTTAATAAATGCTTCATAGTGTTATTTGTAGGATTGCATGATATATTCTATGTGAAGAATTTAGCACAGTGCTCAGCTCACAGTAATACCATGGTAAATATTATAATTATATATTAAGTATAATTAGTTGTAATAATATCCAGGCTGCATGACTTTTTCCCAGTAGGAAACCGAATGAGAAGGACACATTTTTATCTTCTTTAAAGCAATTATGCAAGAGTGCCCAGGTATTGATAGTTAAGAAACTTTTTTGAGGAGCGATGTTGATAAGCTATTATTTGCCACCCTTATTATGGCTGTGAAGCATTGCAACTGTTTCTCTCCTTTGGAACGCTCATTCATGGTAAGCCTCGGAGCCAAAGAGCCAAGTGAAAAAGAATAAGGAAGTTCTATGATTTTAAGTAGGAAAAAAGGTAAAAAAATAAATAAAAAAAAAATCTCTGAAATACAGATGATAATCCCACCTTAACTAGTTCAGAGGCTCTAACGAGATAGCAAATATGAAGACCCTTTGGAAAAAGTGTACCGTAATCACAGCAGTATCATCACTATGAGGAGGGGGAATCCCAGGCTTATACAAGTCGCAGACTCTGAGCATGGCAAGCTACGTCGGAAGCCTCAGACACAGGGTGAGAAGCTGCCAGGAAAAGGGAGCAGTTTGGGAGAGGGAAGAAGAGAAGCTGTGGTTTTGGAAACCAAAAGGGAAAATCCGTGGAATAACAATAGTAGGAAGAGCGGCTGCTGCGTAGGGAGCTGGTACCAAGAGCAGCCCTGGCGTTAAGGTCAGCACTTCCTTCGGCACAGCTGCAGACGGGCTGCCCTGAGATGGCCCTGCCGGCAGGTCAGCCTTCCCCTGGGAGGAACAGTACCTCAGTGGTAAATCCCTTTGTGTGGAGAGCGGCTACAGTGTTTGGACAGTCCTCTCATGGCCACGTGCAAGTCCCAGCTTGGAGGGCAGAGCCCTCCCAGCACAATTATAGCCAACAGCTATGGTTGTGAGCTTGAACCTATGGTCCGAACATGTGGCTCCACGTGCCTGAGTGATGTGGGCTTGATAGAGTTCAGGTGCATGTAGTTGAGTAGGATCGAGAATGTTGTAAACATCTTGACCACGCCCTTACTTTGCCTCGTGGAATCTGGCTATAAAATAAAGACACGGCATGTATTCCATGGCGCTGTCTCTCCATCAGAGAAGAGCATCCCACCTAGACGCAGATTTTATTCTCTTGTCTGTCTTTTCTAATCCTTCACTGCCCCCTCTCCGGGTCACCCTTGGCCGTGCTGGCGTGGCACAGGGCGGGAGGGGGTTCAGCAGGCCACACATTCCAACCAAGATTATCCTTCCTTGGAGCCACCTGTAAGCAAACTGTGGAACGTGTGACTTCAAGGAAAGATTCATGTGTTTAAAGGCCCAGTCAAGCCGGCCACCAGAGGACCTAGAAAGGAGCCGAAAAACAGCATGGAATGGCCCAAAGAGAACCCATTCTGGGCAGCCTCAGCAATGGCCTTGGTCTTTCGGCTTTTCACCAGGTATCTCAACTATGAGAGTCAAGGAGACATTATCCTTTGACGCTCAGTGACGTTGCAGAAAGGTGAGGCCTGTAAATATGTATGTGACTCCAGGGCTGGCCAGGCAGTTCAGCGGGACAAAGGATCTGCAGAAGCGGGTAATGCAAAGTCTTTTCAGTAACACCACCCACCAAAATGCCACCGGGGGCAGTTCGCTCTAGCTGGTTCTCAGAGCCAAGTCTGTTGGGAGTGCTTGATCGGCGTACCTTTATGTATTAGAGGGCTTGCAAATAGGCTCATTTGTTAAAATGGGAAAGTGTGATTTGGTATCCGTGGAACTAGTCAGATTAGCAAGTGAGAATGCTTCCTAATGAAAAATTGTGCTAATTTAGGTATCCTTGGTCCATTGAGATGTTACTCTGCATTTTACAACCAAGTCTGACAACAGGAGTCACTGAAGACAAGACGGTCCCATCATAATTTCAGGGAGTGTTTCTGCCAGGACTTCAAATAGGTCAGCAGTAACAGTTGCCTTGGATTTTCTTTTAATAAATAAAATTATTTTGGCAGGTTTATGTGTTCCTCGTGAATTTTTGGAAATCACTTCTAGCTTGTTTGGATAAACTGCTTTGGAAGGGCTCATGAGTATCAACACATGGGTGGTATACAAAAGAGGACACCGTTTATCACATACACTTTTAAAAGGTAACTTCCCCCCCACTTTTAGGAGAAACACATGCACATTGTAGAAGATACAGAAATTCATAAAAGCAGCAAGGTTAGTCATTGTTTGTTTGGTAGCAAAAACCCAGCTCACATCAATGCAAGGGCTCTCATCAGGAGAAAACCCAGCTGGAGTGGATGGCTGGTGGCCGGTGTGGTGGGCTCCAGGAATTCCAGCAATGTCTCCTGGGTGGTATTTTGTGGGAAGGGCAGGCAAAACAACTCCGGCTGCACAGTCCACTACAAGTAGCCAGGAACAGAATGATAGTCCATGTTTCCATCACTGTAAACAACCACGCTTCGTATTTTTGTTATATTTTCTTCCTGTCTCTTTTTCATGCACATTTTACCTGATTCATATGTAAATTTTAAACTGGCCAGCGATTACATCCTAGGACAGTGATGGCGAACCTATGACATGCGTGTCAGAGGTGACACGCGAACTCGTGTTTTTTTTTGTTGATTTTTCTTTGTTAAATGACATTTAAATATATAAAATAAATATCAAAAATATAAGTCTTTGTTTTACTATGGTTTCAAATATCAAAAAATTTCTATATGTGACACGGCACCAGAGTTAAGTTAGGGTTTTTCAAAATGCTGACACGCCGAGCTCAAAAGGTTCGCCATCACTGTCCTAGGAAGAGCAATGAAGACAGGCATGCATTTTCATCAACTTCATCTTAATGAGTGCACTGACTTATCCCCCACAGTCCTCGCAGGGAGGTGTTCTGGAGGCCTTGGGTGCAGCGCCTGCTCAGGCTCTTCAGCTCCCATTCTTCGGTAACAGTACCACCCAAGAGAGCTTTCTGCAGTGACTGGAATGTTCTATATCCACACTGTCCAATATACTAACCACATGTGGCCTTTGGACATGTGGTCTTTGGACAAATCTGGCCAGTGTGGCTCAGTTGGTTGAACATTGTCCCATACACCAAAAGGTCACCGGTTTGATTCCTGATCAGGGCACATGCCCAGGTCCTGAGCTTGATCCCCAGTAGGGGGAATGGGGGAGGCAGCCAATCCATGGTTTTCTCTCATTGATGTTTCTCTCTCTCCATCTCCCTTCCTCTTTCTCTCTAAAAAAAATCATTAAAAGTATTTTTTTAAAAAAATGAAATGTGGCTCATGCCACTGAGGAAATAACGTTTTAATGTTATTTAATTTTGATGAACTTAAATGACTACATGTGGCTAGTGGCTACTGTAAGGGATCACAGGGTCTACACAATAAGTTACATGCGTAGAAGCCACAGCTTCAGGATAAATGCTTGTCAACCATACCCCTGCGGGATAACAGAGGCACCACTGAAGGCTCAGCTCAGAGAAGTCTCATTAAAAGACACTTGAATAAACTTCAGTGGCGGCTGCTCTTTGTCCTCAAGAAAAGCCCTTTGCTCTGTGCAGGGGGAAGCATTGTTCTCCCCGCTCACCCAATGCCAGTCCCAAGTGCTCGCCTTTCTCCTCACAGAGCAGACTTCTCAGAAAATTAGCAGCTTCCAGTCCTCTCCTGGTTTGCAACTTACAATACGGTGCGGAGGCTCAGGATGGCGAGCAGGAGTCCATCTGGATCCCAGACCGTGTCTGTGAATTTCCTCCGCTATAAAAAGTAGCTTTCTTCCACATTTTTCTTTTTCTGTTCGTGAAGGTTTGCAGTGTTTGGGCAACTTAAATACAGACCCTGTGTCTGTCGCGGTGGTATTTATTTTATCCGCTTCCGAGTTGTAAATACCCTAAGTGGGGCAGCACGAGACTGGAACATTCAGGAGTGTCAAACACAAGGCTTCGGCAGTCCACACAGGAGCCAGTATGTTAGTCTGGAAAATACAATGGCAGAGCCAGTGTCGGAAGATCCATGATAATGCGAAATCTGTTGTGCGCCTTCTGTTCTAGATTTTAAGCTTTTAAGAGGCAGGCACCCATCTGTCGGCCGCCCAAGATGGTAGACTTGTTCGCAGGCCAGCAGGAGCCTGCCGGCAGGGCTCTCTGGCTCCGAGACAGTCCTTACCCAGCACCCGCCTGCCATGTCTCCCCCGGATGGCTCTGCATGGCCAGCAGTGGGAGGGCAAAGAGCTGAGACAATGTTCTTCCAAAGGGAGCAACCAAGATATTCAACAGGCTCTTTCCCCCAATATGTTTAGCCCCAATACGTTCCTCAAATGCAGCACCTTGATGTTTTAATGAGATGAGGTTTTTTAGGATTTTTTTTTTTTAGTCATAATGTGAGGGGTATCTGGAGGGTGCCAGGTGCATGCTGTTTACCTGTGCACTGTGCCATGTTGCTCAGTTTGCCTGAATGCCACAGGGCTCTTCCAGGTGAATTCATGCTTGCTTTTTAAAAAAATATATATTTTATTGATTTTTTACAGAGAGGGAGGGAGAGGGATAGAGGGTTAGAAACATCGATGAGAGAGAAGCATCGATCAGCTGCCTCCTGCACACTCCCTACTGGGGATGTGCCTGCAACCAAGGTACATGCCCTTGACCGGAATCGAACCTGGAACCCTTCAGTCCCCAGCCCGACGCTCTATCCAGTGAGCCAAACCGGCTAGGGCTCATGCTTGCTTTTGTGGGCATTCCTGCCAAGGGGGAACCAGACCACTCCATCCCTCTCAGTCCTTCGAAGCCTCACTCTTCATGTCGACAGTGGATGCAGTACACCACCTATCTCATTGCGGGTGTTGACAAGTTGCGTCTGTGGATCAAACCGGCCCAATCTGGACCAAACCCAGCCAGGCCAGCTTGTTTACTGTCCATGGCTGCTTCCGTAATACAGAGGCAGAGCCCAGCAGCTGGGACACAGACTGTGTGGCCTGTAAGACTGTATGGCCCTTCACAGGAAATGTTTGCCGACCCTTGCTCTGAGGACTGAACAGTACCTGGCACATAACTGTGCTCAATGAATATTAGAGGCTAATACTATTGTTGTCAGACACTCTTCCATCTTGAGCCTTTGTCCTTTCTTGGTTGTTCCCCTAATTTCATTCCTTGATTCAAATTTATCTTTTTTGTTTTTTCTCTTCCTCTACCGGCAACTCACTCCCATAAGAACTTGTTAAATCTTCTTGTTACAGGTTTCACTTCAGATCAAAACTACCTTCTCAACCTGAATTCTCTGGCTCCAATGGAGTATGTCTGTCTTTCTAAGAGGGACTTGGGCTTTCCTCACCTCTGCTGGAGCCGTTCCCTGTTAAGTCACCCTCTGCTTTGGCTGTACCTTCTCAAGGACATGACAGGAACACTCGTGTGTGGTTGTGAACACTGCACATGCTCTACAGGCCATATGGGTGCCAGCCTCAGACTCCTTGTTTGGTCCTGGTTTGATTTCTGCCTGACTTCTGGTCTGCTTTCTTGCTTGGAGTAGAAACCACCATATTGACTTTCTTCCTTAAAGTTACAGCCTCACTGAACAAGTGCCATCTTTTCTTTCCCTTGTCACCACTCTGGTCTGCTTTGCTCTCCCAATTGGAGAGCCTTCTTAGAATAAAACACATCCAGCCTAAGTTTTACCCAAATCAGCTTAAGTCATGGAGGTGAAAAGTCTACCAGAGGAGGAGGGAAGGCAGCATGAGCCCTTTCATTCACTCCTTAAGATCTCCCTTCTCCAGGTCACTGCCTCAGTGGTAATTCTTGGGCTTCAATTATGTTCTTGATAAAAGACAGAGTGTCCCTTCCTGGGACTAGAATGGTGAGAGGAGGAAGTGGTAGCCAAGAGCAGTATTTAGATCAGTGATTCCCAAAGTGGGCGCTACCGCCCCCCCGGTGGGCGCTGCAGCGATCCAGGGGGGCGGTGATGGCCACAGGTGCATTTGGGGGCGATGAGTAACTGCTATTAAAATTTTAAAAAAATTAATTTCCAGGGGCTGAGTAATATTTTTTCTGGAAAGGGGGCGGTAGGCCAAATAAGTTTGGGAACCACTGATTTAGATCTTACTTTTAAAATTCAACACTTGTCCTTCCCTATGTTCTATACACATGCATAATTCTCTATCCCACAGCCTCAAACCATTTCTGGAATGTGTCTCAGTTTAACAGACAAAGTGACATATTAATTCCAATTTCATAGCATTGTCTATTCCATTATCTATTGGTCTTTCTTGCATCCTATCCTCAGAATTCAATTTACTTTTTGCTTATTACACTTGCTAGTTACACAGGGGCAGGGTTTTTGAAAAAGAAGTGAACCTTCATACTTAAGATAAAGATGTTAAATTTGGAGCAGTTGTGTCCAACTGGTATATGTGTGGGGGGTTGTGGGTGGAAGAGATGATAGGGAATAACTTGGGGGACTTTTGCAAACTCTCTAAGTCCACCAAAATTTCTGATGTACCTCAATTCTGATGTACTCTCTAAATTAAAAGCCCCTTACAAACTAAGAAAAGGTATGGACTAGGAATTAAATCTGTGGAAAGTTTTGCTTGGGCAGCTCTGGGTTATCAGAGCGTCTGATTAAAATCTGATTAGTCACATTCTTTGGTCAGGAGACCCTGTTCCCTGCATAAAAATAACAAAAAGAGACAGAGGGATCACAGCCATATCACAAGCCTATTTGCCCCACCAAGGGAACCTTAAAACAACAATAACAACAGCAAAAATCTTTAAATTATGAAATCCAATTTGATTCACTTGCGTTAAAATTTGTTGAGTTTCAACTCAAACTTAGGCACAATTACTCATACAGAGAAAGTAAGACATGTCTCATCCCTCGAGTAGTTTGCAAGTGGATTGAGAGCCATTTCCAGTAGGAGATTTTCCCTCCTCTCCTTTTCCTTACATCATGAAGAAAATTTTTAAAAAATATTCTAACAATATATATTAAAGTTAGTTTGCTCGTGGAAAGCATATACGGTAGTTTGAAGCCATCTTTACTGAATTTTTACCAAAGGGACTTTCCCCTTGTAAGAACATTTACAACCTGACCCCACACAATAAGAAATTTGACCTAACCTAACATTGGTCTTGGCTTATCCAAATCCAATTTAGGTCTATGCAAGATGTGGCCTATGTTCTCATCCTCCTAAATCCCCGAATAAGACAACTCCAGAAGTTAAATCAAGAACTGAAAGGCCAGCCAGTGTGGCTGAGTTGGTTGGAACATCCATCCTGTGCACCAAAGGGTCGTGGGTTTGATCCCTGGTCGGGGTGCATACAAGAGGCAACCGATCAATGTTTTTCTCTCTCTCCCTCTCCCTTCTTCTCTCTTTAAAAAATTAATAAAAATATATCCTTGAGTGAGGATTTGGGGGAAAAAATTGAAAACTGCTCTTCAGACCACACAACTCCTACAGTGAGTTCTATGTATTGGCCACCTATTTTTTTTCTCTCTTTCTATTAAGGTTGCAGGTACTTGAGATGGAGAATTGCATCTTTTTATTCCTTTGTGCACTCTCCTCTTCCTAAATCCTCCAAAATCTTAGCAAATAATTCTTAGTAATCCTAACACATATGAGAATATACTGTTTGCCAAGCACTGTGCTGAGTGGCTTATAGGCATAACTGAACTTATTCCTCACAATTAGATATAGAAATTGGGGCTTTACACGATCAATTAATTGCACCGAGACATAAAGCTAAACAGTAGTAGTTCGTCCGGCCAGCTTGGCTCAGTGGTTGAGCATTGACCTATGAACCAGGAGGTCACGGTTCGATTTCAGGTCAGGGCACATGCCAGGTTGCAGGCTCAGTCCCCAGTAGGGGGCATGCAGGAGGCAGCCAATCAGTGATTCTCATCATTGATGTTTCTATCTCTCTCTCCCTCTCTCTTCCTTTCTGAAATCAATAAAAATATATTTCAAAAAATAAACAGTAGTAGAGCAAGGTCTTGAGCCCAGGCAGTCAGAAATCAAAAGCTACATGTTGAAACCCCAGGTTGCACCATCTCCTGCAATGCTCTCTGGCTGGGCCGACCAAAATGCCACAGGCACACGATGATTGCTCATGGAAGGAGAACACTTCTCCCCAAGAACATTGGAGACGCATCAACAACGAGCTTCCATGATGTGATAATGAGCATCTGCAGCCTCCCTGTGCAGCCAGCTGAATGTCTAGCCACATCAGTGTTACGTTTTCTATTGGAAAGTGCTCAATAGTATTTTTATGAGTTACACGTTCTTCCACAATCATCCAAGGAGGCAAATCACTCTCAATTTTCCTTTTATGGGTAAATAAAAGGCAGAGAAAGAAGAGTAGTTCACCCAAGTTTAGAAAGAATGTCAGTGGGAAAGCCAATGTTTGCCTCTGCAGCCCTTAAGTTCTCAGCAGTCTCTTAATTTAGGCTTTTATTTTCCCTTGGAAAAGACCCCCAGGTATGTAATGGTGAAAACATATGGGTATGAGACCCCCAAAAGGAAACAACATAAAAACATGAGAGAGAAAAAAAAGCACAAGATAAAACTATGCTGAAGAAGAAATTACAAGTCTTTCACTAGTGTATTGGTAAAAATGTTCTAATGTAGTTTTCTCGGTAAAACATCATAGCATATAGAACATTGCATTCTAATGCAGTTCAATGAGTCAGGTTAGTTATTTGTCACATATGTTGGTAACACAAGGAAATATATATAGCCCATAAAATTAATCCAGGCAGCCAGACATGAGCAGATGAATGAAATAACCCAAAGCAGATCCTAGCAGAAATATCATATTTAATATTCTTGGGATTCTGACTCCACAACAATTCTTTGTATTTAATACCCTTTCTAATATATAATTTAAAATAGAGTTATAAAAATCACTCTTTTTTTCTTTCAAAGAGACACTTGTAAATCTGTTTTCCAGTTCCTTCTTGGAAATATTAGGTAATTCTTGAAAGATGTCCATTACACCCAATTAAACATGGTACTTATGCCACATTCGTTTGCAATATACCTTTTGCATCTCACTTAGAGTTATCACTCATATGGCCCAGCTATCACTTGATTTAAATAGCCTATGTTGAAAAGTAATGATATATTTAGGATACTTTGAACAGTGTTAGGTATATTTAGTATATCCTCTTAATGCTGTTTTGGGTGATTTATAGTCTGAGCTCTGCTATGCTTCTTAGAAATTATTCCGGTGATATTTCAAATTTTAATTTGAAAAATATTTTAAGAAGTTCAAAACAAACAGAGGCAGGTCCAAGTTTTGTTGGATGGCTGGAGCAGAGAGAACAAAGAGGCTGATACAAATTCTGGACACAAGGTGGGCTCTAGCACCATCTCTACCGCTTCGTGATTTTTTACTATCTCTGGCAGTAAGAGTAGGGAGACAACCTGCTGAATTTCAAATGTCCTTCAGGAACTGGAACGTTGCATTCTAATGCATTTTGATGAGTCAGATTAGTTATTTGTCACATATGTTGGTAATGCAAGAAAATGTATTCAGCCCAGAAAATTAATCCAGGCAGCCAGCCATGAGCAGATGAATGAAAGTGACCAAACGCAGATCCTAACAGAAAGCTGAGGAAGGTATTTTTAAGGAGGCTCTGCAGCAGCCAAATCCTTTTAATATTGAGTGATAGGTTAAAGAGGTTGAAATCTCTACCTTTTTGTGTGAAGAAGGAGAAATCCTCTCCTTGTTTGGTGGGGGAGGGAAGCAAAGACACTGGAATGAGAAGACTATATAATTTTCTCTTTCCTGAATGTATATGTCTCTTCTAGGACACATATTTATTCTACTAACCTGTGGAAAGAAGGCGCTGGGGGAAGTCTCCGTTGCCAGCAAGCTGTTTATTAGAGATTAGGAAAGTGTTTGGATTCCCTGACACAGCTGGCTGGGGACCCCTTGCCTTGGAGATCAACAGGAAAGTGAAAAGTTTAGGCTGAATTTTGCTCAGTCACTAGTTAAATTTCTCCCAGAGCTGAAAATGACATTGCCCTTCCCAGGCTGTTGAAATGAGATAATGTCACATCCCGAATGAAATCACTAGGTCATAATCTCATCCTCAATGTGATTTTCTTGGCATGTGTAAGCATTACTGGGAGGAAGGGGAAAGGATGAGCACGGATTGAACAAAACCATTCCTTTAATTAAGCTCATAGCATGTCACCTTCTGCTCCGATCCCATCAGCTATCAGCAGCTGAGCAGGTCCGGGCTGGGGGTCGGCAATCACTCTGCATCGGTGGCATGTACTATTATAAGGTGTAAGTTGAAGCCTTGCACCCCTGACCAGGTGTGTGCTGCTTTGTGGGCTTTGCAGAAAAGAAAATAAATGAGACAACAATCCTAATGGGATTGGGCTCTCTGGAAGGTTGGCATGACATAGATGAAGGTGGTGTGTTTCAGTGTCAATTTCCTGATACCCCAAGGAAAGGCTGGATCCCTAGAGACAAAGCTTCTTTTTCCAAATCAGAGGGGATGTGCACTTAACTGAAAGAAACTCCAGCCTTCTCAGATGTTAGGAGGGTGGGAACAAGCATCAAGACTTGGTGTTCAGAGTGTTGTCTCTAGCAAACAAATCCCTAATCCTGGCTGAGAAAATGGTTGAACTCTAAGGGCTTCTATACATTTTTCAGTCAGAAACTTGTTGAGACTGACTGTGGATATTGCAAATTCCATTGACTGGAACCACGGTGATCATTTGCTGTCAGCTTGCAGAGGAGGAATCCTCAGCGGCTGAAGGACCCCTTCTGCTTGTCTAGGGAGGATTTGGAAACAAACCATGCTACACCTCAGCCTCCGTGAATTCACACTGGTATGGCAGTATGAAGGTAATCAGGAAAAACAACAACAACAAGGCCATCATTGGGAAGAAGAATGAGTGAGGGAGAGCATCTATTAATGGCCTTCTATATGTCTGGCTTCTTTCATCTATTTTATCTCCAGATTTCTGGAAGTAAATTCCAGAGTAAGAGTTTATCCTCACAGACTGACTTTAAATCCCTTTTTTCTGTCCAGAGAAAACTGCAACCATTGGCATTTTGGTTCGATAAATATCCTTGCCCTTGACCTTCATCATCCTTGGAAGAGAAGTTAGGAGGAAGAAAAGGCGAGGTAAAAGGGGAAGAAAGGGTGGGTGTGAGTCAAAGATGCCATATCCCCCACCTTTTATTCACAGGAGTCCACCAATGCACCATGCACAGAGCAACAATGGGGCAAAGGGAAGACACTTGTCACCCGTTCTTTCACTTTATTGCTCCTGATCCATTTTGATCCTGCCATTCTTCAGGCCTTAGGCTTCTCTCTTTGTTTAGCTTTGGCTTTTCGGGTGTCATTACCAGAAAAACTAGGAAGGGATTTATTTAGAGAGAGGACTGTCTGACAGAAGCCAAGCCTGTAATATAAGAATGCAGCCTTCTATGAACTGTGGCCTAATAAGCAGGATGGACTCTCATTCTGGAATATGCTTCTAGAAATCTGGAGAGGTAAAGGAGATGATGATGATACCAGACAGATAAACCTCCCTTTCTTCTTACCGTCTGATCTCCTACCAATGCCTTCCACTGGCTGAAGCCAACCAGTTACCAAAGGGCCCAGGAGCCCACAAATACATTCCCATGGTTGATCCTCTTGGGAATGGAGGGTGGGGAGTGGGGCTAGAGGAGCAGATGGAGACTATCGGTAGAGTCCACATGTACTGTCAGCTATGTTGTTAGCTTGATTTTTGGATCTGAAGGCTACTTTAAAAGTAAACACAATCCATGCTGTAACCGGTTTGGCTCAGTGGATAGAGCGTCGGCCTGCAGACTGAAGGGTCCCAGGTTCGATTCCAGTCAAGGGCATGTATCTTGGTTTCGGGCACATCCCCAGTAGGGGGTGTGCAGGAGGCAACTGATCAATGTTTCTCTCTCATCGATGTTTCTAACTCTCTATCCCTCTTCCTTCTTCTCTGTAAAAAAATCAATAAAATATATTTTTTTAAAAAAATTAAACACAATCCAAAACAGGAGGACAATTTTTATTACTCTAAATAATTATATAGGTTTAACACACCCTCAATCAAATGCCCAGTGGACTTGAGGCAGGGAGAGAGGGGTGTACTCTATAAAGTTAGCCTTTGTTCTTCCGAAGTATTTCTTTCTAACACAAGTTTGCCTACAAAGCTACTTTACATTCTAAAAAGTCCCAAATGTATGACCACTGGCTCCAGATGTGTTAATAGTGCTGAAGCAGCTCACAACAGGCTACTTGAGTTATTGAATAAAAGAACTCAACAGGCAGCTAAGCCTTCCGACCACACACTTTCACCTTTACAGGCTCTGAGTCAGCTTTCAATAGGCATTAAATTCTCCCCTTGTTTTCATTCTTTGCTGAAGTAGGTTTCGTGGGGGCACATGAATAGCTGGGCTACCACTAAGTGCCCTTAAATATAGGTATTTGAGAAATCTCTGTGTGTATGCAAGTTCCATGCATAAATAATGTCCAAGGAGGAGGTTGAAACACTGAAATATTGAAATAAAAGGCTCGAGGCTTGAGTCCTACTCCTGGTCTATTATTTTTGACTAGCCCCGTGGGGTAACCTTGGACTAACATCTTTACCTTTCTAAGATTCGTGTTTTGTTGCTCCAAAATGGAAAACAGAGTCCTGTTACCAGGGGAAGATGTGAGTTAGAACAGGCCCTGGGCTTTGCTGAACGCACAGTACTTTGGGGCTGGGAAAGGTAAGTTTGGTATAGCATTTGCTTCTCGGCAGTTGCTTCCAGAGGATTTGTGGCTTCTCAATTTAAAAGACAACCAAGCATGAGGATAAAACTTCCATTATATGGTACCTGTGTTTCGGGTCCTATGACAACCCACTAAGCCGTGCTCCCTTGCTTGATTTACTAATTTTCACATCTGAAAATTTTTACATTGCTCCAATTCCTACTGCACTTTAGAGTCTTCCCCTGAAAGTATTTCACGGTGAGTTATTTATTTAGTGTGACAGGAGAGGGATTAAAAATGCACCGTGTTACAAAAATCATATCCTCCTCTTCTGCATGTCCACATAAGGAACCAGAAGCAGCAATAACATGATAGCTCTGGGATGGTGTCCAAAACAAGGGGACATGAGCCCTCCTTTGCCCGCCATCAAGCCTCAGGCTGCTGAAACCCATTTTCCATCCTTCTCAATATTTGTCTGGCTGGTGCATTAATAGACACAAGTTTTTCACAATATGCTCATGCAACCAGAAACATTCAGGGACTTTCTAGATCATTCGATATTTTTTGCTAATTCAACATCTTCTGTAAGGAAAATCCAAAGCACCCGTGTCTTTTTAAAGAACCATTTTATGACTTATTTTGCACGTATAGTTTTTATTTTAAGTGTGATTAACGGTTATAATAACAGATCTAGGATGCCACTTCACTAACTGAAAGAGAGAGAGAGAGAGAAAATGAATAAAATGGAGTTATCTAGTGTTAAATCAATACCAACATACCTGCATCAAAGAAGTTATTAAATAAACAGGTATTCCATAAACCTGTTATTACACCCTCACAAGTAGAATCTTCAGAATGTTTAACTCTTTTAGGAAGTTCTTATTATTCAGATAACATCATTTTTTTTTCATTCATGCTTACTTCCAAAGAGCTTCTCTGCTGAATGGAAGACCTAATTTGCAAGCCAAAGAGTAGAAACACTTAATGCCTTGAGGGGGAAACACTAGAAGGTGAGAAGGGAAAGAGAGCAATAAAAAGAAGAAAAAACATTCACACACTAAATCAGAGCAGCTCTGTAAGGAAACCTGCCCAACCTTATTTATTCTTGTCAACGGAACAAGAGGGTTACCTTGTTTGTAGTTAGAATTTTAAGGACAAGCACCTTAGAACAACGCAAATGGTAAATGTGTTTTTCAGCAATTGTGGCAGGGCCAGGCTTTCAAAAGTCCAGTCGTTGATTTATTGCCTTTATCATTTTGATTACATGTATACAGTGGTGGCCATGAGAATGGGCCTCTCAAATCTCTGATTTCAGGGAATGCATCGATGGAGGGTTCCAGCTGCTGCCTTCTGAAATCCTCGGCCACGTTTGCAATGAGGCAAGCTTCCCACAGGCTGCTCCCAGCCCATGACTGAGCGCACCAGGGATATTAAGGCAGACCCATCCTGGGAGATGTTCCTAAGATTCACCAGGTGGTAGGTGAGTCAATTTCAGATACTATGTTTGAACATGTTTAGTTTTGATACTTGTGTGTTTCTTTTCATGTACGATTTCACAGATGATATAGTTCAGGAAGAGGCTAAGCGTGGATCCCCCTAGAGCAGCGGTTCTCAACCTGTGGGTTGCGACCCCTTTGGGGATCGAACGACCCTTTCACAGGGGTCACCTAAGACCATTGGAAAACACATGTGTAATTACATATTGTTTTTGTGATTAATCACTATGCTTTAATTATGTTCAATTTGTAACAATAAAATTGGGGGTCACCACAACATGAGGAACTGTATTAAAGGGTTGTAGCATTAGGAAGATTGAGAACCACTGCCCTAGAGGGTGAGGCAAAGGCTTGGCAGGGAGTTAACTTGGAAATGTATCCCGGGAAGCAGAAATGAGGAGCCGGGAAGGTGAAAGAGGAAAGGAGGGAGACCAATACATGGATTCATGATTGAGTTGACCATTGTGGTGAGGGAGAATACAAGACAATTGGGGGCTAGCAATCTGTGCCAGTAACCAGTATTCTGATGCACATTCTTGCTAATATAATTAAGCCCCATTCTTATCTGTGAAGCTTGTCCAGCCTTGCAGAACCTGTTTCCCAGAATACTCCCATTTTACAGAGGCCATAAACCATGAACCATACACAACCCCCAGAGGGGGTTAGCAGCAGCTGGTGCCAGCCAGATCAGGCCTTTGGGTGTAATCTCACTTTCCCTATCCCAATCCACCGGGGGGCTGCAAGGCCCGTGAAAAGTCCAGAAGACTGGTCAATATTTGGGGGGAAAAGAAACTAAGGGGATAAAAAGAAAGCTTCCTCCATATTCATCACTCAGGCTTTGGAGGTTGATTCCCCTGAGTCACCACACTAGTGCATCTGCAATTCTGCATTAAAGGCTCCTTTTCTGAATCCTCTGAGTGCCTGGCTGATTATTCTCCCATGTCACCTGGCAGCTTATCTGCAACAGTGGAGACTGGGCTTGAGGATCCCAGACACAGTCTTGCCAAACTCTCCTGAGTCCTGCATCTCAGTCTGAGACTTGGCCACATCATCATTCATTCTTTCCTTCCTTCCTTCCTTCCTTCCTTCCTTCCTTCCTTCCTTCCCCTTCCTTCCTTCCTTCCTTCCTTCCTTCCCTACCTCCCTCCTTCTTTTCTTCCTTCTCCCCTTCCTTCCTTCCTTCACTCCCTCTCTCCTTCACTCAGGATCAGACCTGATGTGGCCCTGATGGTTCTCAGTCTCTCTTGGCTCTCTCTCCATTTCCTCTTATACACTTTTCTCCTAATAAATGTATTGTACATCTAATTCCATCTTTGTGTCTGCTTCTTGGAGGACCTAGATTAACACATAGAGGCAACACCACTTGCATAATGTATATAATCCTATATAATAGAAGCCTAGGTGGCATCATGCATGATATCATCACAAGATGGCCACCACAAGATGGCCACCCTCACGTCATCACAAGATGGCCACCACAAGATGGCCGTCACAAGATGGCCAGCTGGGGAGGGCAGTTGTGGGCGATCAGGCCTGCAGGGGAGGGCAGTTTGGGATGATCGGGCCTGTAGGGGAGAGCAGTTGGTGGGGGCCAGGCCTGCAGCGGAGGGCAGTTGGGTGTGACCAGGCCTGCAGGGGAGGGCAGTTGGGGGCAATCAGGCCGGCAGGGGAGCAGTTAGGTGTCAATCAGGCTGGCAGTGGAATGGTTAGGGGGTGATCAGGCTGGCAGGCAGAAGCGGTTAGGAGCCAGCAGTCCCAGATTGTGAGAGGGATGTCTGACTGCCTGTGGGATCGGGCCTAAGCTGGCAGTCAGACATCCCCCAAGGGGTCGAAGATTGGAGAGGGTGCAGGCCTGGCTGAGGGACACCCTTCCATACACGAATTTCATGCACTGGGCCTCTAGTTATACATAATTATATACAATTACACATTTATATAAAATTAGATACCAATTTGTGTATAACATGTACATATTTATAATAAACTTACAGTGGCATATGGGACAGCTCTAGTTCATCATTCAGTTACTCTAGGGCCCTCCCATTACTCCAGCCACTGCTGTAGCAACAAGTTTCAGGTAGGTCTCAACCAGATTTGCATAGTTAGAGATGGTTTAGCACTTCAGCCCATCCGCCAGAACTGCCACTCATGTCCATGCAGCCTATCTCCTAGGCCCAGCTTTGATCATTGGAGGATAGGCATCAATGGATAGATTCTTTCCCCTTGCACCCCTTTACACAAATGTCATAAGGTGCCTTAGAAGGTGCTGTGGACAAAAAGGTAGTGGTCAGTTCAATCTCACATGTTTCTGTTGGGCTCCCTAGACCCCGTTTTACTCTTCCAAACCCTGGTTTGTGCTTCCTGTGTGCGATACCTTTCCAAGTGCACCCTTTTTGCTGTTTTCAGGGAAACTCAAACTTATCATCTTCCTACACCATATTATTTATAAAATCACACATAAAAAATGCATAAATATCGAAACTAAATATATTTAGCACAATACCTAAAATGAATTCACATGCCACATGGTATTGTTACTCCATTTCAGAAAACACTATAACAAAGATGTCAGGATGATTTTGCTCAGACACTGCTCTCTCTTTCCATGGCTATAGTTACAATCAGTGCTTACCATTGAGAAGAGTGTCCATTGAAATAAGAAATAACTAATGGAATCCAAGGCGCCTTGGTATATTTTGCTTTTGTATGTTTTATACACACTTAGTGACAATGGGCTTCTCTGTAAGCATTTTGTTCTGTTTGGTTTTGTATAATCTGGGTACATTGTAGTTTAGCTATTCATAGTCAGTTGGATACTGCTCTGCTTCTTGGGAGGACTTTCTCAGATAGCTGAACTTATGGACCTTGAGCTCGGTATGGTAGGCAGAATTCTAAAGAGGTCTCCCAAGACTCCCATCCTCTGGTTATTCAGTCAAATTCTAATTTAGGAACTGTCAAGGGACATTGCAGATGGAATTAATGTTATTAATCAGCTGACCTTAAGATAGGGCAACTCTCCTGGAATTATCAAGAGCAGCCCAATGTAATCACACGAACCCTTAAATAGCAGGGGAGGAAGGCAAAGAGAAGTGTCAGAAGGGAGAGGGGAGGGGAAGTTGGCCCAAGGGGAAGTTGAAGATGCAGTCGCTGTCTTGTGACCACAAAGCAATGAGCAGGAGGACACAATGCAGCATGCTGAAAATGAGTGAAGGCAGCAGAGTCTGTTTTCACGATTTCCGGAGTCACTGCCCCAGTCCTCCAGCCCCACAGGACTTCTCATTACACAAGAAAAACAGACAACTACTTGGTAAAGCCACTCTTAGTTAGGTTTTCTACTATTTGTACCAAACACATTTTTAAGCAATATAGCCTCTTCCTAAAAGTGTGCACTGATACCCAGCAGGAGCCTCTAATAGTCTTGTCAGTAAGATGCTTTAACATTCTCCTTATTGTACAAATAAATATTATGAACATTGGGCTGCATGGGCCAGTTTCTCCTTGGTTTGATTACCACAAAAGTGAGGGACAGGCTGAGCATTTATGCTGTGAGATTGCAATGTCCAGATCCAAATGCTCGATAATGACCCCATGGAGGTATCACATGATAGATGGGACAATGCAATCCACGTTATGTCTTTCTTTTCATAGCTACACATATTTACAAATATATTGAGTTCATTTACAACGGATGAAAACGGCTGCCTCAAAGCAGAGCAATGAATCCTTCTCAAATCCCTGAGATCAGTTGCTTACCCATATGGGTATTACTCAATTTACATTCTCAGCCTAAGTTTCTAACCGCGTGCCCAGCTGTATGACACCGTGAGGATTTTGCCCAAGTGTTGGTTACCTCCTGGGAAAAGTGCACAGTGGGCATAGCATGAAATCAGTGCTGCCCAGCTATCTCCCTCAGAACAAAAGCACTTCCTCTGTGTGGTAGCCACCACCCCATGTGGTCATTTGTCAGCTAGTTGCAATGCAGCTGACAAATCCCGAAATCCTGTGGTGAAAGACAACCCTCCCCTGACTTGTCCGGCACTTTCACTTTGCAGCCAAACTGTAAATGCCATCCCAAAGGTATTAGGTGGCTCGTTTTCTATGTTCATGACAAGAAACAAGAAAATGAAAAGTTGCACGAAGCTGGGAAAATTGCAGAAACCTGGCAGGGGATGACTTTCACCTGAACAATTTGTCAGGTCCAAAGGGACATCTGAAGCAAGTTTCAAGAACAAGAAGTATCTGGTTCTCGTTCCAACCGGTTTGCCTGGTCATAATTATTGCAATATGGACTAACATCCTCGGCCCTATGGTGCACCTGTGTAGGCTCGATAAATATAACCAACCTGCAGTATTAATTAACGGTGATGACAAAAGTCGGAAAGGGCTATAATTATTACTCTATGTTCTCTTTTTTAACTGGGGACATATCATATTTTTCTAGCCCCAGCCTGTCAAAATATACTCAGATATAAGCTGCTCTTACCTCAAGAGGAACCTCAGTGTCCTCCACACTCCCACTGACAGACCACCCTTCCCCAGGGCCACGAGGGAACCAGCCCAGCAATGGTGCAAATTGGTGCATGCCCCTCCAATGATGTGAATCTTCTGGTAGTCAAGTCGCTTGGTAAACAGCCTTAGATTGAGGAGTCTAATTTTAGTCTCCTCCAAGCCAGTGCCCTGGTCTCACTAGATTTGTCAGGACCTAATAGATTAAGATAATACCCAAAGCGAAAGGTCATTTAAAAAAAAAGTTAATGGATTTGAAAAGAATTCAGGGTCAAGGACTGTAGATTCTAATCCTTACTCAGTCACTAGCTTACAGGCCTCTTAAGTCTCTTAATTGTTGTGCATCTGTGTGTGGAAGAATGGAGAAGATTGTCCTTGTTTACACCAATGTTCTAAGGATTAGAAACAAGTGCTGGAAATCCCTCTGCAAATAAGAAATGCTATGTACATAATAACAAGCTACTTGAACAAATATTACTGAAGAGATCTTGAGCCAACTGGCCCTTCCTGACTTTGCACCCCACTTGGGACAGATACACACACACACACACACACACACACACACACACACACGCACACACACGGGGTACTAAAGGATTTATTGATGATGATTCTCATGAGGATGGATGACTTGAGTGCAGGCTTACCTCATGGCTGTAGCAAACACTGTTTGACCTCTTGAGGTCCTTTCTAGACCTATTAGCCTATAATTTCATGTTGATGATGCTAAAGCTAATGAATATAGAGTGAGGGCCATATCTAAATGCACCCTTGGCAGTAAGAACAACGTTTATCAGTATTACTGAGTTTTGGTCTTCATTGATAAAGTGTATTAGCATCAACCATTTTACAAATATATATTTCCCAGAACTGCTGCACTATGCAAAACAAACAAAACTCTGGAAGAATCAGGGAATATTATAATATATGGCACAGTGCTAAGGGTACCAAATCAGTTGTATAATTATTCCCAGCGTGACATGTTGATGCACAGAAACTTTGGCTTCCTTCAAACAGTGCCTGTCATTTTCCCTACATCAACATGGGAATCACTGACATGAACAATTTTATCCATCAGTATGATGCCCAATTATTTTAAAAGGGTGGAAACTTTATGCCACTTTCCAACATGACAGACCTAACCTTTAAATATTGGCAGTCACTGAGATGTTTCATATTGTAAATTTTTGAACATATTCGTTCTTTCACCATCAGCCTCACTTTCTGCTCAAATTATTAGCAAAGTTTTATCTTTCTTAAGATTCAAATTTATAGCCAGAAAGGATGTTTAACTATACTAGAATGGTTATAGGATTGCCAAGGGAGATTGTGGAGTCCGCTTGGGGGGATATTTTAAAACAAGAGTTTCCTTCTTGGGTGCTTATGTGTAGCATCGCCTGAAGACAGAGTAGAATGTTGCATATACTCTTACAGTCCTATGTGGATTTGTTATTCAACTTATTATTCTCATTCAAAGCTCAGACATAATCACACATAAAAGTAGTAGGTGCTTGGTTCCATGTTGCCTTGAAAGAGTTATAGTCTTTCTCAAATGATATACCAAATTCCCAAAATGTAAATTTGTATGGCAAATAAATAAAGCTGTATATTTGCATATTATACATAACTAGAGGCCCAGTGCACAAAAATTTGTGCACTCGGGGGGTGGGGGGAGGGGGGTCCCCCAGCCCGGCCTGTGCCCTCTCGCAGTCTGGGACCCCTCGGGAGATAACGACCTGCTGGCTTAGGCCTGCTCCCGGGTGGCAGAGGGCAGGCCCAATCCCTAAGTGCAGCCCCTGGTCAGGCTCAGAGCAGGGCCGATTGGGGAGTTGGGGCGCCGCCCCGTCATGCACAGAGCAGGGCGGATCGGGAGGTTGCAATGCCACCCTCAGTCACGCTCAGGGTAGGGCCGATTGGGGGGTTGGGCCCCCGCCCCCTGTCACACTCAAGGCAGGGTCGATGGGGAGGTTGCGGCACCACCCCCTGTCACGCACAGAGCAGGGCCAATCAGGGGGTTGGGCGCTGCCCCCTGTCATGCACAGAGCAGGGCCAATCGGGGTTGAGGAGCTCCCCCCTGTCACTCACAGAGTAGGGCAGATCGGGGGTTGGGGCGCTGCACCCTGTCACACACAGAGCCGCAGGGCAGTCAGGAGATTGGGGAGCTCCCCCCTATCAGGCACAGAGCAGGGCCCGTGGCGGGGGGGGGTTGGGGCGCCGCACCCTGTCACACACACAGCAGGGCCGATCAG
>NW_005366455.1:4398206-4439452 GCF_000412655.1 Myotis brandtii | reverse complement strand
GCGAGTGACTGAAGCTTCCAACCGCTCCTTGTTTTCTTTTTTTTTCTTTTTTATTCTGTTCAAGCTTTAGCTCTGAGGCCTGGGTGCCTGGCCAGTCTGGGTGAGGGGCTGAGGGCTGTTTTCCAGAAGCGAGTGACTGAAGCTCCCAACCGCTCCTTGTTTTCTTTTCTTTTTTTTTTTTTATTCTGGGCCAGCTTTAGCTCTGAGGCCTTGCTGCTGAAAACATCGATACAATGTTGCAGTCCGAGCCCGGCTGAATGGAAGCGGGGTTCTGGTGTTTTGTTTAGCTTCTTATTTGCAACATAGTACATAGTTGCTTAGAGTTGCAGTTGAGAGGCCGGCAACTGAGGCGGGGAACGTTGGAGTCCGCAGCAAGCCAGCACCCCTGCTCGCTTCAGTGCCTGGCTGCCGGCCGCCATCTTTGCTGACAGTTAATTTGCATATACTCACTGATTAGCCAATGAAAAGGGTAGCGGTCGTACGCCAATTACCATGTTTCTCTTTTATTAGTGTAGATTTGAATATGCATTTATATGTTCTGATTGTATATGCAAATGAAATTCATTTAAAAATTCCAGGGCATGGATGACCTCTCAGCTATAATACCCAGTGGCTTTTTTTGGTATTTCCCCACTTCCATTATGTTACAGAAGCAGTTGGCACTCTTCTCTTGGAAATTCTGTTCACCCTTAGTGACTGTGCCCAAACCCAGCTTTATCTATGACTCTATGATGGGCATTTGTTGGGGTTATTTGACCACCTAATATCTGAATTTCCTATCTTGTTTAGAGACACCTACTGCAGACATAGTGAAGGCCAGATATTTGTTCTCTAGGACCCTGGCAGCTAGGGTAAGGGCACTTGACCTAAGCTTAGCCAATCAGACAGCTCTTCTAGAACTCTGAGCCTGGAGTGATTGAACATCCACTGTGGTGGCAGCAGTGGGTCTACAACTGTCCGGAGCAGTGGTGGCAGTGGAGTCAAAGTTCAGCAGTGCCCAGTGGGGAGATTCTAGGGTCAGGAGGCTCTACCCAGACTAATCCTGCCCAGTTTCAGCTTCTTCGACTGCCTGTTTCCCAAGCCTCCTTCTCAGCCTTCTCCTTAATTCTCTGAGCTACCAAGTATACCTCCAAAAATGATTTTTTGAACTAAGTTATCCATTTTGTTTGTTTGCAAACAGTCAGTTGCAGTGCTAATTATGTCACTGCTCTGCACAAAGTCATGCTCCAAATCATGTGCTAACATAAATACCTACTCATCCTACAGTTTAGGAAGCATGGATGTCCTTCTCAATTTAACTTCCAGCACCGTCTTTACATTGTCCCTCTCTAGCCAAACTGGAGAGTCTTCACATTTCCTACTAAACAGTCAACATTCCCTGACAATTTTTTTTTATCAGGTTCCTCAATTTGTATCAAGTTCCTTGGTTATAAAAAGCCCACATACTGGTCAGATCCATGTCAATCAGGCTAGGAGTTAAGCCATGTTTAATATCTGCTGCAACTGTAGGTACAAGAGGTTTCAGATTCCTCCAGATTCCAGCTCCTCCATCAAGACTTCTTTGATTGCCCCCAACCCATGGAAAACAGATGTGACCTTGATCTTACTTGACTTCTCACAGCATTTTATGTCTTTCTTATGTCAAATATCACATTCCATGTTGGGGGAAAAAAAGTCATTTGTTTTTGTGTTCAATATCTTTTAGATTGTAAGCTCTAACTAATGTACTGGAAGATATATCTTACTTGTTTTTGTATCTGTACCTTTTCTAGCAGAGATCTTGAGATTCATAAATGTCAGCTGAAAAATGAAATGCATATGCACACTTCTTTCTTACTCAAGTAAAAATTAATACAATTCTTCAATATACAGTTTCCTGTGTCTCTAAAATTTCACTCAGTCATTGACCAACTTAAAAGAAAAATCTTTTAAAATAATGATTTTTAAAATTCTATTTTATGGCCTTTACCTAAAAATGAAATACTATATTAAAAAGTAAGAAAAAAATTCATGTTTAGTAGTTGAATAAGTACATTAACTATTTTTATTTTGACTTATTTAAGTGAATGTTTAAGGTATTTTGCAAACAGTTGACGTCTATAAGGTAGAGGTTTGGGGGCAGACAGTCTACATAAGTGAATATTCATTGCTCTCATGGCAAATACTTGCCCTTATAAGGTTGTTTCTAGCCAGTAATGTTCATGTATTCTTTGATGTACAAAGAGTTTCAGAGAAAGGAATTAAGAAACATCAGACAAATTTAGTGGAGAAAGTCAATTATCCATGTTCATGTGTTTTATTTCTCAGAGGAAATAGGTTTGAAGGAAATAGGTTTATGCCATTAACTGGTATAGATAAAATAGAACTGCTATAGCAAAGAAGAGCTAGAAAAAGAATCCCTGTGTCTAAAAACGTCTTTGCTGAGATGGATAACCATGGCCTATTTGGGAAAAATTACTGTACATATAATGAACGCATTCTAGAAAGTTTTTTATGCAAAATTCACTTTTTGTTGGTATTTTGTTTTTTTAAATAAACATGTTTATCTGCCGTTTTTAGACATAAGTACATTTAAAAATAGTAAAAGAATAAGTGCTTTGGGGCACTCTAGACATATTTGATTCTGGAGGATCTATTATTACATCACAATATATCAATGATAGTTCTAGATTTGATCATCTGGTCACACATTTGGAGGGCTTTCTATGCAGTGAAACTAGTGCTGTAATTCATAGTACACACACACACACACACACACACACACACACACACACGCACGAGCACCTTCTCTCTCTCACTCTAACTACAAGCTGTCTTTGCTCTTTCCTCTGAGCATGGCTTCTGTCCAGAGCCCATTACAGAAAACAGCAGCTCCCTAGCGCCATTGCTGACAATAATCTCAAGGAAAGAATTGCACCTACTCAAGCCTGAGAACATACTCAAGTTAATTATATTCCTACCATGGTCCTTGGAGCACCTTTTTTTCTTACCTTATTTCACTATAGAGCGCCATGGGGTATTATTCCTGTGGAACATATGGGACATATGGGGTACTATATAAAACCAAGCTGTTGCTGATTTTACTTAAAATCAGTTTTATTTCCTGTTTCATGTCTACTTGTTTACAGCATCCTGAAACATCTCATGTTTGTTTGCCCAGTTCTTCCACTCAGAGCTTCTGCCCGATTCTTAAATATCTCACCTCACGGTGCTACGTGACCCTGTGGGCTGAGAGAAGAAAAGAGAAAATTCCAGAGACTAATTTTCAGATGGAATGGCAACGTGATTGAAATGCATCCTCTAAATTCTGTATCAATTAAGTTTAATGGTCACAAGTCTTCCATCGATTTATAGAGCTGTATATATCATGATTTTCAGAGAGAACATTACTCCCGAGACAGCTCTTTAATTGAGAGCAGGATTCTATAGCGCGGAGACCTTCGATTAATGTTCTGTAGAGATAATTTGTAGCTTTTTGTTCTGTTGGTCACTGGGCCAGCCATAACACAGACTTTAGTTAGCAATTTTGGGGAATTTAGCTGCAACCACAGCAAACAAAGGCTGATAACTATATCCTCCATGACCATAGAAATCTAGGGGAAGCATTAGTAACTGGCAGGGCTTTTGTTCTTGTCTCGTTTCCCATAATGGACAAATCCTCAAGGTAGCAGATAAAAGACACAGAGACCTGTCCCCAAAGGACAAAGTAGTGAAATGGGCCGTGACATTCACTTTATTGGGTAACATGGTGACAGAAAACAGGCCTGGGTTCAAATGCTGGCTCAATGACACATGCAATGTGACATCACATTGATTATTCATTATTGGCTTTGGGCAAGTTACTGACTTTCCCAGATGCTCGGTTTTCTCACCCATAAAATAAAGGCATAATAATTCACTTATGTAAAGCTGAAAAGTCAGTGCCCTCACATGGTTAACCACTTACCAAAGGAGACTTCTCTCCCTCCTCCCTAACATCTGAGAGTCAGAGGTTTGCTGCGCTGGCGGGATGCAGTGACTTTGCTGTGACAGGGTAACCAGTAAGAAATCTCAAGAATGGGCGAGAGTAGGGAGGGTGCCCTACACCATCCACAGACAATTACATTCTGGTGCCTCTCGGCTTCTCTGTTTTTATTGATCTCCAGTAGCAGGCTGTTGCTGGACTCAGTGATTGCTTATACACTCAGCTTCCCCCAAGAACAAACAAGCTTATTTGAGCTTCCCAAGAATGCAGGGTGGTGATTAAAATGCCAAAGGCATGAGCCAGTCAAGACCAAAATAAATCCAAACACGGAAAAGCAAGAAACCAAGAAAGATGGAAAACCTAGTGACACCTCACGACTTCACATCTGTATTTCCCTGGGCAATCACTTCCCGCTCCCCATGTCCCCACGCTGCCGAAGCCCCATGTTGCTCTGATATTCTGCAATATAAGCAGCAAGTGGCTTTCTGATGAGGGCAGTTACACCGGTGACCACCACACAGCACCCTTGCAGGTTGGTGCTGAGAAAGGCTGTTTGGTGCATCAGAAGGAACTGGGTTTGGACCTCAGCTCTGCTACTGGACAGCTGCATGAACTCAAAGGTATTTAACCTCTCTGGGACTTGGTTTCCATCTGTATGAGGAGGCACACCTTCTTTGCTGGATTATTGTGGGGATTATGTGAGAAAACGCATTTAAAACAAAGGGCCTAATGATATGAAAGACTTTAAAATTAAGATCATGGGCTTAGAGAGATTCAGAAAACCTCTCCAAGGTTCCGTCTCCTCCTCTGTAAAATGATTATGATAACAGTTTCCACTTTTTAAGGGAGGATTAAATGAATCAGTCTAAAAATAGCACCTACAAATAGCCCCTGGCATATACTATGCTCTGCATCAGTGGTTCTCAACCTTCCTAATGCCGAGACCCTTTAATACAGTTCCTCATGTTGTGACCCAACCATAAAATTATTTTCGTTGCTACTTCATAACTGTAATTTTGCTACTGTTATGAATCATAATGTAAATATCTGATATGCAGGATGTATTTTCATTGTTACAAATTGAACATAATTAAAGCATAGTGATTAATCACAAAAACAATATGTAATTATATATGTGTTTTCCGATTGTCTTAGGCGACCCCTGTGAAAGGGTCGTTCGACCCCCAAAGGGGTCTCGACCCACAGGTTGAGAACCGCTGCTCTACGTAAATATTAGATATTATCCCTCTTTATTATCCCATTACCTGGACTGCTGTCTTTTCCTCTGTTTACTCATCCACCAACACTGAGCTTGGCCCCCTGTGGATGTCTCTCTTCTGATATCCAGATAAAATTCCCCAAAGAGCCTTAGTTAGACAGCAAACTTCCAATGGACACCATGGCTTCCTAGTGAAGTAAGTCTCCTGTCCTTTGGTCCTGATGGTCACGATTAGCCACTCTGAAGTTCACCTCAAGATTTCCTAAGAGCAATAGCCAATCGCCAAGTAAATGTGACATCCCAATCTCTTTTATAAAAGTGCTAAAACTATTGCTGGTCATTTCACAGTTAATTGGCTTCCCCTTGAAGAGGTGGAGTGCCTCTGTCCTCGTAGGGAGAATCCCATTCACTTCTGGTCACCTTGTTCCAAGAGAAGTGGAACTGAGATTGAAAAATGCTGGAGAAGGGCATGATCTCCTTCAGAGGGTGAGGATGGTTTATGGACTGTGAGACACAGCAGAGAGTGGGATTAGCTAAAGATTAGGATGAATTTGATGGCAGACTCAGCATTATGAGGGTTTAATAAAAACTCATTGGTCTCTATTTGTCAACATAGCAACGAAATGTGAGTGCAAGTGAATGTTCAACAATATCAAAGGACACCACGAGGACATTAATACTAGGAAACAGTTACCTGCACAAAATGTTTACTTGTAGAAATCTCTAGTATCAAAGATATCTCTATAACCAGGATCCATTCCTATATTTTAAAAGAATGGACGGTTTTGTGCAATAAAAATGTGTGATTATGCAACCCTGTCCAACATGGGTAACTAAATTTCATGCTTCAGGAGGTAAATTAGTTGTTGAGGAATATCTGGAAAACAGTTCTTCGGCATGCATGTCATTTCACAGCGAGGCTGCCTCCCCAGTGGGGCTTTGCCTTCCTGCTGAGGAAAGAACAGGGGGTCTGTCCAGAGGAGCATTTAGCAAGGCACATTCCTTCTCATTTACTCTGAACATCTTCTACCCTCAATTTGAGTGTTTGGTAGCCCTTGGGGTCTGAGTCTATTCCAGGTGGATCCTAAACTAAAGAACCTTGAAGAGACCAGGTCGGCACTTGTATTTCGCTTTCCAGAGTTGCCTGGTATATCTATCTGGAGGTCCTGAACCAAAATCTTAAGATGACCCCGGGAAAATCCCATTTTCCCTTAAAGACCTTTAAGCCTGAATGCATCAGGCAGGGACTGTCACTGGGGAGCTTTCACTTGCAAGAATGGAGGCCCAAGAAAAGAGTTGATGATATCTGGATTGTGAACTTTCCAAAGTCTTAGTTAACCACATCAATGAGGAACACACATTTTTACTTAGTTATTCTTTGCTGGAAAAATACAATTCTTCATTAAAACTGGAGAGTGAATTGGGAAGGAATTGGCAATAATGTTTTATTTCCCATGAAAGAAAATTGTGTCTTTTGAGAAAAAACATTTTGAGAAGTCTCAAAAAAATGGGTCTTTGTAGGGGAGGTATAGCAGATCCTCCACACTAATGATGTTTGGTCCAATAGATGGCATTTTCAAACTAACATACAGAGCAAGCATAAGTATTAGAAAGTTGGAAAAACTTTGAGAACATGGTGTTATTTGGCTAAATCGCTTCTTTCTGGTATCTATGTGTTTATATTATTTTACAGGGATATAAAGGACAGAACCATTGTCAGTCACTTTTGAGCCAACTTTTGTACTGAACTTAGTATTAAACTAAACTTAGCTTCCAGAACCTCATGTGTCCCTCCAGCATTTATTAAGTTACTAGAGGCCCTGTGCATGAAATTCATGCATGGGTAGGGTCCCTAGGCCAGGCTGGCAATCAGGGCCGCCAGCCAAGGCCTTCCTTCGGTCCACATCGCCCCCTGGTGGTCAGCACACGTCATAGTGAGCAATCAAACTCCTGGTCTCCTGGTCTCACTCCCAAGGGGACACTTAGCAGCCGCAGGGCGATCAGGGGGTTGGGGAGCTCCCCCCTATCAGGCACAGAGCAGGGCTGATCAGGGGGTTGGGGCACCTTCCCCTGTCATGAACAGAGCAGGGCGGATAGGGAGGTTGTGGCCCCACCCCCGTCACACACAGAGCCGCAGGGCGATCAGGGGGTTGGGGAGCTCCCCCCTATCAGGCACAGAGCAGGGCTGATCAGGGGGTTGGGGCACCTTCCCCTGTCATGAACAGAGCAGGGCGGATAGGGAGGTTGTGGCCCCACCCCCGTCACACACAGAGCCGCAGGGCGATCAGGGGGTTGGGGAGCTCCCCCCTATCAGGCACAGAGCAGGGCTGATCAGGGGGTTGGGGCACCTTCCCCTGTCATGAACAGAGCAGGGCGGATAGGGAGGTTGTGGCCCCACCCCCGTCACACACAGAGCCGCAGGGCGATCAGGGGGTTGGGGAGCTCCCCCCTATCAGGCACAGAGCAGGGCTGATCAGGGGGTTGGGGCACCTTCCCCTGTCATGAACAGAGCAGGGCGGATAGGGAGGTTGTGGCCCCACCCCCGTCACACACAGAGCCGCAGGGCGATCAGGGGGTTGGGGAGCTCCCCCCTATCAGGCACAGAGCAGGGCTGATCAGGGGGTTGGGGCACCTTCCCCTGTCATGAACAGAGCAGGGCGGATAGGGAGGTTGTGGCCCCACCCCCGTCACACACAGAGCCGCAGGGCGATCAGGGGGTTGGGGAGCTCCCCCCTATCAGGCACAGAGCAGGGCTGATCAGGGGGTTGGGGCACCTTCCCCTGTCATGAACAGAGCAGGGCAGATAGGGAGGTTGTGGCCCCGCCCCCTGTCACACACAGAGCTGCAGGGCAATCAGGGGGTTTGGTCGCTGCCCCCTGTCACACTGATCCCAGTGCCGGGAGGCATATTACCCTTTTACTATATAGAATAGAGGCCTGGTGCACGGGTGGGGGCTGGCTGGTTTGCCCTGAAGGGTGTCCTGGATCAGGGTGAGGGTCCCCACTGGGGTGCCTGGCCAGTCTGGCTGAGGGGCTGAGGGCCGTTTTCAGGCTGGTGGGTGACTGAAGCTCCCAACTGCTCCTTTTTTTCTTTTTTTTTTTTTTTATTCTGGGCTAGCTTTAGCTCTGAGGCCTCGGCTGCTAAAAGCAGGTTTCTGGCCTTTGTTTACCTTCTGTATTTGATACAATGTTGCGGTCCGGCTGGCTGAAGCCTGGCTGACTAAAGCCAATTTCTGGGGTTTTGTTTAGCTTCTATATTTGCAACATAGTTGCTTAGAGTTGCAGCTGAGAGGCCGGCAAGTCAGGTGGGGAACGTTGGAGTCCGCCATCACTGGAGCAAGCAAGCATCGCTGTTCGCTTCAGTGCATGGCTGCCGGCCGCCATCTTGGCTGGCAGTTAATTTGCATATCGCCCTGATTAGCCATGGGAAGGGTAGCGGATGTATGGCTAATTACCATGTTTCTCTTTTATTAGATAGGATAAGGCATTGTTTCTGTGAAAAGATATATAGATCTAAAGAGTACTGAATCCTGTCTGCTAATGGTCAGATTTGAGTTCCTGACTCACTCATATTAGGGGTTACACTCTGTTTGCCCTGATGTCCAGGGAAAAATTGTGGTCATAACTCCAACAGCCATAAATGACTCAAGAAGAGCCTTGCAAACAAGTCAGGGAGCATCAGAAAGATGACTATACTCTATGGGGTTAGGATCCTTACCAAAATCACTTATTTTTCACTACTGCCCATCATAGGTATATTTGCATTACCATTTTGTGGATAAAGGGACTAAAGTTCAGAGGGGCTGAAAAATGTGGCTAAAATCACATAGTCAGTTAATGACAGAGGAAGAATTTTAACTCTCATTAGAATGGCTTCAAAGCCCATATTCTATTCATACTCATCTGAGAGCAGGAAGGGGAAGGTGACGATGGCGATTATATTTTCAAAAAATGGCCACAGTGATGTTTTCCATCCCACCCGTGCTTTCACTACCTTGCCCCTTTTCATCAGGAGATAGCGTCTATCTCCCCTCCCCTTGAAGGTGCATGGGACTCCGTGACCTTCTTGATGAATAGCTGCCACAGAAGTGACGGCCGAGGATTTCCAGGTTGGTTCAGACAGGCAATTTGCTTTCTGCCGTCTCCCTCTGAGCAGCCCGTGAGCTGCTCCAGCTGACACCACATGGAGCAGGGATGAGCTATACCTGCCAGGCTCAAATTGCAGATTTGTGGGCAAAATAAATGCTGCCCTTGTTTTAAGCCACTGTGTGTTGGGATGTTTCGCTCTCTATCCATATAACAGTGGCAATCACAGAAAATACATCAGCGCCATACTTAGAATCATGATTTTAGCATAACGCGCAAGATTGTCCCCATATGTATACATGCATATGCATGTGTGCATAAATGTGAATACGCAAATGTGGAAACCCTGAACACACTGGTGGAATTCATGACAAGGAAGCATAAGCATATGCCTCCCCTGCCTGCTCTATTCCCCTCACCCATCACAGACATCTCCAAGGGAGTTGAGGAGTGAAGACTCTCCTACATCTGATTTCCTTCGTGGACAGTGGCAGCTATGGCTCTTACCTGCTAAACATGCTTTGTCACGTCCCTTCTGGTTTCTCTGGAGAATTCTTCATGTGATCCTTGGGAGCTATCAGTTATGATGTCCTGTTGCCCCAACTTTAATGCCATCTCCATGGGATGTACTGGATCTCTGGGTCACACAGGCTGGCCATTCAGAGGTTATCATTCCAACCCAGAGACTGGTCCATGGATGGGCATGTCACTCACACAAGGCCCATTTCCATGTACCCTGAGACTAATAGCTGAACCCTGGAAACGACAGGTCTTCCATGGTTGATTGGATTATTAGTCCCAATTCTTCACCTCTCCTTAGGTCCACACCCTTTTCCATGTAACTTTGCGGTCCTTCCCCTTGACTTCAGACTTGGCCATGTGGCTTTTGGTCAATGGGATATCAGTAAACATGATGCAAGCAGGGGCTTGAAATACTTGTGCTCCGGACTTGCCCATTGGTACCTCTGCTTTTGACTTGAGAAGAGTTTCCTCAGGCAGCTTCTGCCCCTTCATCCAAGACTCCAGAAGGAGCACACGTGGAACAGAGCTGTGCCTCAGGCTGAAGCAGAGTCCTCACAGTTCAGTCCACCTTGAAATTGCTAAGAAATCAATGCTTCTTACTGCATGCTGTTGAAAATTGAGGTTGTTCTTCAGCATTTTTTTAAAAAAGCAATAACTAACTAATATACCTTCTTCCCATGGAGTTGCTAAACAAGGAAAGCATAATTTCAGATTACTAGTGGCTGCCTTGAAGAGACAGCTCAGCTGAGATGGAGGCCAGGTTGGGGCTAGCTCAGCCAAGAGATGGAGAGAAAACAAATCCATTTGAGGCCCTGGATCTGGCAGCTGCCGAGGGCATTTGGGTCTACCTTTGGAGTTTCCAGTGATGAGGCAACAAATTCCATTTTTGGCCTAAGATAGTTTGAGTATAGTTTCTGTCACTTGAAAGAATAGCCTAGACTAGTACAAGTGTCACCTAAACTCTCAAGTTCACTACTCGCTGCTGCCCACATTGTCTTTCTAGCGCCCGAATAACTGGCTTTTATCCAGACACTTTTTCAGAAGGTTTAAGAGATTCTGCAGTTGAAGTTTCCTCAAGAACATAAATTGTCACATCTGTCCTCCCTTCTGTGCAAGAGGCAGCAGGGCTTGGCCTGCAAAAGACATGGTGTGGAGTCCATCAGCCGGGTCAGGTATGTTGTCATATGAGAAGACTAGATTCTGACAGCCGTAGGGTCTTGGCAGGATAGAATGCCATAGTTGAATGGAGATTTCAGGTTTCTCTTTCTTCCTAGGCACAGGCAGCAGGCAGCAGCAGGCCAAATTTAGCACATGGGATTGGCAACTTCATGCTTGATTTACGGTTCTAATCCTAGAAGGTTATTTATGTATCAGTGGTATACGATTTATGCCTGAAAGGAAAAGCTTCCCAAATCCGTACACATGTCTATTTTTCTGCTCTTTCCCAGCTCTCTGGGTACTCCAGAAATACAAGCTATAAGATATTCCAAATAACCCCACCCCTGAGTGAGTAGTGAAGGAATATTTCAAGTGCTGCTTTTTTTCTTACCAGTGTAGAAGATTCTAGGTTAGTCTCTTTGGGGTTATTCTTTCCCTACAAATCTCTTTAATCCCCACCCCCCACTTCCATCCCATCACAAGGACCTTCTATCCTATACCTCATCCATGAGAGCAGAAATACAGTGCCTCATACACATACATTTGCTCCATAAGAAATTGGAGGAGGTTCGATGGCCACATTGAACAAAGGCCCCAGGCTCTTGCCAGCATGAGGTCAGGTCCAGAAATCAGATGTGAGGTTCCCTGTGTGGCAGCCACACCACACACTAATGTCAGGTCCAGTGGGCTTGTCTTTTTTCAACTTCAATTATGAAGCAGGAGTGTCGGGAGACTGTGTGGCCAAGCACCGCTGTGGAGCTTGACAAGGTATTTTATCAGCATATGATGATATTCGACGTAGGCGAGCCCAGGGGATGAAGTAGGGCTCCCAAACCAGCAGCAATCTTGGCAGACCCACCTTGAGTATACCCATGGGTGTGCCAGCAGAGAGACAGGCTTGACCACCCTGAAGAGGAGACTCCCGGGGCCTGGGAACAGGGTCAGCAGAGTTGATGGAAGGTGTCAGAGCTCCTGTGGAACTCATCAGTGAAAGCTTGATTTCTTTTCGGAATGCACACAGCACATCCTCAGGAGGGATCCAGCCCCGTCCAAGACATGTTGCAAAGGGACCTATTAGCAAGCACCTTGGGTGTGTTAGGCATTGTTTCTACATAAATGTCTCCTTTAATCTTCACACCGATACTGTGAAGTAGATTGGTGCGAATACTGCTAGGGCCTCCAGTATCCATTCTCCATTTCTTTCTACCTAAACTAACAGTAGACTGCTTTTGTTCATGTTGATGATATGCCCACTGAACACACTTGATCTCCAGGCCTCCCTGGGGCTATGAGAGACCACGGGACATGGCACTGTCCAAAGGGCAGTAAGTGTAAGTCTGCAAGGGAAGGCTCTCAGGAGGCCTCTTGTTTCCCTGAAAAAGGACAGATTCAGTTGGCATATATATGCCTTTTGCCAGTTACCTACCCTTGTCTCTTCTTTCTGCAGAGAAGGATGTTGAGATGCCTGGAGGAGCAGCAGCTGTCTCACAACCAACTGTGAGAGAATGGTAGAGCAGGAAGCTGGGAGGAGCCCAGAATCTTAATACATCAGTATTGTCTCCATTTTACAGATGGGAAAACTGAGGCTTAGAGACATAAAGCTATCTGTACAAGGTCACAGCATAGGTCAAATCTCTATCTTTCTAAGTCCAGATTCCATGCTTTTTCCATAAGTTCTGTTTAGAGTATAGTCTTAAGATGAGAGACTTTAGAGAATACACAGTAGATTCTTGATCAACATGGATTTGAACTGTATGGATCCACTTATATCCAAATTTTTTTCAATAAATAATTATACCATTTTCAATCTGCAGCTGTGAGTCCCCTGATGCAGAGGACTGACTGTATGCACTGACCTATGCCATTTCATAGAGGGACTTGAGCATCTGCAGATTTGGGTATTCACTGGTGTTCTGCAACCAAGGGACAACTTAAGTTTCAGTGGAGTTAAAAGTTATACACAGATTTTCAACTGCATGGAGCTAGCCCTCCTAACCTCTGCATTGTTCAAGGGTCAACTGTATGTGTGCATTTGTTCTTAACTCAGTTAACTCTAGTAGAGTTAAGAAGATAAACCCTTATTTTTAGGTGAGGCTAAATCCCTGGAATAGGAAAGACAATTAATAGGAGGACAGTGATCATAGAGGGCTCAGAAAATGCTTTTACTATAACATTGGGGATTCCTGGGCATAGCTGTGTGTATGTGTAAATATATATTTACACAAGGTCATTCACACACACACACACACACACACACACACACACACACACAATGAGATTGAGTAAAAGCGAGAAAGAGGAAAAGAAGGGGTCACTATGTGGAAGTTATATGCAAATTTGAGGGTAGCAACTGAACTCCTAATGGTGTTTCAGCAATAACAGACAGGATTTTTCTTTTTTCCCCTACACCCCTTTCCTCACCCCATTAAAATTACACCAGAAAGAAAAAGAAAAGCGTTAGTGTCCAAGATACTAGATTTTAAATATTTTTGCTTTTCAAACAGTTTAATCTTCCCTGCCCTTTATACCCAAGTGAGGGTGAAGTTGTTTTGAAAAGTCACTTTCTTATTACCTTTAAAATGGGGTTTTGAAAAGAAGAGTGGTAGTAGGGAATCTCGTCAGGGACCTCTTTGTCTTTAATGAGCAGTGGTTTCCTGATACAGCTGGGATCTACTCTAAAAGCATCTTTATTCACATGCACTCTAACTCCAGGAGAATTAAGCAGGTTGAACACAAGCAAGTTTTTCAGTTATACCAAAAATGAATGATTTCCTCCTGGAAGTGCCTAAAGAAGAAAAGTCTAAGGAGAGATTTGACCCTAAACTTCAGCACCCCTGAACCCTGAACTGCTTGGCTATTGTTCTTGCTTTGATCACAGATATATGAAAGAAAAGAAATAAAGATCCAGTACATTCTTAGCTGTGTCTTCCCTTTAGATGGAAAAGACCATATTGAGTTTCTCCCAAGAAGTCAGGGAAGATAAATATCATTTAAAGGTAATTACTATAGGGATATATGGCTTAGTATCTACTTTCTCCCAATCAGTTGACTTAGTACCATCTTGTCCCCATCAGATGGCTTAGTACCACCCTTTCTCAACAAAACCGCCTACCAGTTATCTGGGAATATCCAGTCGACATTTATTTAAATTACTATAGTGCACTTGGAATATATTAAATGCTATAGGAAGTGAGGAATAACTGAGTTGCATTCTTTATGGCAGGTGGGCCATGTTCATATATATGACCATCCTGAACTCTGGGTTCAAAATTGCCTTGCTAGGGCCCCTGCATCAATTACTAAAAATTAAAGTCTGGAAGAACTGGCAAGGCCTGGTTCTCACAATCTCATTCCCCACAGTTAGTCTTGGAAGGGAATGGGGAATAAGATATCAGGTTGTTAATAGAAACCCCAGGGTTTTACTTCTATTGAACCCCTTGGGAGGAACCAAAGAGCCAGTGGAAATGAGATGACACTATTTGAAGAGGGTCATTTGGTTCTAATAATGAAGATAAACAAAGTAGGTAATTGTTTCCTGCCTAGAGAAAGGTCACTTGGGTGACCTTGTGAATAGTTCTTGTGAATAGGTATTTTTTAAAATTCCATTTCATCTTTCTTATCAATCACCTTTCATTACAAAAATAAAAATTCTATATGGCACATGTTATTTCCCTTTTTCAAAGAGTTTTCTGTAATCATATTTGGCTAAATAAATTAAAGTGTGTATTTTGGTGAAAATTACCACCAACTGAGAAGGCTGGGATCATTATGAGCTGGAATCTTAGACCTTCTGTAGACCATTTATTTGGCTTAAATTATAGTACCCCAAACACGATGTCAATGATCTTCAAATTTTTGCTTATTGTCGGTGCCAACTTGATCCCCATTGAGAGTTATTAAGTGACTGTTCATCATCATCCAGTTAAAGACCTCTAGAACTGCTACCAACCCAGCCAACCTTACATATATAACAGATGCATAGAGTGCTTGGGAACTACCCCTAAAGGACTCATTCCCATCACCACATCCTTCAGATGACACTCTGACCTCATTCAAGGAACACCTGTAGCTATTTCTCAAGGAATTCAGCAAGAACATGAAATGGTCTCAAGTTCAAAGTTATCCCATAGTTTTTGTTCTTTTATATAAACCTGCTTGACGTCTTGGTCCGATTCACATGAATTTTATAATAATTATTAACTCAGTGGCCACATATAAAATGCAGGAGCAAAATCAAGGAGCTCTATAAAGCCTGTGCTTTAGTGGATCCGTTAGTATTATAATAAGGATGGAAGAAGCATGTGAAATATTAAATAACTAATGGTGTTCTGGATCCTCCTACCTCAAACAAATTTCAGTGAGACATTTTCAGACAGCTTTTGAGATAGTTTTAGAGACTTCCTCAGCCCAAAGAAGTGGGCCTACTAGTATTGGGCACAAATAGAGATAATCAAGAAGGCTTTTGCCAAATATCCTGTTGTTCTTCATAAGGAATTGGCATTTAATTCACTAATTACTCATTCAATTCCTTGAGAATGTTGGATTACTGAGTGCCAGGTCCAGGGACATCGTTAGTATTCAGTATGGGGAGTGGGTGCTGGCCAACCCTAATGAGGTTTAGTGGTTTCCACTCCTCTCCAAAAGCCTCGCCCCAAAACAAAGGCTCCCCACCCTCCCCACCCAGTATCTCAACAGAAACTCTGAGTTATGTGGGAGAAGGCAGAGAGGCGATTTAAGGGCTGGAAAACGAGGCCTGTGGGACACAGTGAAAGGAATACGGATTATTGAACCTGTGGAAGACGAGGCGGAGGAGGTATTTCGCAGCCTTCGCCTTCTCTTCGGAACAATCTCTCAGGCTGAGAAACGCAGCCAGCTGTTCAGCATCTCCACTGAAGACTGACCCCGAGGAAACGGGTTCAAGCTCCAGCATTAGGGATTTAGGACACAAGAAAGAATTTCCTGACTTTGAGAAATGTTAAACATCAGGAAAAATCACCCACAAGGGCTGCGGAATCTCTTTCTCTTGGGGTATTTAAAAGTAGGAGATTTTCTTAGCTGTCTTGAATGATTAAAAGGTCCTGGCTAACACGTGGGGGATGGAGGGGATCACCAGATCATCTCTCTGAGTATCGTTTGGTTTGAAAAATTCAGAAGGCATTTTCAAATTGTTTTTTTTTTGAGAAGACCCTTAAACGTAGGATTATATTCTCCACTGACCCCCCTTTGTCGATTTAGTATAAAATTTATGTTGAAGGAGCATTAAAAAAGGAAACACCAAGACTTAAGTAAAAAAAAAAAATCTCATTTCTAGTTTCATCTTTTTAAGCTGCTTGTGCCTGAGAAGATAATCACCTCAGTGTAAGTTTCTGTACCTGTAATTTAGAGTCTACAATACCTAAACGCACACATCACAAGGTTACTATGAGTATCAAATAAGAAATGAAAATGCTTTTAACGGTGACAATAATTATGCTGTACACATGAGAAACATCATTATGGAAAGGGATTTTATATAAGCATCTCAATATCTCTTTCATTTCTCTAGGAACTCAGAGGCCGTTCTGACAGGAAATCCTACACTCTCAAGGTACAGCTGGCTGTTCTTGCCACACCTCTGGCCCACTATCAAGAAAATAGTTGAGAGAATTTCACTTTGAAGTCTGGCCTTGGAATATTCCCGGATAGTCTGACAAACCCAAGGGAGCTCCAACTAGCATTTCAAACCTGGGCAAACATCTGAGCTCCCAATCAACCACTTGGCTGGGTTGGATCCAGGTGAGCAGGCTATCATCCTGTTCCAATGATTCCCAAAGGGTTTCCACATGGAAAGCATGGAGGTGGGTCACGTGGCTTAGAAAGCAGCCAGGGAACATTGCCAACGAGACCCCACAACAGGTTCTGGAACAAGGCTCGAGTTATAACATGCTGGTGCCATTTGCTTGGCTAAGGAGCTGTTAGAAGACACTGCAGATGAGCCCTTGGAGGTTCAGCCTTCTCCTCTCTCCTCTGACACTGTTTCCTTAATTTGGTGAGTGTCAGCTAATTGGGAGAGTGTTGATGAGGGAAGTACATCACTGCTTCAGGGCCTGGTCCTGGGGGGGCCTGGCGTTAAGCCTCTCTTCCTCGCTGTGTGTGTTCCCTCACCTTCATGGTTCCCTTGTCATTTTCTTTTCCCTGGTGAGCCAACTTCCTGGAGTCCTGGATTTGGCTGTTCCCAAGGTATCAATCAGTGTTGTTTTACCAAAAGAGCTTTGTTGGGATTCTACTCAGGAAAAACCCAATCTCGGTTTATTTCCAGGCTTTCACTTAGTTAGTGGAAAATTAATTTGATCTCAAACTATCAGGTGAAGAATAGAGAAAAAAAAGTTTTTTGAAGGAAGGAAATGGCCAATAGCTAGAGAGCCATAATGAGAATTGTCATTAAATCTTTAAGCTCAGGAAAACTTGGCTCCCTACGAGGTGGAATAAGAGAATAACTGGACGGTATTTATAAAGAAGCGATTGTGTTACATAACCCACCAAATTCAACCAGCAATTATTGATAAACACACCTTTAAATGGGCGGCGGTAGCCTCCACGTCCCCCATCAGCTCTCACAGTCGGAACATGCTTCTGCAGCAAACTGAATCTCAAAAGGGAACACTGGTGAGTATTATCATTTTTATCATCAGAATAGTTTAACTTTTTCCAGGGCCTGACTCTTTAAAAAAATCTTCTTTCTCTTCCTGCTGGTCCCTTGGTAATTTCTTAGGTGAGAGAAGGGGAATAAGAGCTAAAACAAATGCTACTTTGGGGGGAAAGCCACATTCCAGATGAATTTCTGTTGTTTAGTTCATTCCCACCTTTTCCTTCTCCCTCCGGGATAGAGCATGTTTTGCCCCATACTGTGCACAGTTATAAGTTGACATAGTGAAGTTCGCACCAAATCAAGTGTGAGGGGCAAACAACTATGATTTCTTGAGTCATGCAGTTTTAACTTTCAAATTAATACTTGAAGGGGAAACTGGGATGCCCCCCTCTCCATATAGTTAGGTACCATAGCAGGCTGTTGGAAGAAAATTACATTGATGAAATGGTTAGACAGTGATTAATATGCGCCATAACTTGTTGCAATATTCCTGTTTCAGCATTCTCCTCTTCCCAGAGTGATGTCCAATTACTCATTATTGATCAGCGATTGCATTGCTGAGAGTGGAATGGCAGCATCAATTCGTTTCGTCCTATTGAGTTTTAGCCAATAACAATTGATATCTGGCACATGTTTCCCAAAGACATTTGTCTGCCATCAGGGAGTTGATTAACAGGTTGGCAGTTTGTTTGCGAAAAGGGGAGGAAATGTGTAAAATCTGCTTATGAATTTGTTCTCATCCCTGATGTGGGGGAAAAAAAAGGCAGCGTTCTCCCCTCTTTATCTAAATTTAGCTTCTACGGTCGCCTGTTTGCTCCTGTCAACCTGTTCACATTCAACACGGCACTGGCCTTATTTTTTTGTTGATAATCATGTGAATAATTAAAGTCCAAGTACATGAAACCCACATAAATCATCTTCAATGGGCACGTAATGAACCTGGGCTCAGCCATTGCTCGCAGCATAAATTAAGGCCAAAATATTCATGATGTAAACTAGGCATATTATTTCCTCCTGCAGAATTCACAGTAACCTGCTTGTCACTCAAAACCTGCCACCTTCCAGGGAGTCAGCAAGGAACGGACCCTTCGCTCCCCAACCGTCATGGGGACCACTGACTACTTTTGCCTTCCATTGGCCTCACGTTGATGTTACATGAGCAGATGACATGCTATTTGTTTTGAAAATCTCACTTGCTTCATTTGGCCATTCTGACCGCGGCCTTAGCATTTGTCCTGTGCTTACTTTGAGAGGACCGTCCAGAACTATTAACCTCTTGCTAATGTCATCAATCATGTGCTTGGCACATGGGCTCTGCTAGACAAACCTGACAACATCTGCCACGCATTCTGCAACTTCCTTTTGATTCCTCACACTTTATTTTCACCTTCATCTCTGCTTGCTGGCGAGATGTATGACTGATCCCACTCAGAAGCCAGGGAGCTGGGAGCGTGCCATTCCTCCACAGGGCCGCATGCCTTGAGAGACACTGGGGCGGCCGCTGGTGTGTGGCTGGCGGGCAGCCCTGGTGCCAATATCCGATGGCCACTGAAGTGATTTTCCAGAGAAGCTCCTTGATGCAGAGGGCATTGCGGCTGAGACGCCACTCATATGTGGCGCATATATGTAGCATATTATAGGCATCCTTGGAAAAAATAATTTTCTTTCGAAAATAGGTTTGACATTTCCTGCCCAGACCTAAGAAGCATCGGTGTTAGCCAAAGCCCTGCTCTTTAGTCCTCTGCACCCTCTCCTTTACCAACCTCAGAGCAAAGCCCCTTCTCATTCTTTGTTATCATTGTTCTCAAGACCCTGGCATCAGGGTCATGCCAGCCTGTTGAAGACACCAAGCTGTTGCTCTGATTGAAATATCCGGGAGCCCAGAGATCCATGGCCATAGTGTCTCGAATCTACTTCCTTACCTGTAGACATGTCTTCTGGCCAATGTTCTTAGGACTTTTAGATGAACAATCTTAAGAGATAAAACCAAGGTCCTGAAATATCCATCAGGCCTACTATTTTATTAGTCACCTTGTGAAAACTTGTCCTCAGCCTTTGGTGATGGAAGATGAAAAGCATGCAGCAGAGATAGATGGACTGTTAAATAAAAAATACCCACGCTCATAAAAATGTCATTAGTAATGAAGAATGCTTTGGAAAGTTCTCTACCAGGCATCAGGGTTATTTAAATGATCAAGGAAAATGAGCAGTCCTACCTCAAACATCTTTTCTTTTTTTTAATATTTAGTAACTTTATTCTTGGCTTCCTAAGCCTGATATTTGTCTTTTTCAATGAGTATCATAAGTTGTGAATCTTTTTTTTAAATAAAAATACATGTTTATATAGTTTACAAGCCCATTTATCTTCACTGCATAATTTTATTTCTTATGATAAGGCTGTAAAATAAGGTTCCTCATCTTAAAGAAGTTTTGAATTGTCAATGTTTGAGTGAAAGAGAAAAATGAGATGATACGGTCAACACTGATGCAAGTGTATCTTATTTCAAAAGAGTTCTCAAATATTTAAAAGAAAAATTCCATAATAGGTTTAAGTGAAGAAGGCAGCAAGACACCCATCATGTGATGCCTGTGATAAAGAGACCAGAAATTGAGGTGGTATGAGGGAGCAGGCAATGCCCACAAATACATCGATAGTACATTTTTTCCACTTGGATGCCCTCCCTACGCACACTAATCCATGGATCTGAGGGGGTTTTATCCACTGACAACCAATTTTCTGGGATAATTTTTTTTTCATTACTGAATGAGGCAATTTGTTCGTGAAGTACTGTAAGTATTAACTCTTTCTCAGCTAAATGGTCTTCACAAAAGATTAATTCTGACACTGGAGATTAAGGTCACCAAATCTAAAAACCTAGTCAGATGCCCTCAATTTCTAGCCACATCCCATCTTGTAGGGAAAAAAATAACAAGAGAAACTGTGATTTTCCAGTAAAGCAGAAAAAAAATAATCGTTTAATACTGGATCCATAAAAATGTTACAAATAAAACTGGGTGAGAGCTCCATCAGACTCTGGTTCTAAGTATTGTCTACCTCAAAAGCAGAAAAGCAGACCCAGAGGGGGGGAAATATATATATATATATATATATAAAATCAGTTCACTGTGTGCCTGGATTCTCCTAGTTGCTGTGATGGGTGTGGCTCATGTTCAAGCTCAGACACTCTCCCCACAGGTATGATAACTGGGGACATGGTATGGATAATTCTTTATGAAGCCCCATTAAGCCACTACAGCTGAGAAGAAAGGTCTTATGTATTAAAACTCTTAGTTATGAGAGGTGGAAAAACTAATCTAAAATGGCCTTATATGTAAAGGGAAATTTGCTGGTGATTGTAATTAAACAGTTGAAAGAATCCATGTCTAACAGCTTGATCCAGCACTCAGACAATGGGATCAAGGCCCAATTCTCACCTTCATTTCTTGACTCCAGGTCCTTGGCTCTATTATCAGCCTGGCTAGTCCTATGGGAGCTGACAGCATATCCCAGTCCTAGAGCATTCTCTGTGTACCTCCAGCAGGAAAAAGAGAAGGTAAAAACTTCTCTTTCTCAGAAGCCCTGGCAAAATATCCTTTTCTGTCCCATTGGCTGTGCATGGAGTACTTTCTTGACCCATCATGATGGCTAGAGTAACATAATACTGATTGACTTAGGGAAGTGCCCTTGCCCACCCCTTTATCTGGGGATGGAGTCAACTCTACTCTCACGTGGCTGAGAGTAGGTAAAGCAGCTATTTCTTAGAGGAAGAGATAGAAACTCAGTGGCCTATATTAAAAAATCAATATTATACCACAATTTGTGTTCCTAAAATATTGGAGTTGTGTTGCCACAAAATGATTTAACAACATGGAGTAGAGTTATTTGCTCTGTTGAGAGATCTTGATGGATGTTAGCTTTGGGTTTCATACTCAGTGAAAGGTGTGTGGGAGAGAGGAAACAGAGAGAGGTGGCTTGAACAGAGAGACTCACCTGGGGCTCTGGGTACCTGAGAGGACATCTACCACTTCTCCCAGAGAAGGGGTAGGTCTAAAACTACTTGGACCAATTGGATAAATCAGATCAGAGATCATAAAGGAATCAGCCATGGGCCAGTCAAACTATACAAGGTAAAAATGATGGATTTGAATGTAAAAAATAAAATAAAAAATATTTCAAGAAAATACAAGATACTACACATACAATCTAAGGATTGAGGAGAAGTTCTTCACCAAGACTAGGAGTTCAGAAGCTAGATAAGAAAGGATAAATGCAAAAAATCAAGAGTACTTGTATGGCAGAAATCCAATGAATAAAAATCACAGGTAAATATCAGAGTTAGAAAAAAAAAAGTATCACATTTAAAAGAGTTGATATCTGTAACATACAAAATCCTCTAAAAATTGTCACGAATAAGTCAAACAATCCAATAGGTAAAAGATACAAATATGCAAATCACTGGAGAACACATCTAAATGACCAAATGCATTTATATTTAAATGCTCAAATTCACTAGGAATGAAGAAAATGCAAATTAAAGTAGCAATGAGATGCCATTTTATAACCATCAGATGGACAAATTAGTAAGAATTATCATACCAAGTGATGGTGGGCTGGTGGGGATGCAATGAAAAGGGTATTCTTATATATGATGGCAGAAATGTGATGTTTTATTGCTGTTTAGGAAAGCAATTTAGCAATAATTATAAAAATTGAAATTAACACTATTCAACTCAGCAATTCCACTTTTAAAATTTATCTCATAGAATTAAAAGCATCAATGCATGAAGATGTGTGTGTGTGTGTGTGTGTGTGTGTGTGTGTGTGTGTGTGTATCATCATTGTTCAAAAAATACTAGAAATTGTGTGTGTGTGTGTGTGTGTGTGTGTGTGTGTGTGTCATCATTGTTCAAAAAATACTAGAAACAAAATAAATGTCAATCAGTAAGTTAACAGCCAAAAATATTATGGAATATTCACAACCTAGAGTATGAAGGACAATGAAACAGAACTATAACAGTTGACTTGGTTTTCTTTTCTTTTTTTTTTCTTCTTTTTAAAAAATATATTTTTATTGCTTTCAAAGAGGAAGGAGAGGAAGTGAGAGATAGAAACATCAATGATGAGAGGATATCATTGATTGGCTGCCTCCTGCATGTTGGCCCAAGCCTGCAACCCAGGCATGTGCCCTTGACTGGAATCGAACCTGGGACCCCTGCAGGGGTCTATCCACTGAGCCAAACCAGCTAGGGCTGACTTGGTTTTCTATGAAAAGCTTTATTAGAGGGCAAGTCAGGATGATTAAAAGTGTATAATGTATCACAGCATACAATATAAAATATAACAAAATATAAAATATAACCTCATTTTATAAAATAACATTTATAAAAACTGTAATTATATTAATATAGAGAAAAATATGGAAGACATACACTAGATTTTTTAAATTGATTACTTAGGGAAGAAACATAGGGGATACGGACAGGTAGGATAATTAACCACCTGAGTTTGCCTGAGTCTAAGGGATTTTCCAGAATGTGGGGGTTTCACACTAAAATTGGGAGAGTCTGAATGAAACTTGGAAGGTTGGTAAACCTAGGGGTAACATTGTAGTGAATGGAGTGGGGAGGAAAAGTCAAGCAAAAGGGGGGTAAATATGACTAAAATTATGTAATCATGTATACATTCATATAAAATTACTTATATAGGTAGATATTATAAGTATGACAAGTGCTTATGTGAATGTGGGGAAAAGGGAACCCTAGTACACTGCTGGTAGAAATGCAGACTGGTGCAACCATTATGGAAAACAGTATGAAGTTTCCTCAAAAAATTAAATATGGAATTGCCATTTGACCCAGTGATCCCACTTCTAGAAAGATATCCTAAGAAACCCAAGACACAAATCAGAAAGAATATTTGCACCCCTATGTTCATAGAAGCGCAATTTACAATAGCTAAAATCTGGAAACAGCCCAAGTGCCCATCAGTAGATGAGTGGATAAAAAAGCTGTGATACATTTATACCATAAAATACTATGCAGCAGTAAAAAAGAAGACTCTCTTATCCTTTGAGACAGCATGGAGGGACCTAGAGAGTGTTATGCTAAGTGAAATAAGCCAGTCAGAGAAAGACAAGTCTCACATGATCTCACTCATATGTGGAAACTAATGAACAAAATAAACTGATGAACAAAATAGATCCAGAGACATGGAAACATGGAACAGTCTGATGAATCTCAGAGGGAAGGTGGGGGAGTGTGGGTGGGAAGAAATTAACCAAAACACTTATATGTATACTAGAGGCCCAGTGCACAAAAATTTGTGCCCTTGGGGGGGGGGGGAATCCCTCAGCCCGGCCTGTGCCCTCTCCCAGTCTGGGACCCCTCGGGGGATGACCACCTGCTGGCTTAGGCCTGCTCCCCGGGGGATTGGGCCTAAGCTGGCAGTCAGACATCCCTCTGGCAGCCCAGCAGCCCTCGGGGGATGTCCATTGCCATCAGGGAGCAGACCTAAGCTGCAGTCGGACATCCTTAGTGCTGCTGAGGAGGCAGGAGAGGCTCCCACCACCACCGCTGTACTGGCAGCCATCAGCCTGGCTTGTGGCTGAGTAGAGCTCCCCCATGTGGGAGCGCACTGACCACCAGAGGGCAGCTCCTGCATTGAGCGTCTGCCCCCTCCTCTGGCAGCCCGGCAGCCCTCGGGGGATGTCCACTTGCCCGCAGGGAGCAGGCCTAAACTGCAGTCGGACAGCCTTAGCACTGCTGAGGAGGCAGGAGAGGCTCCCACCACCACCGCTGTACTGGCAGCCATCAGCCTTTGTGACTGAGCAGAGCTCCCATGTGAGAGCGCCCTGACCACCAGTGGGCAGCTCCTGCATTGAGCGTCTGTCCCCTGGTGGGCAGTGTGTGTCATAGTGACCAGTCATTCCCAGTCTTTCTGCTGTTAGGGTCAGTTTGCATATTACCCTTTTACTATATAGGATAGAGGCCTGGTGCACGGGTGGGGGCTGGCTGGTTTGCCCTGAAGGGTGTCCCAGATCAGGGTGGGGGTCCCGCTTGGGTGCCTGGCCAGCCTGGATGAGGGGCTGATGGCTGTTTTCAGGCTGGCCACACCCCCTTCAGGGTGGGGGTCCCCAAAGGGGTGCCTGGCCAGTCTGGGTGAGGAGCTGAGGGCCGTTTTTAGGCTGGCCTGCGACTGAAGCTCCCAGCCTCTTTTTTTTTTCTTTTTTCTTTTTATTCTGGGATTTATTTACCTTCTATAATTGAAACTCTGTTGCCTTCACTGGCACTCCTAGCGAGGAGGCCGCGGCTGGCTGAAAGCAGGTATCTGGAGTTTGTTATCTTCTATAATTGAAACTTTGTTGCTTTTGGAGCTGTTGCTTTTGGAGCTTAGAGCCAGGCTGCGGCAGGCGGGGAACCTTGGCTTCTTCCATCACTGTAGCAAGCAAGCTTCCTGCTCACTTCAGCTGCGTGGCTGCCGGCCGCCATCTTTGTTGGCAGTTAATTTGCTTATCTCGCTGATTAGCCAATGGGAAGCGTAGCAAAGGTACGGTTAATTACCCTTTTTGTCTTTTATTAGATAGGATATGCATAGCCCATGAACACAGACAGGCCTGGGACAGGGGGTGGGGGTAGAAGGGGCCAATGGAAGAACCAGGGGAACATCTGTAATACTTTAAACAATAAAGATAAATTAAAAGAAAAATAATCTATATATATAAAAGCCTAAGTGACTGGAACGACCAGAACAACTGGTCGCTGTGACATGAACTGACCACCAGGGGCCCACCCATGCAAGAATTTCATGCACCAGGCCTCTAGTAAAAAATAAAAAGATAATTTTAAAAAGTAACTTTTAAAAATACTTCTTTTTATGAATTTCTATAAGAATTAAGGAAAGATTTAAGTTCTGCTCACAGGTTCCTGGGACTTAGCAGAAGCTTCCCTGGAGATATCAGAGCTAGGCAGCTTCTATTAGCAAAGAAATATCATTTATTCGTTCTCTGTGTTTTAATAGGGATCAAATGTTTTAACAGAGATCAAAACAGATCTCTACGGCAGTGAGAAGGGGTGAGGCCTGACTGGGAGCACCCTTCCCTGCCTGGGACAAGACTGCACAGTGCCAGCTCGACCGGGCCAGCTCGGCCGGCCCTGGCAACACAGGCGTAACCTTGGCTACGGCTCAGCAGTGTCAAGGTTATTGTATGGTGGCTGGGAAACCGGCTGTGTGGCTCCCGTCACAGGACAATCTTGAAGGAGTTGGCCCTATAAAATAAAAAGATAATTTTAAAAAGTAACTTTTAAAAATACTTCTTTTTATGAATTTCTATAAGAATTAAGGAAAGATTTAAGTTCTGCTCACAGATTCCTGGGACTTAGCAGAAGCTTCGCTGGAGATATCAGAGCTAGGCAGCTTCTATTAGCAAATAAATATCATTTATTCGTTCTCTGTGTTTTAATAGGGATCAAATGTTTTAATAGAGATCAAAACAGAAGCCTATAAGAATACAGAAGGAGCACTAACTTTGCCAAATAGAATCATGGAAACATAACAGAAGAGGAATATTGAGGGTTGGGGAAAACAACTGAGAGTTTGCAGAATGGAGTAAGGAAGAAGTAAAATCTAAAAAGCAAGAACACCCAGCGCAAGGCCAAGGGTCATGCCCAAGCAAAGTGTATTTGGGAAAGAGAAGTTTCCAGGGACTGTGTCTAGAGGTCAGGGGTCAAGGGTCAGGGGAAGGTGGCGGAGAGGAGGCGAGAAGATAAAGCCGCACAATTAGGGAGAGGTGAGACTGTGAAAGGGTCTGTGCACCCTGCCAAGGAGTCTGAATTCACTTTGAAGACACAAGGGAGACAGAAGAAGTCTCACATCAGGGAAGAGACAAAATCGAATTTAGTGTTTAAGAAGATAACATGAGCACTCGGATGGTCAATTGACTTTATGTCAAATGCCAGTTCCAATTGATTGGTCATGAGAGCTTGAAGGACAAGGTTAAGAAAGACCGTGGTCACCCATGTCCAGGCTTAGCAGTGAAAGTGCCTTGGCCAATTAGCAATGCCTACTGTGGCCCAGGGAGAAGGAGAATAGTGACAAAGTTGCTATGTGTCTTCCAACGCGGCACCTACCAGACCTGTGGAGGAGGAGCCACGTGGAGGAGATGGTCGGGGAGAGCAGGTGATTGACTAATTCACACAGGAGCTGACAATGTCACTGACATCCCAGAGGCAGAGTGCAGGAACCAGACTCAGAAGAGATTTCAAAGCTGAGACCTGCTGAAGGAATTTAGGAATGGATGCGATCCAGGCACTACGGGCATCTCTGGCTAACAAGCAAGTCTCAGATGAAGATTGCTTTATGCGATTGGAACCGCACGCACTTGGCTTCCACGCACACCTCCGAGAGGGCATGGTGACTCAGCAGTTCCAGCAGTGCTTGCCAGGGCGCATCCAGCAAGGCTTGCCACCCCATCACTTCCCGGTGTCTGTGGCCCTGGCTGCTTACCCAGCAGTCCTTGTGATTTATTCTCCAGAGCAGCTCTCGGAAGTTGAAAGGTCCTCCTAGAGCTGAAAACAGGAAGCCTCCCCCACTCACCTGGCCGCGGGGCCAGGAAGGAATATGTGTGCTCTGACACGCCAGCCGTGCAACTTCCCATTATGTCAGCAGTGTTTACCATCACCAGGCACTTCCTGTGACATAGGAGCTCCGCCAAATCTCTAAACCAGCAGAGAGGAAATGACTAACTCCAGGAAATCATCCCTCTCCCTCCACCCCCTACCCCCCCCCACCCCCCAAATGGAGATGCTGTTGGACTTTCACTAAAAATATCAATACCATCTAAAAATAAGGTTCATCAGCTCTGCCCTCGCTCCAGGAAATCCTGGCCAAAGCGCCTCTTACATCACCGCCAGCCCTTGTCAAATAGCCTCTCGGAGCCACACCCCATCTGTCCTCTAAGCTCAAGTTCACTTCAAAATCAACCTCCTTCTGCCTTCTACACCAAGGAGAGGGTTGAGCATTGCTGGCCATGACTATATCAAAAAAACAAGCGTCTTCCCAAGGGACAACGGGTCGTCCAACACTTCCTCCAGCACATGCACCCGCAGTGGGGTTATTTCCTGTCTGGTTGGCTTCCTCCGGGCTCATGAAGGTTTCAGTGTCATTTTGCAGAACAGGAAAGAGCGCAGGAGCAGGGCCTGCAGCAGCCTTGAGTGGACACGCAGCCGCTGGCCTGGAGGGGAGGGAGGCGATGAAGCCATTTGTTAGGAAACCACTGGCAGGCACGTGGAGCATTTGGCAATGGCACTGCTCCCGCCGCTGGTTCCTGGGGCACTCGATCTGCTGCAGAGTTTATGCTCTGTCTTGCACGAAGGAGCCACTGCTGAAAGTTGGCATTTGCCTTTGCGGGGTGAGAGGGGACGGGGCTCCTGATGGGCTGTACTGATCGAGGGGCAGAGTTGGGAAGAAACGCCTGAACCCCAGTCCAAGAGGGAAGGATGGGATGGAAGAAATGGGAAATAATTCTTGATTCAGCCCTTAACCCCTCCATTACCAGAAGATTTCCTAGTAAGTGAAGTGAGTTATAGGTTTTACTCCTCAAACAGGGAGGCAGGAGGGTCTCAAACGAGGACCCTCACCCCTAGGGGAGGCAGCATGGCCTGGTGGATAAAGACTTTGAAGTCAGACTCCAGGTTTAATTCTGTTGTCACCAAGCATAGCGCTGTGATGTTGAGCAAGTTACTTAGCTTCTCTACGACTCCTGTTTCTCTTCTGTAAAAGAGGGCTTGTTGTGAAGATGAATTACAATAACAAACAAAGAGTGCGCCGTGCATGGTCTGCCATCGGTGCCCCCATCCGTTTTCTCTATTGAATGTGCTAGGATGCGATGGGTCCTCATCTGGTTCTGAAGATCCCATGGAGACAGAACAGGCTAAGCCAACACACAGAGGACACTGTAAGGGATCGGGAGTGCTCGGTTGATGGGAAGGGTGTGTAAACTCAGTATCTGAAAGCCAACAGGACACATTGCTTCATTCCAAGTCCTTGGTCACAGTGGCAGAGAGCCCTGAGGAGGGAGAGGACACTGGGACGGGCAGGAACACGCAGGGCGGGGTGCGCATGTGAGGCCCTGCTGTGCTGGATGATGTCCCCACGGCCTCACGTCTGCTCCAGCTCCCCCAGGAAGGGCTCCAGGGAAGGGCTCAGTGGCCCCGGCCATCCTGGCCCCCAGCAACTCTGCAGGAAAGGGACTCCGGCCCTCTCCGCACACCTCAGCAAAGGGGGCTTGGCCGTGTGTCTCCAACTCGATGATGGGGAGGAGAGGATGAGCCACCAGGAGGCAGCTTTGGAGACCAGGGCGTGAAGACAGAATGAGAACGTGATAATCATTTAAGAGAAAAATAACTCACTAAGTTGGTGGGTTCAAATGAAGCCTTTGAGCTGAAGTTACTGTTGACTTTCGGGGCCTCGTGTAGCTGGAAGTTGTGAGCACCTCTGGGGAGCACAGCTTCCGGCCCTGCAGGATCTCATAGCTATCTCCCCCCCGACTCCAGGTCCCAGACCAGGATCAGATACCAGGATGTCTTTGAACACCTTCCTCAAAATCTGTATCTCTCTCCCTCTCTAAATAAACAAACAATAAAGCCCTTCAATGAAGAATAAAAAATTTAAAAAAGAAAGAAAGAAAGACCATGTGAGGTCATAGGAAAGAGACGGGGCTGTCTGTGAGCAGCCTTCGGAGTGACCAGGACGCACTGCCCTTGCCTTCCATTCGCAGGCAAGGCGGTGCCTCCCAGAACCAAGGAAAGCTCACCGCAGCGGAAAGCGGCAGCAGGGAGAGGAGCTCACCAACATTAATTACAATTTCACCTCCTTGAGAGCAGAGATCTTTGTTTCCTGTTCAGTGAGGACCACGAGTGCCTGGTACATGATAGCCGCTCAATAATTATCGGCGGAATGCATTTCATAACGTGCTAACTGTACCCTATGGCTCTCCCACTATCTTATGCGTTGGGTACATTGGATGGGATATAAGTGTATTATTTTCATATCAGTAAATACCGTGTAGTGAAGTTTCATGTCAAACGTAGCTTGTCATCCCAGACTCTCATTGTAGTCAACAACTTTATCCCTAACATTAAAGGGAATAAAATTCAAATCATATAATTCATATGAATTCATAAAATTCAGAAATTATAGTGAGGCCCCACACTGGTGCAGATTCTCATTACTTAACATTCAGGGTGTCCCAGCAGTAATTTCAAAGCTGTACAAACGGTCCCATTCGGATCCAGCCCCTTGCCTCTGAGACAACCACAGGCACACCAAGGGGTTTGGTTGCTTGGTTTTGCGGGTCATGACAGAGTCGATCCCCTAGGGGGCAGTGTGTGCACATGTTTCCGCCGAGCCAGGAGCACATTTTATGGCCGCTGAGGTAATCGCCACAGCAACAGATGTGGGGCGGGGAGGGGGTGGCGGGGGGTCTGAGAAACAAAGTCCACTCCGCGGGGTTGCTCTTTAGGTGGAGCAGCAGGAAGGCGGCCTGAAAGAACTGCACAGAGAGGAGGAAAGCCGGGTGACACAGCAGAAAACTGGGGGATGGTCATCCTAAAGGCTCCAACCCCCGAATGGCTTGAGGTTCAACACAGGAACAATATGACATGCTTCTTAACACTGGCTAAAGGGTTTTTTAGTATTTTTATTTATTACACGTTACATTTCATGTTTCTGAAATTCAGGCAGTTGTTTCATTTTCTTATCTATTCCGGGTGTTAGGTCAAATTCAATGAAAAATTAACCAGTTTTACTTGAGTAATAATAGTTCAGACTGTATGATCGAGGGCTTGCAATGTGCTGTTTCCCTTACCTGACTAAATCGGTTACATTACATTCTTTAATGCTCCCACATCCCGATGAGATGGAGACTATTCCCATTTTATAGGGAGGGGAATCATGGTGGAGAGCTGCAAATTTCAACCTTGTTCATCTCCTGGCACACATAAACTAATTGCTAAAATTCTGCAGCACACTAGGAAATATATTTTTTACCAATCTGACAAAAAATAGGTATAATTTTAATTCATTCACACTGGGCAGCTATTGTTGTATTGGCTGTTGTAATTTTTTTTTAAAAAAATATATTTTATTGATTTTTTACAGAGAGGAAGGGAGAGGGATAGAGAGTTAGAAACATAGATGAGAGAGAAACATCGATTAGCTGCCTCCTGCACGCCCCCTACTGGGGATGTGCCCGCAACCAAGGTACATGCCCTTGACCAGAATCAAACCTTTCAGTCCGCAGGCGGACACTCTATCCACTGAGCCAAACTGGTTAGGGCTGTAATTGTTTTTATTTGACAATCTAAGGGGGGAAAGTCAGTATTGTCTGCTTTAAAAATTCTTGCGGCACACCAGTTGAACATCACTGGTGTAGAGAGTTTACATAATTCACTCAAGAGCCCCATCCTAAAAGTGGAGTACAGAACCCATTCTGTTAATTACTTAGCTATTTTACCTTCTAAACCTGTGCCTCTCAGACTTTCGAGTGTATGCATATTACCTGGGGGTCACAGTAAAATGCAGGTGGGTGGGGCATGAGATTCTGCATCATTGAAGAGCACCAGACGATGCCAATGCTGTCCATGGACCACATTTTGAGTAGCAAGAACTTAGCAGAATGTGTGTGTGTGTGTGTGTGTGTGAGAGAGAGAGAGAGAGAGAGAGAGAGAGAGAGAGAGAGAGAGAGAGAGAGAGAGAGAGAGAGAGAGAGAGAGAGAGAGAGAGAGAGAGAGAGAGAGAGAGAGAGAGAGAGAGAATGGGGGTGGTATATAACAATGTGCGTGGTACAATCCCTGCCCTCAAGAAGGTTCTACCTAGTAGGTAAGGTTAAGACAAACACACAAATAAGAATATTGTGAAAGAACATGGATGTCAAGGACCGCAAAGGTAAAAACAAAGAACAATTCAACAGGAACTAGAGATTTCTAGGGAGGATGTTGCACCCCACAGCTTTGGGAGGGATAAGCAGGATAAAAAAAATAACACAAAGCTCCTACCCACAGGTACTAGCAAGCTGGTGGGGGAAGGCACACAGATAACCCTAGTACAGGCACAGGTTTTCCTACAGGCTCCCAGGAGGGCTGGGGAACTGGAAGGAGGGAGGGGGTGAGGTCAGCAAGCATCTCAATCGAGACTGGAATTAGAGAGCAATGGGTTTGAAAACTCAAGAAATGATGCTCTCAGGTGGCCATGGGCCCTGAGGAAGGCTTCATAAAAGAGATGGTGTTCCAGATAAACCATGAAAGACAGATGGAGCTTTGACAATGGAGACAGAAGGTTATTTCAGGGAGAGAAAAAAAACACAAAAAACAATTGAAGCCAAAGTTCTGAAATATAAGAATAGTGCAAAGCTAATTTGGGGCTGAGCACAGTCTTATTTTCTCTTTCTGGGCATATGGAAAGTTATGCTGGAAGCCATGGTTTAGAGCAGTGATTCCTAATTCATATCAAAAGTTACTGAAGGAGTTGAAAATACTTGGATGCTGAGATTCCAATTTCCTTTGTCTGAGGTAGAGCTGGGAATAGGTATGTTTCAAAGTCTTCGTATTTTAATTAAATGATATGTATTTTCAGTCAAGTTGGAGAACCCTAAGCAAGCATGTCAAACTCAAAGGCTAACACGGGCCAAATAAAAGAAGCATGTGGCCCACGGGGTTGCCATACTTGCCCTAAAGCAGTGGTCGGCAAACTGCGGCTCGGCAAACACCACGGCTCGCAAGCCACATGCAGCTCTTTGGCCCCTTCAGTGTGGCTCCTCCACAAAATACCGGCTCTTCCACAAAATACGGACTTCTGCGCATGGGCCACGAAGTTTCAGTCGCATTGTACGTGCGCACCCGCACGTGGTATTTTGTGGAAGAGCCACACTGAAGGGGCCAAAGGGCCGCATGTGGCTCACGAGCCGAGGTTTGCTGACCATGGCCCTAAAGCAATGGTTCTCAAACCGTGGACCGGCAGCCTCAGCACCACCTGGGGACTTGTGAGAGATGCAAGTTCTCAGCGCCCTCCCTCAAGGCAAGGCTTGCTGAATCAGATGCTCTGGTGGCTGGGGGTATCACAAACCCTTCTGTGATTTGAATGCAAGTCAAAGTCTGAGAACCAGAATTCGAGAGACTCGCTGCTCCAAGTGTGGTCCATCGACTACCGGTGTGGGTATCACCTGGATGCTTAGTACCTATGCCGAATCGCAGGCCTCACCCGATGGCCAATCAATGAATCCGAACTGTGGGTTCACAAGATCCTCAGGTGATGAGTACGTAAAGTTTGGGAAGCACGGTAAACTTCAGGGTGGGGAACCTCAACATTTTTAGATAGTAACAGGGAGCAGCTGAAGGTTAGAGTGGTGATGTAGCTCATGGGGGTGGTAGGAACAATCATTTGGTCATGGTAAGATAGATTACGTAAAACACATCCTCCACAATACGCCTTATCTGATCCTGCAAGATAATCATAGGAAATTTGTTTCCTACTTTATACACCCCCAGACCTTCTTCCTCCTCCTCATACCTTCTAGGCTCCACCAGAGAGCAGTGCGCTGGGGCCCTGGGTACCAGGCAGCCTCTGCTGGGAGCTCCTTTCATGGTGGAATCCAGCCAGTCATTGATCCAACAGTGAGAGCTATCTCAGCAGCAGGACTGCGCTCGGGCCCAACTCCAGCTTGTAGAATACTTCTGATAATAAGGGCGCCTAAATGAAGCATCCTTCTAAAGGCCTTCACTGTTAATTTGGTCCGGGGAAAAAAGCCAGCACATTATACCAGGCCTTCCAGTCATTCTGCCGGGGCTACATAGACTCTCTGAATAGATGTCCATAATGAGATTACTCGAAATGGAATTCATTACCTGACTTAAGATTTATTGCTTTTTAACGAGAAATGTAAGGCTACACATCCTCTGCTCCCGGAGTTGGCTGTGTGACCACTCGGTTTCACCGTTCCAGGCTAGGCCCGGGTCACCCGGGCAGAGGAAACGCTAAGCGAGGGTAGGGTGAAGAACTAAGAATGGAGGGAACGGAGGGAATGGCGTGGCTTCATTAGGACCGGCACAGGGGAACCCCAGGACTCCGCTGCTAAGTTCTGCTTCCACGGTCTCACCGTGGGCACCGAGGATGGGCCAGTCACCTCCCTGCCAGTGTAATTGGAAAGACTCCGAGGGGCCCTGAAACGCTGAAGTGCTGTAAATTAGCCTGCTCAGTCCTGATGAACATTAAAGGGAGCGCGCAGTTAATTCCCCCGCACATGCTAATCCCCTCGTCTCCCCACTGGGGGCCTTTGGCTTGGAGCATTACAGGCCCATTTGTTCTGCCTGGCTTCTCCATCGGGGCACGGACCTCAAGGTGAGTTAATAGGCTTGGCTTCTCAGCACTTTCTTCTAATCTGTATTTACCATCATCCTATATATTTTAACAAACCTCTGGTGCATGGCACGCCATTGAACGCTGCAGAGAGCAGATAAGAGGCACAAAGCAGCCACCATATTCAGGGGGTAGAGGACGTCCTGCGTCGCCCTGGTCTATGACGCTGCTTGGTCCCCACATGGTCTTCCATCGGCCACGTCTCCTAGGCCTCCCTTCTTTACACTGTCTGTGGCCACCTCCACCGCCCTGGCGGGGACAAAGGGAGGTCGTGACCAGGCAGCCTCCTCTTCCAACCACTGCCGTTCTGTTTCTTCTGTCCCCACCCCTCCCTTCCCCAGCGTTCTCTCTCTTCTGGCATACGATGTAGAAATATTGCTGATGGTGGCTCTCCACCAGATAATAATCTTAAATAGATGATACTTACATAGATAATAGGATCAAGTAAAACAGGATGGGAAAATTGATAATTGCAGATTAGGAGGAAATATAATTAGCAAACCAAACAAAAGCCAAATTTAGGGGGTAATAAGCATGATGTGTGAGAATTGTGAAGAATGAGATCTTTTCAGAGACACGTCTTTACCCCCGAGGTAAAGGCCTGAGCGCCCTCTTTCTGGGTTCCGGAGTGTGTCTGAAATGGCATGTTCTATTTGTTTAAAGATTTTATAGTCTAAAAGCAAAAGGAACTATTACTGCAGATGTTCTTCCCTGTAGCGTTCAGAACTAACTAGAGCGAAACTGTCATCTGAGGTTATGATATTGCCCTGGACAATTGCAGGACAAGCCAATAGCCTGCATTCTGGTTATTATGTTAATTTGTATATAAGTCTTGTCAGATAGCCAGGCATATTGTTAAAAATGCGAACTAATAACCATCATCATCTGACGATCCTGAGACAAGTATGACAGTGGCGAAGGCCATGTTTGCACGACCGAAATAATGAGTCCGTGGCCCAGGCTGCCTGATGATTTCAGCTGTTTTTCAGTCGATTTGGATTGTCACTTGAGCAACACTCCACCGATCTGGGATCAGCTGCTTCTGTGGCTGGAAAACATCACATTTTCCTCTCTTCATCGACTGGGAAATGGAACAAGCTTCGTCGTGTCCCGGGGCCTTCTAATTTAGTACAGAGCGCACCTCTGCCACCAGCCCTCAGTGCTGACGGGGACGCTGGGACTAGACCACGTGGCGCACCGAGCCTGGCTTGAAGGCAAAACGGTCAGGTAGATATTCCCAGCCACCAGATGCCCGTAAATATGGATTCTGTGAGTGCCCAGAGCAGTGCATTCCAGGCCGGAACATTCCTTCGGGAAAGGCGTTCTGTCTTCCACTTTCTCTTTCAGTTGGAGGCTCTCGGAAGAAGATGGGATGGATGCTGTTAGGGCCTCTAGTGACTGTCCAGCATTCAGAGCCCAGGTCGGCGAGGCCCACTGGCTCTGGCTGGGCTGGATGCCTCTCGATCAATATGGCATTCCCAGTGGCATATTTAGTTTGTGGAATGATTGAACAGGGACCTAAACTTGCTGGTTTTTACGATTGTTTTCGGATATTCTTATTCCTACATTGTAACATGTCACAGAGCAAAACCAAGACTCTTACCTGAAATAATGATTAAGTATCTGTTGCTGGAATTTGCTTTAAGTGCAGAAATTGGGGAGGCTGGTTGGGGAGGGGTGATTGAAAGGATTTAACAAACAAAATCCTAAAAAAAAAAAAGAAAAATATTTTGTATACTAACATATCTTAAAAGTTTATGAAAACACAAACATATTTCAGCCAGGTGGCTTTAGTGGCTAACTCTTTTCCCCTTTTTAATACGTAAGTAAATAATGAGTTCTTTCTCACTATAAAAGATTGAAACATTTATAAAAATTCATAGAACAAAAAATGAAAGTTGCCCTTTGTTCCCCTCCTTGCTTATTCCTCCTAAACTCTCACATCCCTTCCCAGAAGCCAATGCTTCCTTCTAGCTCTGTTTCTGTGATTGGGTACCATTACCTGTTCACATGTGCGTGTCTTTTAAAAAATAAATGTGGTCATTCCAATACATTCTGTCCTGTAACTTGCTTTGACCATTAAATATGACTTGAAAAACTTTTTCTCTATCAGTATGTAGAGCACTACCTCATTCCCTTTAACAGCTGCCTGGTGTTCCTATTAAGATGAATCATTGTTTGTTTATTTATTTTTATTTTATTTTTTCCATCTCCATTTATCCCCTTCATTCCCTCTTCCTCCCCCACCCCATCCTCCTCTATCAGCACACTGTTATCCATATCCATGAGTTCTCTGTCTTTTTTTTTCTTTGTTGCTCAATCCCTCCATCCCTGCCCCCCAACACCCCCCCAAATCATAGTTTATTTACATATTCTCCAATTGAATATTATGATTTTATTTTATTTTTCTGATTTCAGACCCTGGGTCTGAACATTCTGGAGCCCACGTGTAATTCTAGAGTAGAATCACCTTTACAATTTTCATAACTACGGCCACTTGCCTTCCTAAAGAAATCCCCAATAATATTGGGATTTCTGCAGATTCATAGGGTACTCTCTGAATATATTCTCTGAGAGACAGTAGGCTCAGTTGTTTGGAAATAAGCAGACCTGAGTTTATATCTCAGTCAGTTCTGACACTTATCTCCCTGAGCAAGTTATTTAAACTCACTAGGCTTCAGTTTCCTTACACATAAAATGAGGATAATATTACCGATGCTTGAGGACTATTGGGAGGGAAATGTGATAGCACCTAAAACGCACTTGGCACATAGTAGGTGCCTGACAAGCCATGGTTATTATTAATGAGTGCAGACATGACCCAAAATTCACTTAAGAGAGGTCCGGTGACCTGCAGTTCCTAGAAACAGAAGTGACAGCCTGGGGACAAAAAATCAGAAGCCACATTTTGTTGGGTTTGAATTTTACCAGTGTCTCTACGGTCTTTTATGAAAACCATGAAAAGCCGCCAGTTGTATTTGCTCTTCCACCTACATCTACATCCGCAATTCAGTCTCAAGAAATGAGCTCAGTGCAGGCCACATTCCTGTTTACTTGTGGATATTTTATATGACAGGGTTTATGCAAAGAATTATGCTTTGTTAATTGTCCTACGTCCCCAAGTTAACATTACAATTAACTGGCATTCCCTGAGCACACACTGATGTACTAGTACATGCCCGACCTAATTTATCACCCTGGCTTCCCTAAGAAAGTGGTCCTTCCCTGGGTCACGTTGCACGCCTCCATGGCCATGTGCGTGAATACCGTTGTCTCTTCCTCAGCCTGGGCTTTGGATTAGGGCATGGCTTCTGGCACTGGTTGCTCCTAATGTGTTTTTCTTGGGGGAGGGGGCACCTAATGAGAGAACATTTATTTTTAAATTAATGTGCCCCATTTTCTTCCTAGCTTTCAGCTGTTGTAGCAAACCTGTTCATGCACCCGGTCACCCAGATTTAGATGGAAATATCCGCCGTGTCAACCTCAGGAATAGCTAAGACAGGACTACTCATTTATTGCCCAGAAATCATTTGGGGCTTACAAATGAGAAACAGTTTCCAAATCTCTATGTTCAGTAATATTCCCATCGCCCTAAACCTTATCTTATCTCACCTATTTAATTCTTTCTCTCGGCTGCCAGCTGCCATCCACAAGAGAAAAGCAAAGGCCAAAATAGAGGGATATTCATGAGAAGATCCTTTATTTTTTAAAATGGGTTTTCATGGAGATATATATATATATATAATGTAATTCAAAATGCAGCTGTAGCAGCCTTTGGCAGTGGGTTTGAAGCCTTGCTAGACACTAGGAAGGGAGAGCAGAAAAGCATCACAGTTAAAACACTCTGGCCCCCTCCACCTTGCCCTTCACCTTGGGGGAGTGACCTTGGGCATGTTGCATGGCCTCTGTGCACTTCGTTCATCTCATCGATAAAAATGAAGTTAACTTCAGTACCCACCCGCTCAAGTCAATGTGAAGAGTAAATGCTTCCAACATTGCCCCACAAGCAGTGTTATATAAATGTGGACGATTGCTATTTGCATTTAAGAGTGCAGGGTCTGGACTAGGCTGCCCAGATTAAAATCCTGAATCTGCCACTCATTGTCTTGGTGACCTTGGGCAGGTCACCTTCCCTTTCCGAGGGGCTTCCTCATTTGTTAAGTGGGAATGATAACGGTACGTCAGGGGATTCTTTTAGAATCAGTGGATAATATACAGTGTTGGGCATTTAGAAAGTGCTCATAATACCAGTTCATATTGTGTTTGGTGAACTATATCATCAGATGTTTGTACCATGCCCATAACAAATTTATCTTGGTTTCTTACAGGGCCTGATTTTAAAATATACCTCGGTCCACAGAAAACTCCTGGAGACATGAAATGTCACTCCTTATGAGTATATGTGGGGATTTTATTGATGAGGCAACATGCAACTGGGGGACCTTGGACCTCAGCCAGAGCAGTCATTTCTGAAGAAACAAATGGGCCTCATTATAAGGTGGTTTTCCCTAAAAGGTCAGTCTGCGCCCTGTAGCTGGAGGCTGGCATTATAGAAAGCTTCTAAGGTGCTATATTGCATGTCAATATTCCCCAGGTTCTATTACTGCTGGTGGGGCCTTAGCTTTCTGTTCTGTGTAGACAATCACACCCACTCACACCCACCCACACACATATGCTTTTAGCTGGGACCACTAGTCACCCCAAGTCCCGTGGTTCCGAGAGCTGACTCTGTTGCTTAGGAACGCCCATTTCTCAGGCTGCTTGCGCTGTTGAAAGGAGTCCGTGCTGCTTGCAGGTCTTGTTCCCTAATTCCATTTGGCCGAGGCAGGAGACAAGTAGCTCATTTTAATTAGAATTTCAAGCAAACTGCATTATGCTGTTGTGTGTTATTCCGAAAGGATAGAGTGCGTCAAGCTCATTTTAATTAGAATTTCAAGCAAACTGCATTATGTTGTGTGTTATTCCAAAAGGATAGAGTGCATCAGGGACAGCTGTTGATGGAGTGAAGCATCCTGTTTATTCTGCCTAAGAAATACACATCTTTTCATTCACTCCACAAACTCTCTCTCGCCACGTGGCTCCTAATACATCCTGTGAAACAAAAAGCTGTGCCCTGAGGCTCTCTGAGACAGTAACTGTGTTATATAAGATGCCAGGCAGTACCCACAGGGCCCGTGAAAATGTGGCATTGCCATGCCAGTCGAGGGCAAGCCACAGGTCCTATTCCGCTCTCTGCGTCTCTGCTGGCTTGCCCCCAATCACAGCACCCTCCTAGGGACCCACTTTCCACCTGTCGCCCCGAGAAAGGCCCTAGCTTGTGTTAAAGAAACCCAGAGGCTGTGCTGCCTTCGACCTGCAATTAAGTCCCTGCTGCTCTCCAAACCAATGAGTCCTTCCAAGTCGTAATCTAATTTATTTTTCCCATTTTCTAAGTAATGCCAGCGTCAGCGCGTTCATCATTTTAGACTCACTGATTCTAATTCCTAATTCAGACTTGTTTGTTCAGTAGAAGGTAAACAACCCCCTAGCTATCACCCACCCCCATTTATTTGGAGAGAGAGTTTCAGTGGGAGAAGATAAATAGCATGTCAAACACGGTTTGGAGGGACTGCAACTGAATAATTTCTAGTTTCCTACGCCTGTCTCCAGCTGTTGTGGCCCAGTGTGTCTCTGGCAGCTGTGTGCTGGCTTGGCTGAGCTGCTACTTAGTCAAATTAGATCAATACCTTTAAATATTTGTTTGATATAATCATCTCAGGCTAGTCCAGGAATTCACACATTGCACCACATGGAGGGGGGTGACTTGTTCCTAGGTATCTCTCCATGAACACAAAATCAAGCGGTTGATACCTGTAATCCCACAATCCCTAAGAAAATAAAGGGCAGACCATGTTTAAAGACTGGTGGACTCACATGGCCCTGGGGATGCATTAATTAAATCCCACAAACATTTATTGGGTGCTACTATATACAAGGAAACATAGGAGATATAAAGATCAGCAAGATATAGTCCCAATTCTCAAGTATAATTTAATACCAGGCTATAAAAACATCAGTAGTTAATTAATTGTTATTTAGATTTGGCCTCATTCCAAAAGGATCTAAGATGAAAGAATACTTGTGAAAATGCATACAATAGGTCCTAATGAAATAAAATGGGATTACGTGAGAAGGAGTTGGGGGAAATGAAGGCTTGGGGAAGTTCATAGGAAGCTGGAAGTGAATTAAGTTCAGAGAATACGCACCCTGAGAAATAATGCAGACCATGGTGGGCCATAAATTTGTCTAGGAGTTTCCTGGAAGCCAGTACAAAACCAGAAACAAAATTGGTTGGTTGTATGATTAGCAATGTCTATATGGATCTTGTTCAGGAAAAGAGAATATATCAGGTATGGAAACTACATAGATTTTTCTCACATAAAGAGGCCTTTGATTTGTGCTAGTCAGTATCCATGACTATAAAGAATTACAATCACAATTTTTACTGGTTTGGAACAAGGACTTTGTTGCTATGTTTCAGCCATTCCTTTTCATTGTCTTTCTTACTGCAAACACCCCCCTCCACTATCACACACACACACACACACACACACACACACACAACACACACACATACACACACACACATACACACACCCCCAGAAGCTGAAAATGCAGGATGTTGGCTCTCCCAGACTCACACACACACACACAACACACACACATACACACACACCCAGAAGCTGAAAATGCAGGATGTTGGCCCTCCCAGACACCCTTGAACATGTGACCCAAGTGGGCCAATGGAATTCAAAGAATAGGATGCTGGGAAGCTCCCTATATAATAATAAACACCAAGTCTGGATATATTTATGCTTATTCTAGATCAAGTAAAAATATTATAAACATAAATGAGACTCATGAAAAAATACTACAGTGGAAGCAAATGGAAACACTTGACTCAATGAAGGAGCTCATCTCTAAAAATAATCTACTAAATGATTCAGAAGATAACATCAGGACAACATTGGGAATCCTTGAAAGACTGCAAGACAGGCCACTATAAATGAAGACCTTATGGACTCTGAAAGCTGAGATTAAATGTGAAATTACAATTCAGATCAATGGAATTAACAAGGATCCCAAAAAACTAAAAACTTAATTGGACTTCCAGGTAAAGATAAAGCTTTGAGCTAACATTTCATTTCACTCCCTCCTAAAAATCCTTATAAAAATTACTCTCTCTATCTCTCTCTCTCTCTCTCTCTCTCTCTCTCTCTATA
>NW_005366455.1:4320461-4398194 GCF_000412655.1 Myotis brandtii | reverse complement strand
TATATATATACACACTGAGAACCAAGCCAATTTATACCACAGACCCCTTTAGAAGACCCAGGGATTAGCAGCATCTTATCTTTTAGAAGAGAGGGTGAAGGAGGGAAGGACAAAAAATTAGGGGGATGGAGAAAGTTTAGAAACAGCTCCACCTCTAGATGACCCCGCCCCCAGCATGCTTCTGTTGAGTGCTATCTCTTGTCCCCAGCAGAAGCCTGAGGCTTATGTGACAAACAGGGTAAACTGGAGAATCTCTAGGCTTGGGGACACCAATGGAACCCCCTCAGATTCTGTACCAAAACCAGGAGGGTTGAGTACATAGTTACATATTGAATACTAGCTCTAGTCCCTTCTTCTACTGGCTTCTAGAATGTAGTCCTTTACTTTGCAGCAGAGAAATATGTCTTCTCTAGGGGATATAACCATCCCCCTGGTACTGCAAAACCAAAAACCACCAACCAAACAAACTAAGTCTTCTCTAGGGGATATAACCATCCCCCTGGTACTGCATAACCAAAAACCAAAAACCACCAACCAAACTAACTAAAGAACTGACAGTGGGGACAGTAGAAGCTCTTCGTGGATTCACAGAGGACAAACTACATCACAGAGAGCCGAGAGCTTTCTATCAGCCCATTAGCACCCCCACTTTTAAATATGAGCAAACAAACTTTTTCATAAATAAAAAAAACATTACCTAATATAAAATACAAAGGGAAAAAATCAAAAGCAAAAAAAGAAACTGGGGGGGGAAGCCACTGTGCACAGACAATAGCATTAAAAATTAAACTGTAATTAGTATTACCCAAAAGATAAAAGACTTGCATACACAAAACAAGAACAGGATGCTCTAAAACTGAAACCCAGAAACAGAACATAAAGGACCTTTGGATTTTGCAATGGAAAAATGGAATTCACATGACTAGTGGTAAAAATATGAATCATGTGAAGCTTTAAATCAGTCTGATAGAAGATGAACTAGAAAAGTTTTTCTGGATTCCAGAAGCAAATTAAGAGAGATTAAAATGACAAGTATAAGATAGATATGGAAGATATCTAATGGAAAGCCAATACAGATCCTTTGTGTTCTTAAAGGGAAGATTACTTTAAGTATAAGAAAAAATACCCAAAGCTTAGGGAAAAAAAGTTTCCCTGAGCTGAAAATAATATCTGTTCTTGCTGGTTGAAGGCACCCACTGCATCCAAGCAAAATGAATTTCAAAAGACCCAATCCAGGCATATTCTGGCCAACTTAGGGAATGAAAAAATGCAGGAAAAAATTTTCAGGGCCTTGGACAATGACAGAGAAAGATTAACTACAAAGGAATAAAAGTAAGATCTGGCCTCCAACATCTTTTTTTATAACTTGAAATACTAGAAGACAATAGACTAATGTCCACAAAAAATATTTTTAAGAAAAACATCATCTAAGAATTTTGTACCTAGCCAAATTTTTTGTGTGAAAACAACAGAAGAAAGTACTCTGAAATATGCAATGTATCATTCATGTGCACTTCTTGAAAAAAAATTATTGGAAGATGCACTATCTGATAGAAGAAACAAAATTTTAAATGTTTCAATATGTGAAGGTAATTGTATAAAAGGACTGGTCACAAACACTGAACCATTTGGAATTGAGAGATATCCAAATTTGAAGTGTAGTTATGAAAGTGGATACCAATTTAAAAATATTCTCAAAGTACAAGATATGCAGTGGTTGGAAGGAAGAAAGGAAGGGGAAAGGGGGCTGGAAGAAGAGAGAGAACACACAAAATAGTTTTAATTACATTAATAATGACAGAGAAATGGGGAGAGAAGAAAAATTGTGCCAAAACTCAGCCATTGTCATGTTTTGCATGTTTTGATCTGCTAGGGATCTTTATGATACAATGGTGCCTGACTTCCACCCTCAGACATTTTTATTAAATTGGTTTGAGGTACAATGAAAAGCTCCTCAGCAACTTCCAACATGCAGCAATGTTTGGGAACCACTGGCTTAACTCGTTAAATGGGAAAAAGCAAGGATGGCAAAACTATTTCAGCTTATGTTCTCATTCTTGATTGGCAATGACTTTTGTTTGTCACTTATTTTCTTTTTTTCTTCTTCTTTTTTATTGCTTAAAGTATTACATATGTCTCCCCCTGCCCCCCATCAACCCCTCTCCGGCTACTCCCACCCCCCAGGACAAGCCCCCACAGTGTCCATTGGTTATGCTAATATGCATGCATACAAGTCCTTGGTTGATCTCTTACCCCCACCCTCCCTTGCCTTCCCTCTGAGGTTGGATGGTCTGTTCAGTGTTTCCTTGTCTCTGGATCTATTTTTGTTCATCAGTTTATGTTGTTCATTACATTCCACAAATGAATGAGATCATGTGATACTTATCTTTCTCTGAGTGCCTTATTTCACTTAGCATAATGCTCTCCGGGCAATGACGAGGTCCCATCCAGGCTCAACGCACATAGGCCTTCTTCACTGGAAGAGAATGACATCATTCATTTGCCATCCCTGGATTGAAGTAGAGTTTGAAACTAAACTAACTATTAGTAGCTTTAAAAACAGCAAGGATCACTACCAAAATATTAGAGACAGTGAAAGCAAGAAAATATAGTCATAAAGGCAGTGAGCAAAAAGAGGAGGAAGAGGAAGGGCGGAGGGACAAGAAGAAGGGGGGAGGAAAGAAAACAATAGAAGTCACAAAATAAGATGGCAAAATATGATTAAATATGTTTATTAAGCCTATACAGGCAATTGAAATGTCCTACATTTAAAAAGTATATACTTAGATCGCATAAGAAGAGAAATCCATCTATGTAGCATTTTCTAAAAAAACCACACAAATGACTAAATAAAAATACATTAAATTAGAAAATGGGAAATATATTAGGCAAATACAGTAAAAAAAGAATCTTAATACCAATAACACATATGACAGAATCTAAAACAGAAATGTTAAATGGGACAAAGATGTTCCATCAGAAAGTATATTTCACAATGTATATAAAACTGTCAGAAAATGTTATGTATCAGATAACATGAAAATGCAGAAAGTGAAATCGGCTGTAATTTAGGAGAAATGGACACAAGTACAATACCAATAGGAAGCTTTAGTAATAACTTTCTCTTTTTGATGGCTGATAAAAATATAAATCTGACTTTATACCACATAAGCATAGAATATACCTTTATTTCCAAAACTATCAAGACATCTACCAAAATACATAAATAAAAAGATCATGTGACCAAAAAAATTACAAAAAGCCAAAAGTATACAGTTTACATTGTGATTAGAAAGTAAGAAGCAATTATTGAGTCAAGGAGAAAATTAATGCTGCAGAAAATTTGAAATTAACAATAGTAAGAATATTACTTAACAAAATTTATGAGATGTGCCAAAGCAGTATTCAGAAGAAAGTTCATAGATATAAAAGCTTTATTTTTTACAAAGGAGGAAAGGAGAAGCAATGCCCTACAACTGATGTGACAATGAGGGGCATGTCCTCATCAGAGGGAAGCTGAGGTTGATGAAGAGGCCCTTGATAATTTAATCAGATGAGGTCTGCCCCTGCCTCCTATGTTCTTTCTTCCAAAGAAAGGTCTGAGGTTCAAATTCCAACCCTAGAGCTAGAGTGATATTTCTCTCCCTTCTTCTGTCAATCCTGACATAGGTGAAAAGTTTAGGACCTTTATATGGGATTTTAGTTTTTGTTTTAAATGGAGCTTAATTAGTATGTGAGAACTGTAGGAATTCATAAGACATTATTACAGTACCATTTCTAAATCCATAATAGAAACAGCTTCTTTCTGAACTCATGTGTTCATATTGTGCTAGTCATCTCTTCTCTGCTCTACTCCATCTTTGAGGGTAAAAAACAGACACAGAAAGAAAAATATGCTTTATTAAATAAACTAGCATTTCCCATAAGCCCAGCTGCCTTAAAAAATCATATCATGAGCAAGTTAAAAGTTAATGAGACTAAGTGTAAAATACAAAATTATGTAACTTCTGGAAGGAAACATAGGTGAAAATGTACAAGACCTTGGGTTTGGTGAAAAATTTTAAAACATTATACCCAAACCATAATCTATTCAATAAACTTTATTTTTTGCTTAGGAAAATTGGATTTTAAAACTTTTTGGATTTTTATTATTTAAAAATTCTGCTCTGTGAAAAGCACTGTTAATAGAATTTTTAAAAAGCCACAGACTTGAAGAAAATTTGTGCATAACACATATATGATAAAGGACATGTATTCAAAATATATATTTTTAAAAACCCTCTTCAAACTCAACATTTAAAAAAAAAAGGGCAAATGGTCTAAAAGGACACGTCACCACAGAAGATAAACTGATGACCACAACCATATATAAAGATGCCAAAATTCATTTGTTATTAGGAAAGTTTAAAACAACAAAGTGATTCCAGAATATTCCATTGGATAAATGGCAAAATAAATAAATAAAAACTAATAATACTAATTGCTGACAAAGATGCATGGCAACAAGAATAGTCCTTTAATGGAAGACAGTTTGGCTGTTACCTGCAAAGCTAAATATAGTATTACTACACAATACTAGTACAATAACCATGCTCCTAGATTTTTACCCAACTGGTTTGAAAACATATGTTCACACAAAAATCTGCATGAAAATGTTGATAGTAGTTTTATTCATAATCAACAAAAGCTGGAGGTAATGAAGATGTTGCTCAATAGGTCAATTGATAAACTGTGGTATATCCATACATATATACATGTATATTTCCTTACTCTGTCAGCTGAGAAGGCCTAAAAGCAATAATACTCTAGTAGCAAGAGGCATACCTAGATTTGTTTCTAATGCCATCCTATATAATAAAAGGCTAATATGCAAATTGACTGAATGGTGGAATGACCAATCACCATGATGCGCACTGACCACCAGGGGGCAGACGCTCAATGCAGGAGCTGCCCCCTGGTGGTCAGTGCGCTCCCACAGGGGGAGTGCTGCTCAGCCAGAAGCCAGGCTCATGGCTAGAGAGCGCAGAGGCAGTGGCGGGAGCCTCTCCAGCCTCCGTGGCAGTGCTAAGGACGTCTGACTGACTGGGCTTCTGGACTGTGAGAGGGCACAGGCTGGGCTGAGGAACCGTCCCCCTCACCACCACTCAGTGCACAAATTTCGTGCACTGGGCCTCTAGTTCTCCAATAAAAAGAACCAGGACTCCATGAAATAGCTTATTCTAGGCCTGAGGGAGGAAACACACAGATAGGCCTGCAGCATGGTACAATGTCAGAAGGCAAGGAAGGCTCAGACAACCACAATGATGGTGGAATGTCAAAGACATGCAGGAGTCCATTTAAAAAGTTATCAGTGGCCAAAACAGTAACAATTTTAGAGAAACAAAATAAGGTAGCATTGGACTACAACAAATGGAAGAAGACACCATGCTCCCAAGAGAATTCCAGTCAGAAACAACTCCAGATATCTCAAGTAGGAAGGGATGTCAGGCAGGAGCCTGGCTGATTTTATAAAATTGTTGCAGAAGAAGAAGGAAAGAAGACCAAGGAAAACCACCGCCTGATCTCAGCTGTGCTACTAGCTTCCAAAGGGAAGAAGTTGCGAGAACTTTGGACAATGGCTGGCTCTGATCATAGCTGCCTATAGCCCTGAAGTGTGCAAAAATAAGGGCCAGGTAAAACAGCCAGAGCTTACCATGGGCTCACTAATCTTTACAACACGGCCTTGTTTCTTCTCATTAAACTTGTGTTGTCATTGTTCTGATATACACATCCATGTCTTTCTCATTATTTTGCTAGTTGCTTCCTCTTTATAAAAGAAAAAATCCTAGGCACGCTTTTCACACACAGGGAAGAGCTGCCTATTCTATTAAAACCTTTGTGGGCCCTTGGAGCTCTTCCCTCTGGAGCTTTCACTCTAAACTATATCAACTCCATGAGCATACACTTACTTTGGGGGGTAAAAAATGTGATTTTGCTTATGAAACAACTTGGCTACAGAGAGCTAATTTAATTTGAGATTGGCTATGATTTCTTGGCAATCCCTTTGTATAGTTGGAAATTCTTGCGAAGTGCATACAATTTAAACTTAAAGATTTAAGTGTAAGGAAATATTTAGGAGGTGTAAACATGGCAATTAACTAACTTGGCCCAATGTTACATTCTGTAGTTGTTTAAACATTTAATAAATTCAATTTTGCAGTTTTCTTTTGGAGCTAATACATTTTTCCAAGTCTCAAACACGAAGTTCTGTGCCTCTCTAGTGCTGGGTGGAAAAAATGGCCCAGGGCCCTGTGTATTTCAGGCTCAGCTCTGGCTGCCTCTCAACATCCCCAAGCCTAGCTATTGGAGTGGGTGTGAGCCTCCCAGGCACACTGCTCCCAATGAATGCAATGACCTCCATTACCCCCCACCTCTCCAGGCCTGGTGAGTCTCAAACACGAAGTTCTGTGCCTCTCTAGTGCTGGATGGAAAAAATGGCCCAGGGCCCTGTGTATTCCAGGCTCAGCTCTGGCTGCCTCTCAACCTCCCCAAGCATAGCTATTGGAGTGGGTGCGAGCCTCCCATGCACACTGCACCCAATGAATGCAGTGACCTCCGGTATCCCCACCCCTCCGGGCCTGGAACACAGTCTTCAAGGTTTACCTTCTCACCAGGCCTTTCTTAAATTTGCTCACACCACCCTCCTTCTTGTGGAGTTGACTTAGCCCTCCTCTCTCTTGGAAACTAAAGCTTGACCGAGAGCATTTCTTTTCCATGTTTGTTCCACTTTTCAAGACAGGGATACTTTGAATATTGTAGGAGTTTATTTCAGCGCAGGTCCTCACGCATGTGCAATCCACTAGAAACACATTGTGTATTGACATGAATTTCATTAAATAGCTTTCAAGCACCACCTATGTCCAAGACAGTGTAAGGAATATCAAAGAAGCATTTAATACCATCCTTATCTTTCAGACATCTCCTATATTTCTTTAAGATTTTTGACCTAGAAGATAAAAATGATAAATGTCATTCCTTAATTTGTCACTGGACTCCAAAGACTATATACTCAGGGCTATAAGTCTAAACATTTCTAGTTTATTTTCATATGGTTTCATTTTTTTAAATCCAATATCCAAAAAAATGTGTGGACAAAAGAGTATAGTATAACCATGTGTTTCATTATAGTAGATTCTCAAATATCACATTTTATCGGATCCATGTACGTAATGTGGCAACAGCAGAGCTGGCAATATCATTCCCACTTTACAGATAAAGAAACAAAGGCTTTAGGAGCCTCCCAAGAGGCAGAAGCAGATGACAGGTCCATATCCAATCCTAGCTTCACACTCACTACGTACTTTGCCCCGGGGTCCCAGAATGTTAAATTGAAGGCAGAATGGCTATAAATTAGCAAGTTGGATAATTCAGCAGTGAATGTAAATGAGAGTTATAAGATAAATGACATTTAGTGACATTAATTAACTGATTAAATTAAACCTGATATTTTAATCAGAATTTGTTTGTATAAAGTGCTAGATAAAATGAAATGTAGCTTAACCTAGTTACTTTTAAAATTCCAGTTACCATAACAACTTCTTGTGATTTCAATTAAAGGTGGTCTCTCCTTTATATTATTTTTAGAACTCCGGTTACCATAACAACCAGATGCTGTGTATTTGATCAGTTAAATTATTCCCAAAGAGTTAAAATATGGTGTTCTCTTGGAAACAATCAAAATATGATAAGTGGTGTGTCAGGATTTAATGCCCAAATGGTGACACAGACTCAATTTTTCAAGGAGCTCCCCCGTGAAATAAATGACCAATGAATCTTCCTTTGTATGTTGGGCTTATGATGTTCTCAGTTACAGAAATCAAAAAGAGATTATTTATCAATTGGAAGAAAGTGGAGATGTCAGGTTCCGCGGTAATATGAATTGTCAGAGCTACAAAGAGAAATGATGTAAATGATAAATTTGTTTTCCCGAGGTTTGGGGGCTTAGCAGGAAACAATATTACCCAGGCTTTGCCCAAGCGGTGGGTGGGGAGAGGAATTTCGCTCTGCACAATAGATTACATCTGAAAAGAGCCCTGCCTTACTGTGTTCATTTCCTTTCCCTCCCCTCCCCCAGCAAGAGAAAATTTAAAGCAGTCTGCTCCTGTCTTAAGAAACTGCTTTCTTGATACTAATGAGAAGAGCCACCATCTACTAATAAGATCTGAAATTTAAAATTGGGAGCAAGAGAGTTAAAAACAGGAGACAGACAAGAAGACAGAGGAACAGTCGGGAAAGGGTTAAGGTAAAGAATGAGGGGGGCTCTGTGAGGAGGGCAGAAGAGAAGTGGGGGGCAGGGTAGGAAAAGAGCCTCATCTGTGGCCATATGCCCCTGGTAAAACATCATAAACAGGCACACGTTAAAAATGCTGATGGCTATCCACTTCCCATTACATGGAAATATCCCTGACATATTGGGCCCAAATATACAGCAAAGTATCGCCAGGAAAATTCCCTTGCTCTCAGACTCAAAGGCCTCACCTGTTCGAGGTAAATTGGCCCTTGCAGGCAGACGTCTGGCTTTATTGGATGGGCACCCATCCTCAGAGGAGGTGGTTAAGGACAAAAGGCACATCTGGTTGCCCGGGAGGAAGGGCCAAGTTGCCCATTAAGTGACAGATAAAGATGGCCTCTCCCTGCTCTTCGCCCTCTGCCCATAAAATGCAGAAGCGAGAGCTGCCTGTTTGCCCACAGCCCACGCCGCAGCCATGGACGGCTGGTAGGAGTATCAACGTGGATTCCGGGTTTAATTATAGTCTTCCTGCTTAATGAGGTTTCAGGAGGAGGAGGGGGAGATTGGTGCGTGCTTCTGTGGCTGGGGGTTATTTAATTAAAAAACAATAAAGCTGCCAACTGCCGCTGGTTAACAATCTGGAACCCTCCTGTCCTCCACCCAGACAGAGAGCACAACACAGAGAGACCCGGCCCCTGTAACCCGCCATGTGCTGAGGGTCTCTTAGCCCCCGATGCCAACCACCCCTTTTCTTCCTCAGTGCTCTTTACTTGCCAAAAACACTGCTATCCGGTGATCTACAGAGGCCAAACTACGGGGGAAATCCTCTGCACCCTTTCTTAAGCGTTGAGGGGAAGTCGTTTGCTGCCCCACAATATTCCTTTGAGGAATATTGATTATTTTAAGCTGGTTATTTGTTTATTTATTTTAAATATATATTTTTAATTGATTTCAGAGAGAAAGGGAAAGGGAGAGAGAGAGAGAAACAGCAATGATGAGAGAGAGAATCATTGATTGGCTGACTCCTGCACACCCTCTACTGGGGATTGAGCCCGAGAAGTGGGCATGTGCCCTTGACTGGAATCGAACCTGGAACCCTTTAGTCTGTAGGCTGATGCTCTATCCACTGAGCCAAACTGGTTAGGGCTAAGCCGGTTATTTTTAAGAAACCAAAGACTCAGGAAAAATCTTTGACCTTCCCCCTAACTGCCTAAAAATGTGTAGGTAAGAACCTGGCCCAGGAAGGGAGCTATTGTCAAGGATAACTTGGGTTTCATATGGACTCAGTGTCATAGGGAGGCTCCTAGCAAGGCCCATCTGTTCAAAGTCCCCTCTGTGTCCCAGTCCCATTGTTAAAGACTGGCCTGAACACATTTGTTTGTCAAACATTTGTTTTTCATCTGCCTGTGACTCGTCTTCCCACCTTCTCCTTAGCTCCTTAGGTACCACAATCTCAGGGAACCCCCATATGTACAACCACAATAATGTTTCTCCTATTAACCTGTATTATGTTAACTCGATTATTAGTCCAGCAGAACAACTTAGAGAGATAGAAGGAAAATTACCTACTTTCCTCCCCAACAGTGTGCTTGCTGGGAACAAAAATTAAGCCTCTGGAAATGGAGAGTTGAGTAGAAGCTAGTTACCCTTCAGCTTCTATTCCCTCTGCGCATTCTGATGAGGGAAATGGGGCAGGGGCGGGTGCGGGGAGCTATCCCAGGTTCTTCTGAGAGGAGGATGAGCATGTGGTCTCCTACTGGTAGGGAGTTCACAGGCTTGTTCATTTCTAATAATTACCTGGGGAACTTGTGAGATATATATATCCCTCCTAGAGATTCTGAATAAATTTGTCTCTGAATTTGTACTTTTAGTAAGTTGATTTTCATGGTCAGAAATATTTGAGAAATTCTCTCCTCTCATTGCCTGTCCACATGAGGGACCAGAGCAAGGACTGGAGAGAAGGGGTAAAACAGAAGGTCTTCAATGGAGAGGGCCTTTAGCCTTCCACATGTTTCAGACTTACCAACAAAGGATCAAAGCCTGTCTGCTTTTTACTTTTAGTGGAATCCCCATCTCCTGACATCTCTAACTCGGCTAATGAGAAAGCGGTACTTTACTATATAACTGCACAGTGTGTTTCTTGTTGGGGGAGGGGGGAGTTATGTACTGGTTAGGTGCGATATCAGACAACATTCTTATTTCCACTGGGAGTTGAAGGATTCCTTGGAAAATTATTGATTTAATGGCGTTGTCATTGTCCTTAAACCAGGAGGCCCCACTTACTAATGAATCAAGTTCACAGCATGTTTCCTGGTTTCACTCCCCGGTAGGGAATGACAACCACCATTCTGAGCAAGCCCTCAGTCCCAGGTAAGCCAGGCCCAGGCCATGGGTCACTCTACCTCTAGTAATCTAGTAATGGGCTCACACTTAGTGTCTCTCAGGATTGCTCAGCCTTGTTTGCTCGCTGGCCCAGGTACACCATGACTCTCAGGGTGTCAGCATCTGGGAATACTCAGTCTAACGTGTGCATTCTCTGGACCCCACCCAGCATCTGGTATGTCTTCTTTTTTCTCTTCTTTAACACCTACCAGTTGGCCAAAAAGCCAGTGTATTCCCTTCCTAGCTCCTAATTATCCATTTCTTCAAACCAGGAGTCTCACATGTCTGAAAGTCCTATGTTTTCCAAATCAAAATTCTCCTGTGATGTTTGTATGCCCTTTAATGTCCACCAAATAGGCTGGTTTGGGATTAAATCATCTCTGTAATTACATTTTATTTGCATTTCTAATGTACAATTTGCATGACAATTGCTTATGCCTCAGTCACATTGGCTCTGAACTAATCCATATTTATTTGGGGGAGGGGGCACTATGATAGCAAAATACTGTGGACTCCTGCTCAGAAAAGCTGACTCTAAACCCTGGCCTTGACATATATATGTTCTGCAACCTCAAATCAATCAGCTTTGTCATGTGAAAATGGAGATGGTGTAATGGGTTGAATTGTGCCCTCACTTCCTGCCCCCAAATTCATATGTTGAAGACTTTAAGCCCCAGGATCTCAGAATATGACCTTTGGAAATAGGGTCATTGCAGATGTAATTAGTTAAGACGAGGTCATTCTGGAGCAACATGGGCCCCTTAATTCAACATGACTGGTGTCATTACAAAAAGACAAAATTTGGAGATGAACACAAATAAAGGAGAATGTCAAGTGAAGAACTGAGGGTTATGCTGCCACAAGGCTAGAAACTACCAGAAGGTTGTACCAAGTAGGTAACAGGTGAGAGACCTGGAATACATCCTTCTCAGAGTCTTCAGAGGAATCATGGCCCTACTGACACCTGATCTTGGATTTCTAACCTCCAGAGTGTAAGATATTAACTTTCTTTTGTCTATTCAACTCAGCTTGTGGTCCTTTGTTATGGCAGCTTTAGCAAAATAATGCAGGTGGTTAAGTCTATTTCAAAGGATTTTTCTGAGGATTAAATATATATGACTATTTATGTAAAAGCAGTTGGCACATGGGAGTCATTAATTAATAATCTCTCTATATATAAACCTAATATGCAAATTGTCCCCTTGGGAGTTCGAACAGGAGACCAGAAGTTCGATCGCTCACTATAACGTGTGTTGACCACCAGGGGGCAGTGTGGAACAAAGGAAGGCCCCGATGATCCGCCCTGATCACAGGAGACCAGAAGTTCGATCGCTCACTATAACGTGTGCTGACCACCAGGGGGGGCAGTGTGGAACAAAGGAAGACCTCGATGATAGGCCCTGATCACTGGCCAGGCCTAAGGACCCTACCCGTGCACAAATTTTGTGCACCACGCCTCTAGTAGGAAAAATAATAGAAAATGGTGAGGTACAGAAAATTAAGACTTTACAGGGTAGTTGTAATATTAAATATGAGAATGTGTGAAAGTGCATGAGCCAGCGTTATAACCAAGAGCCACGTGGCTTTCACAATGTAGAAGGCACAACATTTTAAGCCTCTTCGTCTCTCAGCAATTGGCCCCACCTGTGCCCCCTTAGCCTCTAGTCTGAGGCTAAAAGCTGTGGCAGCTGACAGATGAATGGGGCTTGAGATCCTGCCAACCCTCTGTGTGCTGGGGGAAGATGGAACCCTCAGGATTACCCCTTTCCTTTCTTCCTCCCTGTCTACCCTCCCATTTGAGGGCAAGTTTCTTGCTTCTTTTCCTAAGGATCAAAAGAGCTATGACTCTGATAGTTCATGATTAAACCCCCTTTCCTTTCCTTTTTGGAAGAAACAATTTGATAGCTATAATTATTCCTGCAGACCCAATTATTTTCACAGAAATTAAATATGTCTGCTGTGGTACTTCAATAGATCAATGTGTTTGCTACACTATCAAAACCACTTTCTCCCCCTGCTATGTTGAAGAAATGAACAATTGAGTGCCAGATTGCAAAACGGAGGTTTTGTTTAATATTTGCTGCTAGCAGGCACATTCACTCTTTGAAAGCTCAGAGCTACACTACTTGCATTTAGTAAAGCCCATGCCTACAATCCTCTCCCAGGATTAAGCAATACAGTATTGTTAATGAAATATTAGCTCCAAAATGAATAGTAAAGTCTTAAAATATGACTGCCCTTTGACCCAATAAGTCTACTTATGGACACCTATCTTAAGGAAAGAAATAGTCAAGCGTTCAACAATGCAAAGATTTGTATATCAAGAGTATTCCGTGGAGATTATTTAGAGTACATTTTTAAAAGGAATCTTAAATTTTAATGATAGGAAATCGGTCCAATAAAATACGATTTATCTTATTAATTACATATTATTTAACCATTAATAATAAAAAAGTAGATTTCTATCTACTGACACAGAAAGTCTTTTACTATGTGTCATTAAAACAACAAGTTAAAAAACAGTATTTAAAATATCATTTCAGTTTTGGGCTAAATGTTTAGGTGTGTAAGGAGAGAGAGTATGTGCGAGAGAGAAGAGGTGAGAAAGGACATACACCGAAATATTAACAATGCTTATTTCTGGTTAGAAGTATTATTACTGATTTTATGTTGCTCTTTATCTTTTAAGTGAGTGTGTTTTATCTTCATAATCAGAGGAGATCATTAAAGCATTATTAGCCTAGAAACTTTAAAGGGAAACTTTAAATCAAAGGAAGCAACAGGGTACAGCATTTCCCAAAACCATGTTTTGAAATATGTAGTAGGAGTTCTTTGAAGCAAGGCTTCCTTTGAGAAATTATTTAGAAGACACCTTTTTTTGTTTGTTTATTTTCTTTCTCTCTCTCAGATTCACAAGGAAAATTAGTATCAGCAATAATTGATTACCTAAACTCAGTTTCATTATAAACCATTGCTTTATACCCCATTTCACCTATGCTGTTCTCTGACAACTTAGTGCCCTGAGAAACACACTTTATCTGGGAAATAGTGTTCAAAACAAGCTTCGTGTCCTGCCTCTGTCTACCAATTTGGAGGGATAGAGCTCACATTTGTTGTTTCCCTACCCAGGATACATTCTCCCTTTTCCCCATTCCTCACAGCAACCAGGTTTTCCTTTGTAAAACCGATCCTTCCCACTGGGTAATACCTGTGTCAATTGGGCTTGACAGGGCAAAAGTCAGTCATCCTTCTAACCACGGTGGATTAGGGGTGAGTAACTCCAGCCTGATCCAACCAGAGCGTAGCGTTTCCCTAACCACGGTGAGAGGTACAGTTAATCCAACGGGATCAGAAATGAGGGCCCATGCCGAATGCCTGCAGTAAGCATTGTGTTCACAGTCCCTGCATATGAAAAGGGAGATATGTAGCACTGGTTGCTGAGAGCAGACATCTTGCGACCATGAGGAAGGAAGACAACCTTAGGGGAAAAATCACCACGAAGCAGAGCTGGAGCCTTGGCCAAGTTGTAGCTGCAGTCTTCTCACTATAGACAGTAAATCTCCTCTCAGTTTGGTCTTGTTTTTTCTATTCCTTTCCACCATAGTGTTCTCATACAGAAGATTCAAAAAGAGCCTCAGGCCGATAACTAAGAGGAATAAAAAGGAGGCTAATCCAATGCCTTAAGAAATACAGTTCAATGATCCAGCAATTTTACTTCTGGATATTTATCCAAACAAAATAAAAACACTAACAAAAAGATATATGCAGCCCCATGTCCATTGCAGCATTATTTACAGTAGCTGAGATATGGAAGCAACCTAAATGCCCATTGGTGGATGACTGGATAAAGATGTGGCACATGTATACAATGGGACGTTACTCAGCCATTACAAAGAATGAACTCTTGCCATTTGCGACAACATGGGTGGACCTTGAGGGCATCATGCTACGTGAAATAAGTCAGACAGAGAAAGACAAATACTGTATGATCTCACTTATATGTGGAATTTTAAAAAAGGCACAGAAAATGAAAACCAAGCTCATAGACACAGAGAACAGATTGGTGACTATAGAAGTGTGGATGGGGTGGGCAAAATGGGTGAAGAGGGGTCAAGAAACACAAACGATCCAGTTATAAAATAAATAAGTTATGAACATGTAATGTACAGCACGGTGACTACAGTTAATAATACTATATTACATACTTTAAAGTTGCTAAGAGAGTAGATCTTAAAAGTACTCAAACTTTTTTTCATCATAGAAAACATATAATGTCATATGTTAACTAGAATTACTGTGATGATAGTTTTGCAATATAAATATCAAATCATCATGTTGTTCACCTAAAATGCATCTAATGTTGCCTCAATTATACCACAATAAAAATATAGCTCATAAAGACATGGTAATCAATGCCTTACTCATCTGTGCAACTCCACCTGCATTATTTATATTGTGCATATACATTTACATTTTCTTAGTTTTAGAATGTTCTAGAATAGACATCTACATTTCACCTGGAGATTGTGAAGTCAGGGGGTATTTTCTTACTTGTTCTCCTCCTACGCTCCCCACCCAAGATTGGCCAGGACCCTATATCCTTAGGATAAACCCAGCAGCAGTGGCAGGTGACCATCCAGCTAATTGTTTCCTGCTACATGATGAAAGTGCCAGTGTGTTACAGCGGTGATTTTTAACCTTTTTTATCTTATAGCACATAAACTAATTACTGAAATTCTCTGCACACCAAAAATACATTTTTTTGCCAATCTGACAAAAAAAAAAGGTATAATTTTGATTCATTCACACCAGATGGCTATTGTGTTGGCTGTTGTCATTTTTTTACTTGACAATGTAAGGGAGAAGAGGTCAGTGCCCCGGACTAAATAGTCAGGTATTGCATGTTTTAAAATTTCTTGTGGCACACCAGTTGAAAATCACCGAGTTACAGCATCAGATCCATAAGTGACTTGCCATCAATTAATGTCTTTTTCCATTTTTTTCTATTTCCTATTGCTTCCTGGGCTGAGAGAATCCATACCCTGGAACTCCCTGAAAGTGCCAGCAATTGGATAGAAATATAAAAGCTTTGAAGGGACACGCTACCCTCCTTGGCTTAGGTTTCTCCCCAACAAATGTTATATCATCAAGCAAGGGACATCTGCCACAAATGGTACCATTAAATCATCGGGAAGAGCTTTCCTGAGAATTTAATTGGAAATATCAATACTGCCATTCCAACTCCCTTTTCAACATAATAAAAGTCCTCCTAAACCACGTCCCAAGAGGCAAGCGAGTCCACTGCTGATGAAGTGCATAATTTCTACCTACTATGATGGATCTGTGTGGTTGCATGCAAATGTCTGGTTGAGCCCCTATACTCTTGTAAAATCAGTCAAGAAACAATAGATACCAACCTAGATACAAGTCACTATAGAGGTGAGGGAGGGGTCAAAGAGATATAAGGGATGGCCCATATTCTTTATGAATTTGCAACCAAGCTGGAGATATAAACTTTGTTACTGTGTTGTTGTTTTTTTACTAATTTTTATTTGAGAGAGGAAGGGAGAAAGAGAGAGAAACATTGATCAATTGCCTCCATATGCACCCTGACCAGGGATCGAACCCATAACCTGGGTAGTCCCATGACTGGTAGTCAAATCTGCCACTTCTTGGTGTATGGGACAATGCTCCAACCAACTGAGCCACATGGGCCAGGTTGTTACTGTTTTGTGTTGGTTTTTAAGTAAGGATCTTTTAATAATAGTGATGCCTGACAGATGCCTAATATCCTGGGCATGTGCTGTATTCCCAAATGCAGGCATATGCCACCTGTTCCCACCACTAAATAAATTTAAGCAGTGGCTTCTCCCTGCTCTGAGCTTGATAGGGAGACAGAGTTTGAATATGACTGATTTACCCCGGATCGGGGGTTTTTCAGTCTTAGCACTGCTGACATTTTGGGCCAGATAATTCTGTGTTGAGATGGGGCTGCCCTGCGCATTATGGGATATTTAGCAGTATCTCTGCCTCCTACCCTCTAGATGCCAGCAGCTTCTTTCCAGTTGTGGTGACCAAAATATGTCTCCAGGCAGTGCCAAATGGGAGGCAAAATTACCCCTGGGAGGCAAAGTAACCGCTGATTGAGAATCATTGCAGTCGATTATTCGTATTGTGTTTGCTTTGTGCTATGAAGCTAGAGCTAACTCCCTCCCTTGTGTGCTTCCAGGTTAGCACTGACTAGGAGGCATTTTCAGGAGATTTGGAAGGTAGAGGAAGCATCATCTGTTTGGTAATGCTCGGAAGCTGGTGCTGAGTGCCAGGCATTGCAGCGGTCCATGCGCATTGTCACTGGTCTGCTGGCTCACCTTGTTGGCACGGGTGGCGCCCAGACCTGCAGCGTCTCCAGCCCCTGCCAGAGCTCCTCCTTTAGCTTCTCTGAGTCCTGTATCGAAGGGCACCAGTTTCTCTTCCTAACTGTAATGGGATGACCCACGGAGACGACCACCAGGGACTCAGATCAAGATTTAGGAGCCTTTATTAAGCTGGACAGCGACTACAGTTACAGCACCCTGCCGAAGCAGAGGGTGAACTCCAGTGCCGACTACAGGAGTTACATTTTATTATTAAGTTCTGTGGAGGCCCAGAGAAAAATGTGTCTTTCAAATTCTGGGCCCCCAATATGGAGGAAACTCTCTTTATTTATACTTTTTCCAGTCCTTTGTCTCCCAAATTTGGAATGAGACTTCCGGGCCTTCTGAGAAAGAAGGCCTGCGTGCTGGGAAGGGGCAATGAGACCATATCTCAAGGCCTGGCCTGGTGTCAGCACTGACAACTCTGTCTGGGGCATAGTTTACGGCCTCTCTGGAATGGGAGTAGTCTTATTTTCCTTATTATTTAAGACAGAAGCCATACTATCAGGGTTAAAATTTCAAACAGCAATTTTTTTGTTTGTTTTTTAAAATATATTTTATTCATTTTTTACAGAGAGGAAGGGAGAGGGATAGAGAATTAGAAACATCGATGAGAGAGAAACATCGATCAGCTGCCTCCTGTACACTCCCCACTGGGGATGTGCCTGCAACCAAGGTACATGCCCTTGACCGGAATCGAACCTGGGACCCTTCAGTCCTTAGGCCGATGCTCTATCCACTGAGCCAAACCAGTTAGGGCCAAACAGCAGTTTTTATATAAGATGGACACTTCACTAACTGCCAGTCCGACTGACCTGTGATGACTTCAGGCTCAACACTGGACACAGCGGCAGCAGCCTGCACAGACTGCTTCGCCAGCTCCCACAGTTGAGTAAGATCTAATCTCTATAATAAATCCGTTATTCTGTGCCACTCATAGCAGTTTCCTTCTCCGATTGAAGTCTGACTGATACGCTGATAAGTGGGGATTTCAAGTTGCAGTGACATTTTGCAGAATTGGAAGATTTCCCTACATTCATCCAAGCCCAGATCATTAGTTTAAGCCAAACCAGGTGGTCCCATCCCTTTTGCCAGGGATTGGTTCAGAGATGGGCAGAACTAAGTCACTTTAAGCCAACGAGATGCAAGGAGAAGCTGGCTTGGGGTGCCTGGAAATGAAAAGTCAGTCTGTTTCATCCAACTGGAAATAAACACCAAAGTGTGTTGTACCAGTTGCTGCTGGCAGCCATCATGTGACAATGTAGGGAATTTAGGATAATGCTGATACCACTGAGAGCAGAGAGAACAACCCAAAAGAATCTAGGTCTGAATATATCTTTGATCTGTGGAGTCAAACCTTGAAGCCTTCCCTACTTCTGAACTTCCTTTTGCATGAGATAATACACGTCCTTCATGTTGAAGCCAGTCTGGCTCGAATGTGGTATTCCTGAAGTAGTTGTGGGGTCTAGGTTAGACCTTGGATACAGATTTTTCTCACTTCTTAAAGCGTATTAACCTGGTCATCCTGGGGAGAAGACTCCATGTCTTTTATATATATATTTTTATTGATTTCAGAGAGGAAGGAAGAGGGAGAGAGAGCTAGAAATATCAATGATGAGAGAGAATCATTGATCGGCTGCCTCCTGCACGGCCCCCACTGGGGATCAAGCCCACAACCCAGGCATGTGCCCTTGGCCAGAATCGAACCTGGGACCCTTCAGTCCGCAAGCCGATGCTCTATCCACCGGGCCAAACCAGCTAGGGCTCCATGTCTTTTTTAAATGTACGATATGCTGCTATTGGACTCAGAACTGCAAGTCTGCATGGTCTTTGCTGCTTCTACCTATTTCAGCTGAGTGCCCACTGCCTACTTCTCTCCCCTCCAAACTTCACCTAACCCCTTCGAATTAAAAAGTAAAGGGCTCACAGACTCAGCATAAACTTTTCTCCAGGAGATTAGGGCATGTGTGATCTTGCTTCCATCAGGATCAGGATTTGCCTGATAGATCTGGGCTTTCTCCAACTATGAGCAACAACTCCTCGTCATTCTGGGCCCGCCCACACCCAGCAGGAAACAAGCGAGAATCCAGGCAGCAGGTCAACGCTCTCCCCACAGTGCCAGCGCATTCGGTTATTTATCTGGGGCTATCCTCGTCAAGTGTAAACTTTTGGATCATTGTTTGCCACTCTTTGGATACTCAGACCATAGGGACAGTGGGATGAAATGGAAGAGTCATAGAGAGGCTGCTGATGGCAAAAGGTGTCCCTGTCTCCAGAGTCTCCAGATGGATACTGTGGCCAGGAGGGTCCTGGCTGGACTTCATCTCCCATTCCCTTCCATTGCCTGGCCCCTCTGCACCAGGCCACAACTTGCACAGCCCTAAGCAATGCCTTGGTCAAGAATATTGGAATTAGACAAACTGAGGTTCAAGGCCTTGCTGTTTTTACCAGAAAGTGGCCATCAAGCAACCTCTCAAAGCCTCATCGTCTCATTAATAAAACAAGAATGGGAACCTCTATCATCATGCATAGCGCACGGTAGAAACTCAACAAATACTTTTTCTTTGCCGTTTCCTCCTCCACTTCCCCACTGCATTAGCTGACCTTCCTGACCTCCTAGGTATTCATCAGATCCCACAGCCCACCTGCGGTTGCCCACACTCTGGCAGCTCACACTAGGAAAAGCCTGCAGTCCAGGTTCAAGGTGAGCCGTGAATGCTTTCTGGCTCTGGAAATAGAGGGAGGCATACAACCCACTGGGTCAGAGTGTCACACTTCGAGGGGAAGAAACGGAGTAGCCAGGAAAACTTCTGCCGTGTAGCCTGGTGCCTTCGCCATATACAGTGCACTCTTGTCATGACTGACTCAGGGCACCTAAACACTTCGAGGGGAAGAAACGGAGTAGCCAGGAAAACTTGCTGCCGTGTAGCCTGGTGCCTTCGCCATATACACTGCACTCTTGTCATGACTGACTCAGGGCACCTAAGCCTAACATTTCAATGCTGGTCACGCCAATGATTGTCAAGTTTGCTCATAGACTAATGGCTTGAAAGAAGTATCATATGCACGTGGCCGTGATCCAGCAACCCTGAGCTTAATCCTGCTCTACTGTTGATTAACTGTGTGACTCCAGATAAGCCATTTCGGCTCGGTTTCCTCCGGAACCTAATTGGGGGATTATCTCACACCATCTCAGATCCCGTATCATTTGGGGGTAGGGCTGGAATAAATGCATTCTGAAAAGTGCCCCCCTCAGGCTGTTAGAAGGAGTCAGTGCCTTTTAGGCAGGCTAATCCCATGAAAGTCGTGATTTCCTCAAGAGTCAAACAGTGTTTGTACTAACCCACACCACTGAGGTGTAGCCCGTATTTGGTTAATTGAATATCATTATATGCTTTGAAACTGGCCCTGCATGTCAAAAAGCCAATTTCTTATTAAGAAGCATACACATTATATAAATATATATAAAAGCATTCAAAGACGTGCTATAAGAAAGCAGCTGCCTTAAGACTATTTCTGGGGGAAAGCCAATTGTTTGAGAATTGGGATGCATTCTGCCATTTATAAAAAGAAGCAAAAAAGAGAGGGGGGGAAGAGAGAGATGAGAGAAAGAGATGAGAGGCACAAATATATTGACAGATGAAAAGAATAAATGTTTTTGTTGCGTGTGTGGTGCGGAGGTGTCTCACACACCAAATTATTACATAACTGTTGGAGTAATGGCTGCAGCTGTTGCCTTTGTAACGTGATCCACAAACCCCGCTCTGATAAACGCAGCAACGTGCTCAAGTCACTTCACACAATGAGGACAGCCTAATCCCACGCCACGTGGGCTCTGCACCGAATGTGGCCATATTACAGCAGCAGGATCAAGCCTGGAGTAATCACATCCTTAAAAAATATCCCCTGTGTTACACACTGAATTCCCTCTTACACAGAGCAAGCATGCCAATGTGCTGGCGAACAGGGAACTCCCTGGATGGATTGCCAAGTAAGAGCCCAGGGTAAAAACTCCACATGTTGCCCCCATTTTCACGGGGTTATAAGTACTAGAGAGAAAAAAATGGACTTTGGTGAAGGTGGGAAGATGCTGGTGGGCTGTAATCATTTATTCACTCATTTATTCAACAAATATTTCTTGAGCATGTGTGCCAGGGACCAGGCTATGAATCAGAAATCCAGTGGTGAGCTCAGAGAGGGAGATAAACATTGAACAAATAGCAAATAGAATGATGGTAATAATAGAATCCCCTGCAATTATGACAACTGCTTGAAGGAAGAAGAACTGGGTACTGCGGATGTCAATTATAGACTGTTCTTTCTCTTTGAGAGCAGGCTGAAATGTACGAGCTGATTGCAATCACTAGAAACCGATTTTGAATGACGAGAGATTTGGGTGGGAGTCGGTACCCGGAGAAATAGGAACTCCATTGTGGATTTTTAAAAATCAACTGAAATGTACGAGCTGATTGCAATCACTAGAAACCGACGAGAGATTTGGGTGAGAGTCGGTACCCAGAGAAATAGGAACTCCATTGAGAATTTTTAAAAATCAGCTTTTAACGTTTTATTTGATAGTATGTTCCTGTCACTGAGTATTTAAAAATTGGGAGTGAATGTGTCAGACCATCTTCTCTATTCAGCAAGTGATACCCTTACTAAAGGTAATTGTAGCTATGGGGGAAATCCCCTTGGTAAAAGAAGATACACTTCCCTATGGCAGAGTTGTTCCATGTGACGGCCAAGGTCATGGGGTTTGAGTCTATCTCCACTGCTCAGTAGCTATTGAGGTCAATTTATTTAACCTCTCTGGGCTCAGTTGCCTCATCTGTAAAATGGAAATAACTCTGTTATTCCCTCATAGGATCATTGTGAGGGCTAGGGAATTAAATACACTAAAAGCACTTCAAATAGCACCTGGGTCATACTAAATGCCATGCTGGTCTTGCCATTATAACTGTGACTTGAACCTAAATCTTGGATCCCACACTACAGCTACATTATTATGGCCTCTCTAATTACTTTATTTATTATTATCTGGGAGTCACTCATATTTGGGTGTTCCTTAAACTCAACCCTGGATCTCTGTTTCTTCCAGATGTGAAAATGTCTCCACCCTTATACTACCCTCAATTATTCACTCTAGCTGTCAAAATATGCAGCCAGGTGTATAATCCATTTCCATAAATTAGTAATCATTTTCCATTTTCTCAGGTCTGGTTAGGAATGATTTTGCTAAATGTACCATCTTCTGCATGGACCAGAAGTCACACAGCAGAAGTGCCACAGGGTCCTTCCATAACTGCTATTTCATTATTGTGAAGAATTAAAAGTAAGGCCCTGGTTTAGTTGGCTCGGTGGTTAGAGTGTTGGCCAGCTGACTGAAGGGTTGTGGGTTCAATTCCTGGTCAAGAGCATGTATCTCGGTTGCAGGCTCAATCTGGCCTGTCAGAGCTCGTGCAGGAAGCTACCAGTCAATGTATCTCTCTTACATCATGTTTCTCTCTCTCACACACCCTCCTCTCCCCTCCACTCTCTCTAAAAAAAATCAATGGAAAAAATGTCCTCGGGTGAAGATTAAAAAAAAAAAAAAGTAAGTGGAAGTCTACAGCACTGAACTTCCCTAAATCTCTACTCATTCCATAACCACACAGCCCCCTTCAAGGGATATAAACAATCAGGAAGAACCATGGAGAGGTCAAGCACCAACATATCTATCCTTTGTCCTTGAAGATCACAGCAAGATATATTAAGTCCAAAATGAAAGGAAACATCTTAGTAAGTCAGATAGATAATCAGTTACTTGGCCTTTGACTTTCATTGTTCCTGGAGGGGGGAGGACATCTTTGACATCGTGAAAGCAGACTGGATTTCTTGAGTAGATGATAGAGAAATTCTTGCCGAGTCTTGATCAGTTGTGTATTCCCAAGTTCCTCCACACAAGCAGACTGTGAATGAAAACAGCTCTAAGGACGTGTAAGCACGGTGGTTAATTGTGTATGCAGTAAATACAATTTGCTCCTGAAGAAACAGTTTGCTGTTTATTCACTGGGGGAAGAAACGCAGCTGATAACACTGACAGAACAGGAATATCGGGGGGCAGGTTGACGGCAACTCCTTTTAAAAGTGCTTTTGAAAAGACAGATGAAAAGCAATTTGATTTTTCTCCCTTTTGTAAATCTTCACCCTAGTTCCTCATCTGTTCTTTCCTTTAGCTCATCCATCTGTAATGTTTTGGGAGACTTTGCCCAAAGAGAGTTTTGGGGGGGCATGTCAGCTAATTAATTATTTTTCAACATCACTTCTTTCCCTGACCTCTGATCTCCTGGCAGCCCTGCAACATATCTTGTTGCATTCTTCATTCGCCCGAGGAAAACGCTGAGAAGAGGTGATTCATTGAAGAATGGGGAAAACCATATTGTCTTGAGACACGCAGAGCATATCAAAACCATTCAGACCCAAGTTGTTGATCCCACTGCTATTTCCCTTCCACATATGGCAGCCCCGTGGGAACCTGGTAGGTACATCTGGCCAGCAGGAAGCCTGTCTGGGCAAAGGCAGCAAGCAAAGACTCTTTCACCCCTACGTGCCGCATGCTAAAATCCCCCTCTCCATCATCACTTTTACTCTTGGGTTCCCCAAGTAAAGGCCCGGCCTTACCTGACAGGCATCACTAGTCTCTGGTTAGCAGGCCATGATGATTTTGCCCATGGCTGGCGCACTAACGCCAACATGGGCGACCAGTCTTGTCTTCAAAAACCTACTGCCTTGCCTCTTGTCCTTCATCTGTCCTAGAAACACACATTCTTTGGATGTCTGAGGGCCTCTCTGATGCAGTGTATTGTTGGATATTTGCTATCTTGGTTTTCCATTTGATAAAATGAATGAGCTGATGTAGATGCTACCAGGCATGCAGGAAGGTAAGCAATTTACAGGGATAAAAAGTACAGTCATCGCAAGTCGTAGGAAGTGATGTCTTTTCCGGTGAAATGCAGTTCTGCCCACTGGGGATAATTTTCAGCTACCACCGGCAATGCCAAAGTAAGGAAGGTAGGGCCAGTGTTATGTGTGCCTTTCAAGGCGCTGTGCTGTCGCAAGAACAGTTTTCCTTTCTGTGGCAGGCCTGAGAGCATGACCAGACTCATCACATGGGTAAGAAACTGGGTTCTTGCTTGCTGTGGACTTAATTCCATCATGACTGCGTCTCTTGCACATACAATGAATGCTAACTCTGTACGCATGCTCAATTGCCCAAATTACCTTGCGCACACACACACAATATTCTGTGTTGCTACAAACAGAGCACATAACTGAAGCCCATAAGGGATTTAGCCTTCCAAAATTTTACTTTTCTTGTCTACCCAGAGCAGGATCTTTCCCAATACAGAGTTATAAAATGGGACTTTTCTTTCTTTCTTATGAATAATAAATAGAGTCATGAGAACTAAAAATGATTATCATGGGCTCCTACCATTGGCACTGCCATTTAGTTAGTTAGCAGAAGTAAAATTGGTTTTTTTTAATCAATATGCTTTGTGAAACCTTCCATATTTTTAATTTACTCGTAACATATAATGAGCTCATATGTTTAAATGAGGCTGCTGAATTTTACTTAGCCCTTTTTAAAGGAGAGCCCATGCTATTTTATTCTGACATTAGTTCAGCCACCAATACAGTGCACAGAGACAGGCCCCCATGCCCTCTATTATGTGGCTGTTTAGAGCTCCGTTTCCAGCCAAATGATCTGGATCGTTTTTCTCTCAATGCAATGCATCTCATCGCCAGTGCGTCTTTAACCTATGTGCGGGAGGGCACAGACGATGAGAGGAGGAGGGGGCAGAAAGACAAAGGACCAAGGGAGCATTTGGCATCAGAAACTTTCATTTGGCGTCACGGTGACTGTGGGTGAACTTGGGTGAGTGTGCATGGGCTTGTTTCTTGTCAAATGAGGACTATCACGTATGACGTTCAGGAATTCTCTTAGGAACAGAGGCATTAGTGGGGAAGAGGCTCCGGGGACACAGGATTTTCCCCTGAAGAACCAAATTTAAGCCCAGTGTATCACTTAAATAAGTATGTACCCCCTTTCTCAGAGAGGAGAGGAGGAGGACAGGGTACATTTTCTTATCTCATTTGATTTTTGTTTTCCTGAGGCACTGGCCTCGCTGTTCAGTCCTGCACTTGTTTGTAGGTGCAGAGAAACTAATCATGAGTAAATTATAAATATTGTGTGGGTCTATTCATACTTAAAGGAGTCTTCTTTTTTTCCCACCTTTTCCTTTAATGTATGTATTTTAGATCCTTCTAGGTTCCAGTGTTTCTCTTCCCTACAGAGTTCGCTTTCTTCCTCTCTCTGCGTGGCCGGTCCTTCTGGAACCATCCCCCAAGCACAGCCCATCTCAGATGAGAGAGATAAGAGCATTCTTGCCCACATTTCCAGCAGGCAGGGCACATCATGACCACGTCTATATAAGAGGGGGGCGGGGGGGGGGGGGGACACGATTGTTTACTTTCTCAGAAGGCTAAACATCTCGCCAGGAGTCCTTGACTATGTGCTTAAGGACACAGACAGAGAGGACAAAGGGCAGCAGAAAGTGCTTCTGCCACCGCGATTTGCATCTGAGTTCACTTCAGCTCTGCTTTAAAGAGTCTCATTTGAATACACAGTACATTAGCTCCCCTCCTGCCTCAGATCCAATATGGGAAATGCATTCATAGCTCAGTAACCTCTCCCCGACAGAGTCCAGACACTCGGGGAGGGGGATCCAACAACTGCAGAGAAATTGTATTTCAAATGAATGTCTTTTCATCAGCTGCCTATGGATCCCTCAGCGGCACTCCCATAGGAGATTTGCATATTTTTTCTTACTAATGGAAATAAATATAGGATGAAGATTTTGTTTTGTCCATTTGAAAAGACTGCTTTGCCCCTCATGCTCGGGGGCATCTAAATATGCCATGGGGAGAAATGGATTGTTAGACTGAAGGAAATCGGAAGGGTTTTAGAGGGCATGTCTACCATGACGATGTATGTGAAGACCTCAGACTAGAAATCGCCTCCAGAATATTTCCTGACAACAATTAATGAGTAGATTTATAATATAGGATATGTGAATGCAGTCATGTGAAGGACCACCGATCTAAATGAAATCAGCCTGCAGAGAGCCCTAAATTATGCACGAGGTTGAAAGGGTATTAATGCACTGTCTATTCGCTTTCTTTTCAGTTTTCATGGGGATTCATATGTATACCTTACAGACTTTGTGTCCATTTTCTTAACCCCTTGTCTTCTGTTAGCCTGGGAAAGCAAGAGGGTAACTAAAGAATGAGAATGTTTGCCCGGCTGGTGTGGTTCAGTGTTTGAGCATTGACCTATGAACCAGGAGGTCATGGTTTGATTCCCAGTCAGGACACATACCAGGATTGTGGGCTTGATCCCCAGTGTGGGGTGTGCAGGAGGCAGCCGATCAATGATTCTCTATCATTGATGTTTCTATCTCTCTTTCCCTCTCCCTTTCTCTCTTTGAATCAATAAAAATATATTTTAAAAAAAGAATGAGAATGTGTAAGTGTAAGAAGGGAGGCATTGTTGAATGTTTGACCCCTGAAACCATTCTTTATCTATCCAGTTAATGTCTATATATTTGAAGTGTGATAATCATAAGGTAATATCTTAACATTTGTAAAAATAAATACGCCAGAAGTTGTATATAACCCAGGATTTTACATATTAAATGCCTTCAAAGCAGTCACCTTAGGAGACTGAGGTGTGTTATTTTAGCTTTTAGTTTTTAACAGTGGTTTTTGTTTTGTTTTAACACCACAATGGTAATTACTGCTAAAGACTACAGCATTTTCTGTTGAATGTTGCCAATGGAGAAAACATTTTGTCCTTTGGTGGTGGGTTTGATTTTTGAAAATAGTCAAATATCATTTGGATCCAGGGTAACTGGTGAACGAGCCGTAAGTATTAGTTTAAGATCTTCCATAAGTGTGGCTGGGACAATGCAAAACGTCTTCTGAGCTTAGGTAAGTGCCTGCTAGAAAATGCAAGATATGTGGAAATTCATACTCGCTGGGCCTCAAAGCCCTCAAGCCTATAATCAAGGAACTGTAGCATTGGAAGACACCTTACAAAACCCAAGCCCTTATTTGTGGGAAATAAAAAGGCCATAATGGTAAAATTTTACATAAAACATTTTTTTTCTTGATTGGGAAAGATTGAGTAATTACAATTTTGTTTAACTAGTTCTTAAATACTGCAAACATTCCGATGCTATGTGCGTGTGTTTGTGTGTGCGTGTGTGTGTACATGTGGTCGGTGTGGCTGTGTTTGTATTTGTAGGACATACTCTTGGAGTGTCTCTCCACTAATTCCCTTACTTTGGGACTGTCCTCCCCTACCTCTAATTCTTGAAACCACAGATGTGGGAACCTGTCAGCCTTGTTGAAAGGGTGACTCCTGCCCTTGGAGATGGGCCAGTGACAATATCTAACTCGAGGCAGGCCAGTCAAATCCTCTCTCCTAGGGATTGGGGATTGATACTTAGGCAATCTTTCAATATTGCTGGATTTAGAAGATAGAGAGTAAGAAACTAAAGTTTTTCATATTGATGGAGAGTCAAGAAAGCTGGTCTAGAGAAAAAGGAAAACTAATACAGAAGTCAGAAAGAAAGAGATAAAAATGAGATTAAGCCCTAGCTGATTTGGTTCAATAGATAGAGCGTCAGACTGCGGACTGAAGGGTCCAGGGTTCGATTCCAGTCAAGGGCACATACCTGGGTTACAGGCTCAATCCCCAGTAGTGGGGGTGCAGGAGGCAGCCGATCAATGATTCTCTCTCATCATTGATGTTTCTATCTCTCTCTCCCTCACCCTTCCTCCCTAAAATCAATAAAAAAATTTATTTTAAAAAATGAGATTAAGAGGGAGGGCCTTGTCCATGTGTCTAAATTCTCCAGTTCCCAGTTAGAGCCTCCCTGAGCCTGATTGTATTACTGCTTTTACAGTCCCCAAGCTACCACTGCATCCTTAAATGATATCTTTAAGCATGAAAAAACCCACCTTATATTGAGGAGGCAAGAGAGATCTAATAGAGTAGCTGAACCAATACCTTCAGCAATGGCAGAGTATACCCTTTTGCAAAATTGCATTTCTCCAAAAATTGTTTGGAAATACTTAGATCTTTAGATTTAATTTTCAGGTTATATAAAATGTCATCTCATGGAATTCTGAAATCTTATTCCATCTTATACATAATTTCTACTATGAATAAAAAAAGGACTCTGCCTGCCTTCATTCCAAATTTGCTTAGAGCAATGCTACATAGCTATTCTTTTCCCTAGACTTAAGATCTATCTCAAAATTCCTCATATTACTAATATTCACTGAAAGAATCGGAGAGGATATTAGTCAGCATAGACTAAGTTATGACACATTTACAAATACCCCCTAAAATCTCAGTGGCTTCATTTCAGAAATGCTTTGTTTTTAGCTGACACAAAGTGCAGTGGGTGTGAGGCAATCCTCCTTAATCTTGTCTTGAGGAGTGTAGGGGACATTTCACTGAAGCTGAAAAGGTGGCCACCATCCAGGTAGCAAGCAAAGCTGAGAGTAGAGTCCCAACCTTAAACTAACAAGCAGAAAGCAGGGTGGGGATTGGTGAGCCACAACACTAGAGGGGGCAGAAGCAAGCATCTACTCGGTGGTAGGGTCCAGAATTCCAGACATCAGGAGACCAGCAGGTGAGCTAGTGTTGGCTGAGTCTGAAGGAGGAGGTAGAATTGCACAGAAATGCTTGTTGTCTTCAGTTTCATCTTAGGAGTCCATCTGTGCATGGGTGAGTTCCTGAGGTAATAGGTGAGGATGATGCAGACAGCACATTTCTTCACCACTAGACTTAATCCCCTAATTTCAATCACTACCTGTTATCATTGTTATTATATGTTAAACTCATTTTTGTCCTCTTATCTTTTAGCTTAACATGAATCCCTGGGTTACAGTTGCCTTTTTATTCTGGATTAAAAAGTTATACTCTTCATATCTCAAACAAGATTTTGGCAGGAAGTTAGCAGAAACATATGGGCCTCGGCATTTTGATGCCCAGACTGGCTTCTGCCAAAACATTTCTTTGCTGTCACATAGATAGCAACAATGTTTGGGACTGTTGGGGAATCATCCCACACAGCTCAAACTAGGGAATGCTGCTGCCTAACAGCCTTTGTGGGTAGCTGAGGGACTTCCCATCCATTTTCAGCGGGTGGGAGGGAGGTGGAGTCAGCCAGCATCCACTTCTTAAAGCTGCAGGAGCTCAAGACAGTGTGCCTCCATTCAGGCAGCCTACAGACAGTGATAGGATGACAGAGACACAAATGTGGAGGATATGGGTCAACATTCAAAGCAGAAAACAGAAAACACTCTATTCTTTAAAAGAGAGAATTAAAGTCATTGGTTGCACAGGAAATGGAAGAACTAAAAATCAAACAGGAGACAGTAAGGCAACCAACCCAGAGGTAAGCTAAAACCAGGAACTCATTAGCAACTTGGAGTGGAGGGCCATGGGGAAGACAGAGTTCTTGGGACTCAGTGGAAGTTGGAAAGAAGATGGGCTTGTCCAATGAAATCTGGAGCCAAGAAAGAAACTCAGCAACTGCCAGAGACACTTCTGAGGCTGACGGAGCAGGGAAATACCCTGGCTTCCCTTGCCCCCACCCTCTAATCTCATTCCAGTTCCTCCTACTAAAGGAAATGGAAGGCAGCAGGCACGGGAGCCTGGGACTCCAGCCTCAGGCTCTAGGCTCCCTGCAATCTAGATGGGTCTGAGAGCAAATAGGCCTGGAATGACTGGCATGGGGGTAGGAATTAGTAACTGGGATGGAATAAGCCAACTCACCCCGTGATCTAAAGTAGGTACATCTAAATCCCCATCCATTTTTCTTGAGCCAACTCAGTGCTTGTTATATTGGCACAAGAAGGAACATAATAATCCTGGACCCTCGGTAGAACAATCTAGGTGCTGTTTTATTTCTAGGCAGCTGGTTAATTGCTGTTAGGTGGCAAGGGAAGACCGACCGGAGGTGACAGGCTATCTCTTTGGGCAGAAGCTGCCTGACATTTTCAGCTTAAGGAAACTCCAAGCTGAAAACAAAAAACAAAACAAAAACAAACAAACAAACAAACAAAAATCCCTGAGCCTAGAGATTACAGGGGATGGAATGCTGTGAATAAAGAGGCACAATCTATAGGCCAATGTCTAGATCTTCAAAGACAGAAGGTCTGATGTCAGGAGTGGAGTAGTAGTACTATACCATTTAGAATCCATATTTAGACCATCTGTATGACTAAACCAGGCCACTGAGAACTGGGAAGGAGCTGAAGCATCACATGGAAACATAAAAATCCCCAGACAAAACCAGAATAGGCAGATAGTCAGAATCATCACAGCACAGAGCTCAGCAGTGGAGAGGGAACGCCAGTCACTCACCCATTCAGTAAGTGCCAACTAAACTATGCAAGGCTGAAGATGCTAAAGCCAACCATGCTTGCCCCCACAGTGTCTTCAGTGTAACAGGAAAGGACAGAAGTAAACACATAATCAAAATAACGTACAATCCATAACATAACAGATCATAAGATAGAAGTATCCCAATTCCCAGGAAGCAGCAGTAGCCTGCCTGGAATTTCTTAGGTAGAGAGGCTGTTACTTGCTAAGGAAAATGCAAATGAGAGCCCTGGGAAAAGATTTGAGAGAAGAATTGGGGACCACCTAACTGAATAAGTTTAGACATCACATTAAATCACTTCTCTCCAAAGTCAGTAGGAGGCTGTTGAAGGGTTTTAGGGAGAGGATGGGGAGCATATGAGCAAATGTGGCATCAGAAAGATACCGACAGTATGACAGATGATGGATTGGAGAGGAATAGGCTAGAGGCAGGAGAGAAGCTCAGGGAGTGTTTCAATAAGTAGGCAGGAAGTGAGAAAAATCTGGAATGAGATATTAACAGTGAGAATGGATAGAAGGGGTGGACATAAGAGATTACTTAAGAATATAGATATAAGAGATTATTTAAGATGATTAGTGACTATTTGAAGCAGGAGTGGGAGCGAGTTAGGGTTATGTCCACCTTGCAGTCTTGAGAACTTTTCAGGTAGTTCCACTCTCTAAAATAGACAACACAAAAGACGGGGTCTGTTTTGGACAGGCTGGGGTTGAGCTGCCATGGGATAATTCCGGTGGAGATTCTGCTAGGATCTTAGCAAAGTAGGAGAAATACTTGAATTGTTTGTAAATATTTGGGGAATCATTTTCATTGATTTGGGCCGCTGAAGTAGAAAAATGCCATCATCCAAGAAAAACATTGGTGAGAAGAATGTTGTGGTGGGATCTCTGGGAAATACTGACAACTATGAGATGGGAGAAGAGAACTGGAAAGAAAGATCCAGAGTGAAAGAAGGAAACATTTGGTGTTACAGGAGTCAATGGGGAGGATTTCAAGATGATAGTTAACATTGTCAAAATACTGCCAACTAGATAAGGGCTAAAATGCTTCAATTTGTTTTGGCAACAAGAGGTCTTTGGCTGGTTTTTGCATTTCTTCTGGACTAGTGGGAATTGAGCTGTGAGACTTTGGATGTTAAGCAAGTAGTTTAATAATAATCCCTACTCACAGAATTATTGTAAAAAGTAAATGTAATTTCTGCCCACCTAGGAAAGGCTTGCTCTCTCTCTCTCTCTCTCTCTCTTTCTCTGGAATTTACTTCCTTTAGACTTATTTACATTCACAGTGCTCCAATATGTTTTAAAAATATATGACCTCAAAGAAAAGATAGTCTTTTCAACCAATAATGCTAGAGCAACTGGACATCTACATGCAAAAAAAAAAAAAAAGAATCTAGACACAGACCTTGCACCCTTCACAAAATTAACTCAAAATAAATATTAGACCTAAATCTAAAGCTCAAAACTATAAAGCTTTCTAGAAGATAGCATAGGAGAAAATCTAGGCACTGTGGGTCTGGTGATGAATTTTTAGATACAACAAAGGCATGATCCATGAAAGAAATTATTGATAAGCTGGACTGCATCAAAATTAAAAACTTCTGCTCTGCAAAAGACACTGTCAAGAGAATGAGAAGACAGGCCACAAACTGGGAGAAAATATTTGTGAAAGCACATCTGAAAAAGGAATGTCATCCAAAATATACCAAAAAACTCTTAAAACTCAACAATAAGAAAACAAAAAAACCTGAATTAAAAAAATGGGTCAAAGTCCTTAACGGATACCTCTCTAAAGGAGATATGCAGATGGTAAATAAGCATATGAAAAAGATGCTCAACCTCATATGTCATCAGGAAAATGCAAACGAAAACATGAGTGAGATACCACTACACACCTATTAGAACGACCAAAATCCAAAACGCTGGCAACAAAAGCCCTTGCCAAGATGTTAAATCATGGCAGCATTCATAGCAATACACTCTTCCCCATCAATATGAACACATTCATATTCTCTGAGTAGCTCCAAGTTACAATCCCAGGCATGTTGTTCTGAGACATGTTGGTATTCATAAGCTCTTCGGTAAATAATAATTCTCTTTCTATTCAGAGCATGGGTTTCTTTCAGTGCTCCCTTCTTGCACCATGTTAAGATCTGACTCTAGTGTTTGTTGCAGAACAGGGGTTAGCAGACTAGGGCCCATGGGCTGGACACCTAAAACTGTTGTGAAATTAAGAAACACAGCCACACCCATTTGTTTATGTATCGTCTATGGCTGCTTTTGTGCTAGAGTGGCAGAGTTGAGTAGTAAAAACAGATTTCAGATGGCCTACAAAGCCTAAAATAATTGCTATCTGACCCTTTTAAAGAAAGTTTGCCAGTCTCTGGTCTAAATCAGCCCTGCCCAATAGACCCTTCTGCAATGATGGGAATGCATAATTGCACTGTCCAACATGGTAACCACTAGCCACATGTGGTTACTGGGGACTTGAAATATGGCCAATGTGACTGAGGAAGAGAGTTCCTGACTTAATTTCATTTTAATTGGTTTATAGTTATGGGTGGCCAGTGGCTATTGGGTTGGCAATGCACATGTAGAAGTAATGAAGGGAGTTGGGAAGGAGTAGAGGTTTCTAGGAGGACAAACACATCTTGAAGTCATTCATTTTCAGACGGGTTTTTGCATCATCTTTAGAAAATGGAAGGTTCCTTCCTCAAGGAGAGAGGCCCACCCCACTTGGTCCAAGGAACAGAGGAATCAGGGGGCAGAGGGTTATTGACAGTCCTCATCCTAGGTCTCAGGGTCCTGACTTCACTGTAGGAGACCCTGGAGCTGTGAATTCAGCCTCTTTGACGTTCCACCACACTTACAATTAAATCTTGGATCTGATCACTAGCATAGCTCTCTGAATGCAGGAGATGAGGGTCTCTTTTAACACTGCCACTGAGGCATTGTGGTTTTCATACCATGCCCCAAGTTGATAGATTTCTGACCTGAGTCTTTTTTCTTCCTTTCTGTGGATGCTAACAACAACGAACTCATTCCCCAATGCTCATAACTGCCTGTGCCCATGTCTTTTAAGCATTGGATCTATTGCATAAGCCAGTACAGACCCTTCCACGGGTTTCCCCTCTCAATCCACCATAGGTGAAACCCAAGACACTGTGATGCTATGCAATGCCAGAGGTAGTCATTGTCTCACTTATCAGTAATGGGGGCTACCCCATCTATCCCATCCATGTCCCATTCTGAGTGTCTGCTTCCTATAACTACTCCTGGTATCAACTTTCTTAGTCTGGGTTTCCCCAGGAGCAGAGCCTGAGACAAGGATGTGTGTCCATGTTTATTATGGGGAATGTTCCAGGGGAGAGGGGTCAGGGAGTGGAAAAGCAAGACAACACAGAGTAGAAAGCCAATATAAGGCATGATAAGCAGGTGAACCCTGGAAAACACTATGGAGCATAGCTTGGACTTGTCCTCCTGCACCACTGAGTGGTTAATACTCCCAGCCTGTCAATTTTCTGGCGCTCCTACCTGCCCTGTTCCTAAGATGAGATGAATCTCTCAAGTGGAGAGAGAGTTGCAGGTGTTTGCATCTTTATGTTCAGGAATGGTGAGTGTTGGGATGGTACGGGCAGGACACCGACACATCTGCTACACCACCAAATACATTAAAAAAGCCAAGAGTCCTCAAACAAAGAGGTCTGGTCAAAGCAATAAAAGCAAAATCAAAACAAAACACACATACACCTTGGTCACTATGAAAGTAACCAGTATACAACCTGTAACCATGGCAATTAAGGGGAAAGTTAAGGAGACCCAACTTCCCTGTATGAGCTGTATTTCAGAGTATTCAGAAAGCCCTGGTCAATGAAGATAATGTCTTCTTTAAGGAAAAATATTATTTTTTTATCATTGTTTTGCAGGGCTGAAATAATTCAAAGTCATTAATTTGTTTTAATAGATTTTAGAAAAAAGAGGGGTGGTAGAGGAAACAAGTGAGGGGAAATCTCCATAAATGTTGCCATATGGAGGTTCACTATACATATTCTATTCTATTTTCTTTTTTTAACGTAAAGAAAGAGAGAGAGAAAGTACTTTTCTTGTCTGCTCCACCACTATCATTAGCCTTGGGCTGCATACACATTCTTATAATCCTGATGACACATCATTAAAATAAAAAAAGCACCAAATAATGCAGTTGATGCAAGTTCCAAACAATGATGCTTTTTTCTGTTTTGATCACATTATAACCTTAATATTCCCCTGATCAATTGATCCACTTATAGGCAGCCAATGCTTGTTATGAAATCTTGCACGTGGACACACCGCATAGGTTTGTTGTGTGGGTTTTAAAAACAATGAATATGGAGCTCCGTCAGAATGTCTGGCAAATGAGGAACTTCTTTTAGTTCCTTCCAAATGTAAATATATTACCTGAGAAGGGTACTAAGTTAACTCATTAGCACCTCCTAACACTTGAGCAGAGTTTATCAGATTAACTACAGAAAACAAGGTCCTGAGGCAATGGGATGCCAGTTGCATAAATGTTGACACAGACAAGCTAGTATGGAAAGTAAATAAACAATGTTCCATCTTCTTTTTGCTGGTGGGTGTGCCCTTTCTGGAGTGCTTTTGTTATCAATCTCATTTCATCCTCAGAGGCCTCTGTTTAGGAGAGGAGGTTCAATAAACTTTAAAGCATGGACCCAGCCTCAAACAGCTCATAAATGGCATAGCTAGTATTAGAATGCCAGTCTTCTGACTCAAAAGTCCAGAGGAGGCCTGGCTGTTTGGAGGCCAGAATGAGAACTTTGAAGAGGAAGGGAACAGCAAGGTAAGGATTTCTTAAAGATGGGATAAGAGGTGGGGTGCTTGTCCCCTTCATAAAGGGGTCCTCCTAGGTACCTTCCTTCCACCTTCTCCCAGTGTGTTTGGGATTTCTGTTTCTATATTTGTCCTGATCTTATTTACACAGAATCTCACATGGGACAATCCTTTTGTTGACCAAAGATGGCCTAATGTTCAATTCTCAAACAAGGTCCCTAAATATTCATGATGATGTTGATTTGACCCAAAGCTAACAGCAAAATAAGATCACATTTCAAATTTTTTTAAAAAATAATCTTCAAATCATACCTACAGAATATGTGATGATCCTGGAAAAATCTAGCTTCATTTTTCCTATTCTTGACCACATTTATGATATTCAATATTTTTTTTCCTTGAAACACTATTATTACCCCTGTTTTAGTCATTTGAAATCCAGAGCACAGTGAGTGTTGATGGCAAAACGTAGCCTATTTTTACATCCTTTCCTGTGGAAAACGCTTATAAAAAGGAAAGATTCTTATAAATATTGCTGATTTTGTAAGTCATACATATTTGTAGCTTTAAAAATTCAAACATTAGAGAAGGGTATAAATGAGACAGTGACGCTTCCCCCATAATCCCATTCTTTAGCATGAAGCACAGTTAATAACTACACAGGTCCTTTCAGACTTTATTTTACAAAGTTTATGAAGCACTTTCACACACTTCATCTCATTGAAACCTCACAGCAGCAGTATTCAATTATAAATGTGAGATTGGGGAAATTGTTTTCCAGTGAACTTTAATAACCTTCTCACAAAAGAGAGCTACCATGACTGACCACCTTCTATTCATTTTTACAAACCTAGGCCCTGATTGATTCACTGTGACCTTTTGTGCTCAATTCAAATAGCAAAGAGCAGAATGGGCTGAGGAGAGCAGAATCAATCCAAAATCTGCTAAGCAGTTTGGTTCTATCAGCTACAGCCTTAGCTAAACACAAAACATTTGCATGGGTAACAGATAAAGATGGGGCAGTCTTCCAAATTACTTTAAGGGGTGCCCCTTCCAAGATTAGTAACACAGAAAAATGTAGGATGAGCCAGTCTAAACTATGGTATAAAACTGGGTTCAAATTAGAGCAAATGGTGGTATCTCCTCCCATATAAGTGGGTAGAGAAATACTTCACACACCAATTACCACTGGAGATAAAGTAACAGCTCTCGAATTAATGGAATAAAACAAGTCCCCCCAGGCTAACAGCATAGTCTTGGGGTTAGTTGCTTAATTAGTCCATTCTTTGTTCTAATAGATCTTTTAGATAAGATCTGGAAATCAAGTCAAGGGTGGGTGAGGGAGTTGGAGAGAAGAGCTTGGAATGTTAGGTGAATCCTGTTACCATATTTTTAAACTACACTAATGGAAAGATAAGGACCTCAATTCCAAAAAGCCAAATCAACTTCATCTCTTCAATTAGTGTGTATATAATGAACTGTTTATTTTGGCCTCTGAACTTGCTCCAAAGAACCTATTATGATGGCCAAGGACTATCCATGATTACATTTCCCTCCAAGTACAAATTGAAAAATAGCTCATATATTTTAGCCTTGATTCATTTTCTAAATCACGAGCAAAAATATTTACTAGGCAAATTGCTCATCTTTATTATTGGGGCCTTAACGTTTGATGCTTATATTGTTCTCTTCAGCTCTTTGGTTTCAAACGGAAGCAGGAGGAGGTGGTGACCCTAGTAGCTTTGATTTCCACTGAAACAAAAAGGCAGCAAGTCTCCGAGCTCCCTGGACTCTGAGCAAAATGCAGAATGGCTTGGAGTGCTGTGCCCTGGCTTGAAATCTTGTAATGGCCCTGATAGTGATTCATGTCCTCACAAAACAAAGGGCTATCTTTCTAACCCTTCACAGCTCAGCCAGCGCCTCCTCCACTGAGCTGCTTTTCATGAGGAGACTCTGGCAGCCAGGTTAAGAGAGAAAAGAACACCCGGGGAATTTTAAGTGCTTTGGATCAGCAGTTGTCATATACAATTGATGTTCATTTATATTTCACTAGCCAAAATCTAATGCTGCCGAAAATTGGGGGAAAATATTTCAAAGCCTAATCAGGCCCAATCCTGCTTTCATGTAAAAAAAATGAGCTGTCTTACCTTTTCTCATTCCTAGTATCAGAGGGAGATTTAATGCTTCCTGACAATGCTTTAAATACTTTGCTGTTCGGACTTCAATGAATTCACAATAATTATATCAGTTAAACCAGCTTGGTTTTTCCAAAGCTGTTTCAAGCTTAGAGTGCGTTTGAACTCCTTATCATGGCCTTCATCCTTTGATATCAGGTTTAAGGGAGAAAGGGCCAATCCTCAGATGGATCACCACTTAAGCATTTAACCCATTTACCTATTCGTTGTTTGTGTTTTAATCTATCAACTCAGTGGTCTATAATTTCCCAGACTCCTCCTTTCCAGGAAGTTAAATTGCACAGAATGTAGGAGCCATATGCTATTCCCAGTGGAGAGTTTCAAGGAAGACCTGGTGATTTTTAATTCCCAGAAGATCAAGCAATAAAGACTTCAGTAGATTATCATTAAGAACTGACTTAGCATTTAGTGTCTAACTAAACATTTTACAGGAGCTTTTATTTTGTCATTTCTATGAAGGAGGCTAAAAATTATCTTTGTTTCACAAGTGGATAAAGGCGAAATATCACTATATCATTGTTGTTTGTGTGTGTGTGGGGGGGGGGGGGAGAAATACCAGTTTCTTTAGGTAGAAATTAGTTCTATGCATCCCTCATCACTCCCTCAAGAAATCTAACAATTTCATCACAGTTTTGGCTTCCATCAGTGCGCTCACTCCAGTACAATGAGATCTTCTCGATACAAGGAGTGAACAAACAAAAGAGTATTTATCTTCCTTCAGAAGAATAGCCAAAGAGTACAAACCTCGTTCACATAAAGCTATAAAGCAAGTGGATGAAGCAGAAGGCCTCCCCTCTGTGTGAGGGATGGTATTGTAGACCCTTATTTCTTCAGATGATCACTGAACCCCCACAGCAGAATCTAACCACTAAACCCCCATAGCAGAATCCAACCACTGAATCCACAGTAGAATCTGACCACTGAACCCCCACAGCAGAATCCGACCACTGAATCCCCACAGCAGAATCCGACCACTGAGTCCCCACAGCAGAATCCGACCACTGAACCCCCACAGCAGAATTTGGGAACAAAAAGTTCCCAAATATGATCACAAGCCAGTAATCGTATTTGGGAACTCTTTGTTTTCCCATGATTTCCCATGTAAAAAGAAATTAGACATCATAGAGTAGGTACTTATTAATAAAAAAAGAAATTATCAAAGAGATGAACATAAGTAGTTATAAAATCAGAGCTGGCCTTCAAAATACACACATTGCAGGGTCAAAATAGAAGAGAGATGATAACAAGACAAGGTTTGTTTTGAACTTCTCAGTCAACATTTATCATTTTATCTTAATTTTCTAATAACTATTTATTTTACATTTGATTATCTCATAAATCCAAACTTTCATAATTTGATGTTCTGCTTTTTAATGTTGCCTTACCCTATTTGCATACTGTTCCAAGATAAATATTAGCAACTAAAATTTCTATTTTCATTATAAGTAGGAAAATTTTTGATGATATTAATAGACTATCTTACAAAAGGTTACCTCTTAAGTCAACAAATTTGGACTGTTTGTAGGATTAATGCCAAGTTGGTATTTTTCCCTTTAAGTTGTATATATGTCAGGTAGTTCAAGCTATACCATTAGTGTGAGCATTTTCCCTAAACAAAAATTTACACTCTACATGTCATCAGCTAGCCTTGAAATCAGATAGACCCCCTCCAGAGGTGGTTCCTAGCAAGATGAAGGTGGTTTTAGCTATCTTAATATTCCAACAGCACCAGAGTATTCTTAGTCAGCATAATGCATGTTAAAAAGGGGTTTCCACTGGTAAAAAATTAATGACTTATCAGTTAGTATTTAGGAACATTAGAAGTGGGTATGAAAATAGTGATAATAAATGGATTGTATAAAATTTTCTAGAGATTCCCACCCTGATGGCATAAACAGAATAATTTAGAAAACCCTATGGCCTGTATCATTAGGGATATTGTTTTCTAGATTGCTCAATGTCTGGCCATTTACTTGGTCCCCCAATGGCCTGATATGTACTGTAAGGTTAACTGAATCCTGCCTCTAGAAGATAGCCATATCCGCCTCAAGTGAACATTGCACACAATGGTATAGTTAGAACACCTAACGACTAAGAGCTAGAATTTAATCAGACTTATTAGAATAGGTTATATGAACTGTTTTGTGTCTGCTTCCTAATAAAGGTTTAATATGCATCTTTATAGGTGGCCAAATTTCATCAGAGATTTACGTTCAATATAAACTGGTGAAAAGGTGGCTATTCTTCATCCATCTCTAATTACTGGTGGTTACCATTACCCACAAAATAATCATTGTCAGATTATGCATTACTCAGCATTGATCTCTCTTTAGTCCCATCCCAGATATTTTTAATGTCACCCAGTGTTTGTAGGCAGTTAGAGGACAATAAACTTGTAGATCTCCAAACTACAGACCTGGAGAAATGCAGTAGGGTTCAACACATGCACATGGCTCTCCAGGGTTAGCAGTCCCCTCAGACTCTATGGTTGAGTTTGACTATTGCCTGTTCTTTGCTCCCAAGTTCCTGAGGCAATTAGGATTTGTCTAGCAACCTCCAGGGGACTCCTGATCAATACTTTCTGCAGTAACTTTCTTCCATGGGGCCATGGTCAAACCCTTTGGTAGTTGCCCATAAGAAAAAACACAGATATGGACATCCTGGGGCCATGTCATAAGTAGAAGTGACGATGATAATTATGATGATGATTAAAACAATTTCCACATGGCAAAAACCTGTGTCACCATAGATTGTGCTTGTTTGTATATAAAATATAGCTCAAGGAATGTTGGCTTAAACTACTACAAGTTTTTCTCTCTCTCAAAATACATCTAGAGTTGGGCAATCTGAAGCTGGTTCAGGGCTTCAGTGGTGCTTTCCGGGACCCAAAGTCTGTTTTCCTACTGCCATTATATTAGTTTGTGGTTCTTGTACTATGCTTTAAAAAATTGCTATAATACCTCTAGGCATATAATGGAAAAGGAAATATAGCAAAGGGCTTTCAAAATATAAAGTTTTATTCAGGAAAGAAAGCTCTATCCAGGGAATTTCACTTACATTACATTGGCCAGAACTTAGTTGTTCCCTAGCTGCAAGGGAGTTGGGGAAGAGAGCAATATTAGCAGGGCATATCACCATCCTAAACAAAATGAAATCCTGATAGTAAGGGAGAAGGGGAATGAATATTGTCAGACAACAAGTAGTGTTTACCACTACAACTATATACCAATCACTTTATACCTGGCATCTCTAGCATTGCATTAAAGTAACCATTTTTCAATATGACACTAAGGATTAGAGTCTTTTAGTAACTTGACCAAGAAAATGGCAGATCCATGATTTGAATCCAGGGCAACTTGAATAACAAAAATAACAACAATGCTAATAAGGCAGCTACTCAGTATTCCATCTCAGAAGGATTCAATTAAGGAAGAGTGTAAGAATGAAAACTGAAGAGCCAAGAAACCGCCTCTTTCTCTATATTGGTATATATTCTTGAAGAAGTCACAAGGAAATATCTATCATGAAATATTACAATTGCCTATTGACTACCCAATACCGTTTTCCAATCTTTTCTAACAGCACTCCCATTTTACTAAAAAAGACTTCCTTGTCTCTATGGGGTGGCTTTTGACAGATGATTGGCCAATGGCATATAAGTAACCACAGTCTTTTGGTGAGGGCTTCCTAAAAGTTATTGTTTCTTGTTGAAAAGAGACAAGCTCATGCTCACTTTGGCGGCATATGTACTAAAATTGGAATCACTCAGAGAAGATGAGCACGACACTTGCACAAGGACAGCACACATATTTGTGAAGCATTTTGTATTTTGCAGTTCCCAGAGGTCATTTGACACTTCGCTGGTTAATACCAAGGAAACCACTTGAGTCAAAGTACAACATGTGGCCTCCAATATTGAAATTGTGATTTTTCCCTACAGAGAGGGAGCCCAAATGGTTCATTCATTTGCCTTTTCTTTCCGTCTGGAATGCAGTTGTGATGTCAGTGGGCTGCAGCCATTTTATGAGCATGAAAATTATAGCCTCATATTAAGGGTGGCACAACAGCGAAAAGATAGGCAACTGCTTACCTCCTGAGTCTCTGAACCTCCATACCAACATAATTTTGCCTATCTCTGGACTTGTGATGTTTTACAGATAATACATCCTATTTAGTGAAGCCAGTGTGGTTGTTTTGTTGTTATTGTTGTTGTTACATGAAGCTTAAAATAACACCTACTGATAATAATGGCCATGCTAGTCTTCCCTTTCATCAGCTGGATTCTGTTAACTGCCAAAGTTATCTCCATATCATTATCATTGGCCCAGTTTCCCCTTTATGGGTGAGTAGGTCTGATGTTAATTAATCTGGAAGGGGTGGGTTTATGGCTCTGGTACCTTGCACTAAAGAAGACTTTGCGGCAATAAGATGACATTGTATGAAGAACATAGGCTTTGGCAAATCTTTCATGACAAATTTAACTCACCCACTCTAAGCCTCAACTTCCTTATCTCTAAAATGAATAATATAATACCTACCTAAATATTTACTGAGAGGTATGTGAAATGCCTAACTGAAGTGGCAGTGATCCATATGTATATGTTTTACTTTATTATACATTCCTCTCTCTCACGAACACAAATGGAACAAGTTATCTCACCCTTTCCCAGTGCAATCTCTCTATCTTCATGTTATAATTTCCTTTGGAAAAACCTCTCCCCCTGCAGTTTGTCCATGGTTTTCATTTTCTCTGGATTTTGTGTGATTAAAATATTGGAGGGGAAGAAAGTGGGGAGAAGAAAAAGGTCCATAGAGTGTGGCCCTGGGCATGGATGGCTTTGCCCTCAGGCAGAAGAGAGCAGGCAAACATCTCCCCTTCCTCAGAACTTCCGCTCTTCCCCAGGTGAGAAAGGGAACCAAGTTTGTGACCATACCTTTAGGCTCACATCACAAAGTGTATCTGCATTTTTAGTTAGGGTTTCCTTGAGAGCTAAGTCTTCTGAGATGTGCTTTGGAAATGAAGTCATCATCACCTATGGTGCATGTTTATAATACACACAAACATATAGCACATACATATTTTTATATAACATTAGACTCTGTTGCCATGGAAACTATTACAGGCTAACAAATTAAGCATCATGACACCACTGTAATAAGAAAAAAGAAATTCAAATGAAACACCAAGCATTTGTTTAAGCACAAATAGCTTTAGTAATTAAATAGACAGAAACAACGCAGAAAACCACAAATTAATATTTAGAAGCCTTTTTCCAGTAGAAAAAAATCAGCTTTGATGTTGTTTTCCATTTTTCATTGTGTTGCATTATACATCTTTATAAATTAACTTTGGCACTAGGTTAGCAAGAATAGATCTGTTCCATCAGAGGCCTCACACACCTAAAAGCTCAACTCTCCCTCTAACCAGTTCCATCTTCCATAGTCAGTGAGAAAGAATTTATGGCTCTTTTTATTCATCAAAAAGGGACTTTTTAAAAAGAAAGCTCAGATGTGAAGTTGGTCTTACATCCCTCGTTTCATCCAGACAACATGTAGAACTACCCCTGGGGTTTTGAATATATTAACATCTTTTCACAATTAACCCTAATGGGACAAGTGTAGCATTTTTTTTTCCCAAGCAGATATATTCAAAGCCGAAAAATACATATGTTTAAATAGATCTCATTATATCAGCTACACCAATCTCTCCTCTTTACACACAGAGGATTGTACCTCTCTTCACTGTCATGCAACATTAACATAGAAAGGCATACACAAGAATGACATGGATTTGACAAAAAATTAATGATTTGTACATCACTTTAATGCCTCAAATCTGCAATTCATGTATGCTAATTAGTTCATAATGGGCTGTTGAAGAACAGAACTGTCATCCTGCTGCTTCACAGGTTTCTGGAAGCTCCGATTCAGCACAGGCTTGCCGCTTGGCTGCTGGGTTCTGGGCTGTAACACGGCAGATCTATGATAGCATTTTCCCCCCTGCATGATTGTTTCCTGGATGTGGTGCTTTAATCTATCAGAGTTATGATGGCATATCTCAAATAAGTGGTTCCTGGGTGCCGCAATACATACCGGGAGCAATCGCATGGTATCACTACATCTAAATGATTGATCTCTGGGTTTTAGGCTGCCAGCCTACACCTCAGAGGGCAGCTGTCAGCTTTCTAAATGTATGAAGTTGTATTATGCAGCGCATTTGGAAAATGTATGTACAATTTTTTCTAATTTACAGATAAAAAGGGCTGTAAAACTTGGAGAGAGAAAACAAAGAGAGCTAAAAAGATCAGATATCTTTTCTTACTGGGAAATCAGGTATAGCTCCCCAATGCAAGAAAACCAGCTCCCAGTACCTTTTTTGTGAGTGTGTGTGTTTTGGGGTGGGAGGGTTGGGGGGGGGCGTGCATGTGTGCTGTCTGGGCAGAAACAAAGACTGTTACACAACACGAGAGAGTAAAGTTGGACTGCTTTACAAACCAAATGAAAGCATCAGGGCTGGCTGGAAGCTGTGAGATTTGAAAACATGTTGCTCTGTTTTTGCTGGAGAGAAACTGATTTTCCCTGATCTCATGGTAGAAGCTTGGCCTATTGTGATTCTCATGTCACATCGGCTGATCTGCAAACCCAGAGAGAAGACTACACAAAAGAAAGACGCAGCCAATTTGTTTTTAGGTTTGAAATATCAGTCATGATCCTAATTGCTGAAATTTTGTCTTAAAGACTCCAACATGAAGATGTATTTAATTAAAATTTATTTTTTCCACTGAAAAATATGAACTAGAGACTATAATGGGAGAACTGGGCCAGGTCAGGGAAATAAAATATTTCATATGTAGTTGAGCTATTAAGGGGTTTTTAGATAATTAGAAATAGACACTTTATACTATGGAAAATAATGGTATATTAAAAGGGAGTTTAAAAGTGAAAAAAATCTTATCAAATTAATAAGAATTTTTTTGTTTGTTAAAGCTTTATTTATTAGAGCTTTAAGGCCTTTATGCAAGTATAGAGGGGAAAATAGGAATGGTGAAAACACTGTAGTAACAAATTTTCATATGCCAAAAAAACACCCCACAAAAGTTTCTACAACATCTCATAAACATTTCAATGAAATGACATTGAATAAAACGAAGTTGAGGACCTCCTGTATTTCAAATATGTGTATCCTACAGTATGTCTTTGGATCTCAACAAAACTCTTAAAAAACACACCATTATGGCTTTGGCTGGGTGGCTTGGTTGGTTGGAGTGTTGTCCCGCACACCAAAATGTTGCAGGTTCAATTCCTGATGATGGCACATACCACGTAGGTCTCGGGTTCAATCCTCAGCCAGGGCATGTATGGGAGGCAACAGATCAATGTTCATTTCTCACATTGATGTTCTCTCTCTTCTCTCTCTATCATTCTCTCTCTCAAATCAATAAAAACATATACCTTGGTGAGGATTAAAAAAAAACCCACCATTATGAAAATAATAAAGGCCATAGAAAAGGAGAAAATATTTACAATAATTATATTTTACTTGTATCCAGAATATATAAAGAAAACTTACAACTTGATAATAAGGGGAGAAATAACCCAATAAAAAATGGTCAAGAGATTTCAACAAACATTTATTTAAAAAATAAATATATAGGACTGTCCAATAAGCCTATGAAGAATGACTACAATGAAAAGGAGTGATAATACAAAACATTGGCCATGTTGTGAAGGAACTAGAATTTTAATACATTGTTGGACTTATGTAAACTTATAAAACCACTTCGGAAAATTATTTGACAGTTTCTTTAAAAAGTTGAACATGTAGGATCCTATGACACAGCAAGAATTAAAAGCATACATCTATATAACATATGAGTATTTATAGCAGATTTATTAAAATAGATCAGAACTGGAAAAAATCCTCCCCTGCTTTGGGGACCCCAATTACATGTATATTTGGTATTTGAAGCTCTCTCCCAGTTCACTGACATTCTCTCCTTTTAATTTCCAACTTAAAAATAATTCCCTCTGGGTTTCATTTTGGATAGCTCCTATTGCTTTGTCTTCAAGTTCACTAATCTGTTTTTTCCAATATTTAATCTGTTGTATTTTTCATCTCAGATATTGTAGTGTTCATCTTTAGAATGTCAATTAGAGTCATTTTATGTCTTCTATTTTTCTAGCCTCCAGGTGCAATCTTTTCTCTAGCCTCTTTAACTTACTGAATCTATAATAATAAAAACGTAATATGCTAAAGAGACCGGATGACCTTCTGGACCAAGCTGCGGTGGGTGGGGGCCGAGCCCCTTGCCTGAATTTTGTGCATCGGGCCTCTAGTACTGTTATAATAACTCTTTTAATGCCTTGACTACTAAGTCTATAATCAGTATAATTCTTATATTAGTTTCACTTAATTGATTTTTTATCCTCATTATGGGTCATACTTTCCTGCTTCCATTGTTAATTAGATGTGTTAATTCTGTTCATTTCTGAGTGGATGTCAGACATTGAGAATTTTACCTTTTTGGATAGTGGATATTTTTGTATTCCTGTAGATATTCTGGGCTTTGTTTTGGTATACAGTTCAGTTATTTACAGTTTGATACTTTCAGAACTTACTTTTGAGCTTTTATTCTAAGTGTACCTTTGTCTTAATATTGAAGCTAAACCTTCTGAGAACTGCACCCAAACATTACAAGATTTTCCAGTCTGCCCGATGAGAACAGAGACTCTTTCTGGCTTTGTGAGAGTTCCAGTTACTGTCTCTCCTATCTTTTCAAAGAGTTATTTCCCTAGACCTGGACAGAGTCCTCACAAACCTTCACTGATTAGTACTCAGCTGAAGACTCTAGCAGGGCTCTCTACCGATCTCTGTTCTCTCCTCTGATTTCTATCCTGCAAAACCCAGCCTCACAGACTTCCATTTCTCTCCAACATCAGGAGAGAGGTGCTCTGCCTGGGTTTCCACATTCTGTGTCATGGCCAGAAACTCTCTCCTGGTAGGGCTCTCTGTGTTTGTTTCCCATCTCTTAGGACTCACTCTCTTTCATTGTTTACTGTTCAAATATTAATAACAATTGTGCCGTATATTGTGTCCAGTTTTTTAGTTGTTTCAAACAGAACGGTAATTTAGATTCTTGTCACTTAGACATGGCTGGAAGTTAAAAAAAAATCCCATTTAAGTTCATTTTTGAATGGATGTAAGACATTGAGAATTTTGCCCCACTACTTAGTGTTATTTTTGATGAGGAGTTTTTAATTTTCAATAAGTCCACTTTATCAACCTGTTCTCTTTCATTGTGCTTAGGATTGTGAAAAATACAATAATAAGTAATATGCAGCATCTGCTTTTCTAAGAAGCTCTTAATCTTGTAAAGGAGTAGAAAGTTACAAATAATATTTTGGAGTAAAGGAAGGCTCACCTGCTCATTTGAAATGACTAGAGAATGAATAGTTAAGAATAGAAATGGCCAACGGTTTGGGGGTTGAAAGTGGAAAAGGCTATTGTGTTAAGCAGAAAAATAGCCTCCAGGGATGTCCAAGTCTTAACCATTAATATTGTAAATGTTTTTCCTTACAGAAAAGAGGGAATTTTGAAGACGTGATTAAGTTAAGAATCCTGTGATGTGAGCCCAGTATAATCATAAGAGGGAGGCAGGAGAGTCAGAAAAGGAGATGTGACGATGGAAGCAGGTGTCGGAGCTCTGAGATCACTGGAAGGGGCTGCGAGTCAAGGACTGAAGGCAACTTTTAGAAGCTGGAAAAGATGAGAAAACAGATTTTTCCCTAGAGTCTTGCCAGGGAACATAACTCTACCAAAACTTTAATTTTAGTCTCCTGAAACCCATTTTGGCATCTGAACTTCAGAACTATGTGATGATAAATGTGTGTTGTTTTAAACCAAGTTTATGGTAATGTGTCACAAGGCCAACAGGAAAGTAATATGGGTGTTGAATAGAAAGGCTGCTCTTTGCTCCAATCCCAACAGTGAGGTTGCTAGGGGTAAACTTTCCACATGGAGGCCTCCTCTTCCAGGATCATCGTTTCCCCGCTGATGTATGAAGAGCTAAGTTCCCAGTGCCTGATTCTTTCCGTCAAACTCTTTTGCTGGAATAAGTATTTGTTCTCAAAGTGACGGGCACTTCTTAGGCAGGTGCTTTTAGCAACACTGCCTTCTTGTGAATCAGGAGTTCCCCATCCTCCACCCCCAATCCTAAGGGGATTCACATTTCACAAGGGCAGAAGGCAGGCAATAGTTATATTAGACCTGAAATTAAAATTTTTATAACATTTCTGCACTCTAAGTGGAACAGTCTCCTCCCCTTTATACAATTTGACTTTCTGCTCATGATCAGAAACACAGGCTTGAATATCCAACGTAGAGGATAGGTTATATATGACTCTTCTGACCATATTTTCTTCAGCTTGATTTCCCTTTTCTTGAAGAAATGTTCTCATATTTATCCAGTGAAGTTATTGTCATGATGCCTGGATACCTTGCTGTCCACCTGAGGTTAAGTCAAAATGCTTATTTATTAATGAAAACTCTTTAATAGCCAGCATACGTTGTCTGTGTGAAGACTCCAAGCAAACTCAAGTCTTTTGCCCAGATTTAGAGAGTGAGCAGCCGAGGAGATAAAATGCAGAGAGCTAAGCAGTCTCATTCCTGTCCCTGGTGGGAACAGAGCCACAGGACACATGGTTGTCACTTGGGTTATAAAAGTTCTCTCTGCATGTGGGGATGTGCACAGACAAGCAATGAGCTGAGCATCATGCACACGCATTGTGTTGGATGAGAACCTTGCTCCTGGCTAAATAGCAAATAGCAGGACGCATTGTTGAAGCTAATCCCAACTCACTTGGCCTCTCCATGAGAAATGAACAATGCTTCCAGTCTCATAAATCCAGGCACTATGCTGAAAGTCCAGCAAAGCTAGATGGAGGCAGTGGCCTGAACAATCAGATTGCTCACTGGTTTTTTTGTGTGTTTCCTTCTCCTGGGTTCAGGGAAGGAGCTTTATAAGGTCCTTGTGAAGCAAGTCAAGACAAGATTTCAAAACAAATCAGGTAAAATAAAATGTTCACGAGCAGGATTAGATTCACAGTGTCCTAAATCTGCTTGGTTAATTCTTTTATTTACCAGCTGGGTAATGGTTTTACATTCAGATTGCGTATCCACAAAGGATCAAAATACTAGAAAATGTTTTTAAAAATTAGGTGGCCAACTTTTCCTTTCTTGACCACATGATATGAAGAAATTGGTTGGACTGACCTAGTTTCCTCTATTTTTATTTTAGTTGATTAAAATAAAGTTTTCATTTTTAATTTTTAAAACAATGTTTATGGTGGTAAAATACACATATCATACCATTGAACATGCTCATCATTTTTTAAGTACAGAGTTCAGTGGCAGTAAATACATTCACACTGTTGGACAACCATCACCACCATCTCTCCAGAACTCTTCATCTTGCAAAAGAGGACTCTACATCTATTAAACAATAACTTCCCATTCCCCATCCCCTCAGCTCCTTGCAACCAGCATCACTAGAAAGTTTCCATTGTAAAATGGGTTCAATGTGAGGTTGTAGTGTGTCTGGGTTTACACACACACACAAATCCTTCTTTCATATTTTTCCCCCAATTTTATGACCTGGCAGATTCACAGTATGGCATAGGCTAAAGCAATACTGGTATAATTGAGTTGTGATTCTAATGTTTTATGCTGTCATCTGGCTCCCAGAACACTGGTATCACATTCTCCATTTGTGGAGTTGCGATGGTGTATAAAGGTTGGGAATAGAGTTGAAAGAGACCTGGCTTGCAGAAACAGTGTGAGGTCAAAAGTATCTTAGAAGCTTGCTGGGATGGAGGATACATGTTGGTACATGTGAACTGAGAAGTTAATGGGGCAGGTGAGATGACTTTTAAAGTAGGAGGAGTTCAAGGGAGTTTTGTCCTAAGTGTTAGATGATTAGGCAAAGACAATTTAATGTTGGAAAACTGTGAACAGAATTAGTGAATCACTGAGTCATGATTCAGGTGTTTTTTAGAATAATTATGACCTGAGACTAGTTGGCCCATTGTATTTCTTTAATGGCTACAGAAATACAAAAGGTGTTATGGTCTTAAACTTTGAAATGAAGTTGAAATAGGAAATTATAAAGTTTATGCCATTCGCATGCAAGTGGCCTCACTGCTATCACTTTATACAGCAAATGAATTATTTAGCATCTATTATGTGCTAGGCAGTCAGAGTTCAGCAATGAACAAGATAGACATGGTTCTTATTTTTCATGGAGCTTAAATCTTTGGGAGAAAAATATGGTAGGCTGAAAAATGCCTTCTCCCCAAGATGTCCATGACCTGATTGCTGGAAATATGTTACCTAGTACAGTAAAAGGAACTTTGCAACTGTGGTTAATTCAAGGTTCCTGAGCTGGAGAAATTAGCCTTATCATCTATGTGGGCCCAATGAATGATAAGGCTCCTTATAAGAGGGAGGCCTCAGAGTCAAAGGGAGATGTGATAAAGCAGAGGTTAGGAAGGGAGAGGGTGCTGTGCTGCTAGCTGTGAAGATGGAGGAAGGGGCCGTGAGCCAAGGAATACAGGTGGCCTTTAGCAGCAGAAAAAGGCAAGAAAATGAGTTCTTCCCTGAACCCTCCAGAGGGAGTGCAACCCAGCTGACACCTAGATTTCAGCGTAGCAAAATCCATTTCCGACGGCGGACTTCCAGAACTGTGAAATGATACATTTATGTTAAGCCACGAAGCTTGTGGTGATTCGTTACAAGAGCAATAGGAAAACAATACCAAAATATCAACCACTCCACACTCTGTTTCACAATTATTGTGAGGGGGCCATGAAGGGAAAGCAGAGAAGGCCATTAAAAAGCATAATAGAGCCCTAACCTAAAGCGGGGACAGAGCCAAACTCCCTCAACTTCTCCTCTTCTGGAGGAGACAGAGGAGCAAGTTGTCCAGGTGAAGACAGGGAGGGATGTGTTACAAGAAGAACAAGCCAGTACTTGAAGGAGACTTACCAGAGACAAGGAGAGGAAGAGTGGGGACTATAGCCCAGTGAGAAAAAGGACCGCAGTAGATGGAGGATCAGAGGGGAGCAGGTTCCACCAGAGTTGGCGGACCACAGGGATTCCAGACTCTGCAGAAGAAACTGGCAGCACTGAAGGGTCATACTAAGTGGGTGTCAAGATCAAATGCATGTTTTTAGGAGATCCCTCGGGCTGCTGTGTGGGGAATGGGTGTGAGGAAAAAAGAGCAGAAGGGGAGATGCCAGGTGAAGACTCTTGTATTTGTCAGAGGGACAGATAACAATGGGAGCTGAGACCAGCATGGGGATACTGAGAGGACAGAAGCGAAAGTGTCTATATACTTCAAGTCATTATAAAGGCAGTGTTTGTTAAAATACATCCCATTTTTAAAATGTAATAGAAATCAGCTGTTAACGTGTGTATACATTTTTGGGACACCTTGTATTTTGGAAGCAGAATCCACAGGACTTGGCAATTGGTTTAATCAATCATTTTAAAATTGCTAATTGCTATTCCATTGCACAATTATATAATTATATGTTTATCAATTCTGTTGATGAATAGCTGGAACTTGTCCAGTTTGGGGACTATTCTGAATGACATTGCTATCAATATTCCTGTACAATTCTTGTTATGGACAGACATTTTATTTTTCTTGAGTAAATACCTATGAGTAACCCTGCTAGGTCAGAGGGGAGGTGCATATTTAACTTTTTAAGAAATTTCCACCCTGTTGTTGAATGTGATTGCACTATTTCATACTCCCTTTGGTGATTTATTGGATTGTGAGGGTAGAGTGAAAAAGTCAAGCATGTTTCCTCAAACTAAAGAACAAAACACTGAGCTCTTTAAACAGCCCCCTGTGTTTTGAGTGCTGAGAGAGACAAAGAGGTGAAGATGAGGCCATAGTCCTGTGAACATCTCCCTGAGAAACAGAGTCCTCCCTTAGTGCCTTGGGTAGAGGAGGCAAAAAAAAAAAAGTTGCTTAAATTGTCACCAAATAACTCTGGGGAGTATTTTTCTTGAAAACTTCTAGAAGCCAGATTTCACCAAACTAAATAAGATTGGGTCAAAGACTCAGATTTCAAAAGCTAATTGCTCTTGGATGATTTCAGATAGGGTAACTCAGACCCCAAGCTGTTAGAGATGCTCATTCTCCCCTTCCTCAGCGGAACGAAAGTTTGGTTTTTAATCCACACTATGACTATTTATTTATTTATTTATGTAGGTATGTATGTATTTATTTTTATTGACTTCAGAGAGGAAGGGAAAGGAAGAGAGAGATAAAGACAGCAATGACAAGAGAGAATCATTGATCGGCTGCCTTCTGCATACCCCCTACTGGGGATCAAGCCCGAAACCCAGGCATGTAACCTGACCGGGAATGGACCTGTGACCTCCTGGATCATAGGTCAAAGCTCAGCCACTGAGCCATGCCGGCCGGGCTACACTATGACCATTTCTTATCCAACTCTCTCCTTTAGATCTTTCTATGTTAGCCTCCAAATTTGCAAGTTCAGATAAAAACCTCATCACTCATCACTCACTAAACAAACTCCTTTCTGTCAGTTGTTCCTTAAGTTCTTAATCCAAAAGAAAAAGTATTCTAGCTAGGGGTTTCATTCAAACCAGGATTTGAGACTTAAGAAGGCGCCAACCAGAAAGGACACTGGGATGAATAGGCTTAACCCAGTACTGTCACGGGCAAACCAGGATGTTTGGAAAGCTAAACTGATCTACATAGTTAGAGCAATGAAGAAAGTGCTACTATAGATGGTGTGTCTAATAGAATAAGAGCTGAATATGTATAATCCTAAGACTATGTAGAAAATGAGTTTCAAGAGATATTTGAGATGATTGCAAAAAAAAAATGACGATCTTAAACATCTTGGGTTTGCAAGAAAATTGGAGAGGCAAGGAAAGCATACCTTTAAAAATGCCTTTGTAGACTATAAATGTACTAGAGGCCCGGTGCACAAATTCATGCACTCGGGAGGGGAGGGTCCTTCAGGTCGGCCTGCGCCCTCTCACAGTCCAGGAGCCCTTGGGAGATATCCGACTGATGGCTTAGGCCTGTTCCCAGTGGGCCTAAGCCATCAGTGGGACATCCTTAGCACTGCTGCAGTTGCAGGAGAAGCTCCCGCCACCACCACCGTTCTTTCCAGCCATGAACCTGGCTTCTGGCTGAGCAGTGCTCCCCCTGTGGGAGCGCACTGACCACCAGGGGGCAGCTCCTGCATTGAGTGCATGTCATAGCAACCAGTCATTCCACCATTTATTCAATTTGCATATTAGCCTTTTATTATACAGGATTATTTTTTATTGATTAGTCTCTTATGTAGGGAGTAATAAAATCCTTGGGTTTAGGAGAAGGGATGGCTCTTTCCCAATGGATATGTCTAACCCAAATCTCTGGTTGTGACTTTATTTTAAAAAGAAGTCTTTGGAGATGTAATTAAGTCAAGGGTCTCAAGATGAGATTATCCTGGTTTACATGGTGAGCCATAATCCAGTGACAAGTCCTTAAAAGAAAAAGGCAGAGGGAGAGGAGGAGAAGGCCAAGTGAAGACAGAGGCTGAGACTGGGTTTTACAGCCACAGGTCAAGGAACACCTGGGGCCACCAGAAAAGGCAATGGAGTCTCCCGTAGACTCTTCACAGGAAGTTCGTTCCTACCAACACCTTGATTTCAGACTCCTGGCCTCCACAACAGTTAAAGAAAAATTTGCAGGGTATTTTTTTTAAGTTACCGAATTTGGGGTAATTTGCTACACAGCCACAGGAAATTAACATAAAGTGAAAGGGAGATTTTTATTTAGCAGGCATGAGAGGGGGGTGGAGGGAGGCAATGAATAAAAGAGTTGGAAAGATGAAATGAGGCAAGGATGGTTGTGAAATTTCAGGTAAATCCAGGGAGAGTGGAATCTAAGGATGGGGGTGGGGGGTGCAGGCATTGGCTACGTGGTTAGCTCCTCTTATAGGGCCACAGCTAAGGTGCCCCCAGGACAGCATTCTCATGCTGTTTTATATTATCCACCCAGTTTGAAAACAAAATCCAGTTAGAAGTTAGGAGAAAACTATATCCCCCATCTCTCCTGCAGGCTCCATAAATACATGCAACTTCTTCATTTAGTTCAGGCTTGTTACCAGTAGAGCAAGTCACACAATTCAGTTCTTTTAATCATTTTTCTCATTATTTTTCGTTTTCTGTTTTAGTTGTCTCATATTTCTTCACTTCTGTCAACCAGTCCCTTGGTTATACATTTTTCTTGTCATTTGCCTTGGAAAAGCAAAACTAAACAGCATAATTAGTATTGCTTGTATGAAAGATGTGACTTTTTAGGTGGGGGAAATAAAGGTTGCTATTAATTGCTGATTCACATTGTAAACATCTTCAACTCCTTTGAGTGAACTGCATTTCTGGCCTCCACAGGGTCCTACATGTGGTCCACAGATCTCTGAATGCCAAGAAATGATGACTCACGCATGACCATAGCCCAATGATCTAGACACTAGATGCGTGGGTAAGACTAGGAGGGCATCAAACCAGAATTTGTGTTGGGGAGAGAAACCCATTCGCAGCTAATGCTACACCAAACTGGATGCCTATATTTAAAATTTTAACCCAGGATTTTTCAACCAGTCCCTTGGTTATACATTTTTCTTGTCATTTGCCTTGGAAAAGCAAAACTAAACAGCATAATTAGTATTGCTTGTATGAAAGATGTGACTTTTTAGGTGGGGGAAATAAAGGTTGCTATTAATTGCTGATTCACATTGTAAACATCTTCAACTCCTTTGAGTGAACTGCATTTCTGGCCTCCACAGGGTCCTACATGTGGTCCACAGATCTCTGAATGCCAAGAAATGATGACTCACGCATGACCATAGCCCAATGATCTAGACACTAGATGTGTGGGTAAGACTAGGAGGGCATCAAACCAGAATTTGTGTTGGGGAGAGAAACCCATTCGCAGCTAATGCTACACCAAACTGGATGCCTATATTTAAAATTTTAACCCAGGATTTTAAAAAGGAGAGCATTTAATCCTGAAAAAAATAACAACTCTACTTGAAATATGATCTCTTTAATCCAGCAGCACTTGATGTTTGTGGATGATTTTCCTCTGCAGACCCTGACAACAAAATCTTTCCTAAACCTGGTTCTTGAACTTCATCCTCCAGCATCAGGGGATTAAACTGCTAAATTTGATTCAAGTTTGAAATTAAGTTCACAATTGGGAGAAGTGGTGTAATGGAGCGACTAAGAACCTGAGTTTTAGGTTCAGAGGAATCTGTATTTTGAAAGGCAAACCCATTCCGACTCTGTGACCTGGGCTACGTGATAATAGGGATGTTGTGAGCATTAAATGAGAAATATATGCAAGTGCCAGGCACACAGTAGCTGCTCATCAAATATGTTAATTTTAACAATGCCGAGGTAGGTTCATCCCACCACACAATGTGGAAGAGAGATCCATTCCTTTTTTCCTTTTGAAGTTATGCATGAAATGTATGGTTTAAAAAGCTCAGAAAACTTAAGTTGGGTCCCAGCAACCCTGCTTTCTCATTCCAGTGCTGGGCTGTGGGGATTTAGGCTGAGATTCCAACTATGGCTCACAGTGTGGGACACATGCAACCAGCCCTATTAGAGTCCCTCCTACCCTGTGCAGTTCCTGGCCCTCTCAGGGCCCAGCCTCCCACTTTGGGATGCCCTTGGATTGGGCCCCCTCAACCCTGAGAAACAACTTGAGACAATCCATCCCCATGGCCTCAGGGCCTGGACTTTGGAAAAGGAAAGGTTCTCAATTCTCTCCCTGTCCAGGGAAGGGTGAGCCACTGGGTATAAATCCTGGGCCACCCTTTCAAGAGTGAGAAAGAGAAATTGCCTCTTATTCTTTCTCAGATGGCCTGTAACAGAGAAAACAGGACTTCATTCCTGTTGTCTGGCCACATCAGCAGTGGAAAACCACCATTGCAAGGTAGCTATGAGCCTGTCCTAGACTGCCACATATTCTGTGTTCAAATCCTAATCCACCATTTACTAGAAGTCTGTTCTTGGAGCCCAGGTTGCCAGATAAAATACAGGATGCCTGGTCAATAAACAATAGGTGAATTTTTACTGTAAGTATGTCCCATATATTACATGCAATATTTGGTGTGTTAGCAAAAAATTGCAAGCATGTGATATATGAGACACACTTACCCTAAAAGATTATCATTTGTTATTTGAAAATTCAAATTCATGTGGGCATCCTGTATTTTTATTTGCTAAATCTGGCAACTCTATCTTCTTTTTTTAAAATAAATTTTTATTGATTTCAGAGAAGGGAAAGGGAGAGAGAGATAGAAACATCAATGATGAGAGAGAATCATTGATTGGCTGCCTCCTGCACGCCCCACAATGGGAATTGTGACCGCAACCCAGGCTTGTGCCCTGACAGGGAATCGAATCTATGACCTCCTGATTCATAGGTCAATGTTCAACCACTGCACCACGCCAGCTGGGCTGGCAACTCTATCTTTGACAAGGTCCTTAACCCTTCTGAGCCTCAGATTCCCCATCTGTAAAATGGAGATAAAAACAGTATAATTCTCCCAGTATCTATCTCACAGAGTAGAATGAGGATTCTATGAGTTAATAGTTATAAAGTGCTTAGAGCAGGACTTGGCAGACAACAGCACTAATAAATAATTGCTAAGTAAATAAACAATCCAACCAACCTTTTTTCAAGCTGTCTATACATGTGTTACATACACAACCATACCTTGTCCTACAAAAACACAATCCTCACAATCTCTGAGCAAGGTTAGAGAATAGGGATTGTATTCTCTCCCAGGTAGGGAGATTTCAATATCTTCCCAGACTCCTTGTTCCTTTCCCATCGTTGATTTAGCCAGTTCCTTACTCCACCCACATTCCTGTTCCTCCCAATGCCCCAATGTCAGTGCAAAATGGAGTTTACACTGGCAGGTGATAGATGAAGGGACCAGAGGAGTGAGGTAGACTCCAGCTGCCTTTCCCCTCTTCCTTGTCACCACTGCTGTTCTTCCCACTTGTCTCTATCAAAAATCTCAGGTCCTATCCCATCCTTCCCCCATCTCATCCCTCCCCAAACCAACATACAAGCACAAGATGCTCATCTCGGACCAAATGCCCATAGAGTCAATGTCTTTTCTTCTTGTACAAGGTCTTAGAAAGAGGGCAGGGAGGAGTGAGAAAGGAAGAGCTTTGAAATTGGAAGGGTGTCATGCATTCCGAAGACATTCCTAAGCCATGTTTCTTCAAGCCCCATGATTATTTGTAGTTTCTTCTCATAACTAGCACACCACCGTGATGTGAATCCAGGCCACAGATCTTCTGCAAAACCTCCAAGCTCAGGCTAGAGCTTCAAAAAAAAATGTTTCTTTAGATAATTTGGTTTATTTGGCCTCAGGATTGAAATCCATTTTGCTCTGTATTTGGTGTTTTCCTTCACAGTGAAGAACTAGAACCTGAGAAAAAGACATGGACCAAGGACAGGAAGTCAATAAAGAGGCCAAAAGACGAGAGAACCAGAAACAAAATCACAGGGCCGGAATGAGAAGGTGCAATCACTGACAAAGATAAAAGGAAAGCGTGTATCAGTCACTACATTCTCAAAGGGAAAACAGAGAGGACTAGACTCAGGTTCTGAGGAGTTCAACCAGCATGGGGTTGCAGCAAGCCCTCCTCTAAGTTTGTCACAGTGAAGAACTAGAACCTGAGAAAAAGACATGGATCAAGGACAGGAAGTCAATAAAGAAGCCAAAAGACTAGAGAACCAGAAACAAAACCACAGGGCCAGAAAGAGAAGGTGCAATCACTGGCAAAGATCAAAGGAAAGCATGTATCAGTCACTACATTCTCAAAGGGAAAACAGAGCGGAGTTCTGAGGAGTTCAACCAGCACGAGGTTCCAGCAAGCCCTCCTCTAAGTTTTTGGTAATTTGTTACAGCAGCAACAGGGAATTATTGCAGTGATGATGATGACAATGATGTTGATGATATGAAAGCCAGCACTTCCTACACACAATCAAGCAACAGAATCTAACCAACCAGAAAAGTGCATGCTTTCCAACCTTAGGGAAAGACATCAGGTGGGGGTGGGAGGGAGCTTGATAAAAAATGAAGTAATTCTGTGCATTTGAGTCAATCAGGCTGTCAGAGCTGTTTTTTTCCTTTTTAGATTTCTAAGCCACTAGTTCAAACATCAAAACAATGCTATCTACTTGCATTTATATTTTATGACTCGTTTTTGAGCATTTTCATCAATATTTTATTATAAAGTCAAGAATTTTACTTTAATTATATGTTTTGTAAAGGTTTTCAACATTCTTAAGTGTGATTTTTCTCATGTATTGAGGATGTCTTGGGGTTCTTTTCCCCTTCGGGTTATACATTCCCAAACATATTAGAGCAGGCAAAGAAGAGAAGTGTTCAGCATCCCTAAATTACTAACAGCTCATATATGCACAGCACTGTATAGTTTACATGGTTCTTTTCTCAACCGTGTCTCATTTTATCCTCATAGCATTCCTCTTAGAGAAAAACTAGACTTAGGGAGGTTGGAAAAGATTTATGGTGGTGACATAGATAGGAGAGTCAGGTTTTAAACCAGGTTTAAACCATGGTTCTTTTCTCAACCGTGTCTCATTTTATCCTTATAGCATTCCTCTTAGAGAAAAACTAGACTTAGGGAGGTTGGAAAAGATTTATGGTGGTGATATAGATAGCAAGTAGGAGAGTCAGGTTTTAAACCAGGCCACTTGATTCTGAGATCACCACCCCTCAGAGATCTCTTTAAATATTCTCAAGAAATATTTCAGAGACTTATCTATTTGAAAAATTATGCTTCCTGTCTCTTCCTAATTCTCCCCTACTGCTCATTTAGGTTGGAAGAGCCTAAAATGTTCCAGATGTGAGGATACATGCATGACATGCAACACAGCTATCATGGTAAGTCCAAGTTTGAATCATGGTCCATTAAAGCATGTGTATTTCCTTGATTAAAAGCAAGATATTGGGGGTTAAGTGCTAAATATATTTTGACACTACCATTGGGAGAAACATTTCTTAGAGACTTGGAGATATGAGTGGAAACATCCTTTCTTTCAGAACCCATTCTAAATTCAATTGTAATCTAGTAAGCCAAAACTCTAAAATCTTCATTAAAAACTTGGCTAGGCCTTTCAATATTTTTTCTAGTAAAGGAAATCTGAATTTAGGTTTTAGGTCTTTAAATTGGGGGACAAAAAGCGATCTTGATTAGCATAAAGAACATGTGAGCAACGTTTGAGATGTTTGGGAATTTTCTGTTGCAATTCTTACTCGCCTATCATATATGTCACCTTTGGAAAGAATTGTGAAGGTAGGCATTAAACAATAAAGAAATGCAAAGGATCCTGGAGGAAAGTTAAGTAGCCTGTCACTAAAAATACACACATAGACTTGAAGACATTCTCACCAGAAGAATTAGACAGCCTTAAGTAATGAAATCTCATACATCCCACAAAGCTTTGACCTGGACCAGTATAACCTCTTCCAATTACAAAGATCTATAACTAATTCTAGCACTTTTAGGGCTGAAATGGGATCCTAGAAAGCATCTAAGTGAAATAATGTAGCCAACTGGCTAAATGCAAAATCTAGATTAATAATAAAACAATAATAGGTTTACTATAAATTAGCAAAACCAATTTGAAAACACAATGAGAAAAATCCCATTCACAATAGGAACCAAAGATATAATACCTAGCAATAAATCTAACAAGAATATGCAAGACCTATATGCAAGTGAAACTAAAGATCGACCGAAGGACATACGTAGGGTCTGGAAAACTCAGTGTTCCTAATGGAAATAGTGAGTTTTAAAGATTTCAATTCTTCCTGAATGAATCCATAAATTCAATATAATCCCAATCAAAATTCTACTGAATTTTCTCAGAACTTGACAAGCTTGTTTTAAAATTCATATGGAAGTGAATATGGAGAGAATTAACCGAGACCTTTACAAAAAAGAAAGAACAAAGGGGCATTGCTCTAACAGATTTCAAAAGATGCTATAAATCTATACCTGTTAAAAAGAGTGTGATTTTGGCATAGAAATGTATTTTAAAATTCAGTGGGACTGTTTAAGAGTACAGAAAGAGAATCACCTATCTATGGGAAAATACAGGATAAAAGTGGTATTTAAAATGAATGGGTATAAGTTATGATTGCACTCTGAAGTAACAGACACCTGAAAAATAGTGGCTAAAACACGGATTTATTTACCTCACATAAGAAGCAGAGCCTGGGGAGATCCACGTTCTCTTCAGCTTTCTGTTCCAGCTTCCTGACCATATGTTCCTACCTTCATGCTCACTGCCTCAAGGGCAACTGGCTGCCCATCCTCCAGTCCCATATCCCCATTGGAAACAGGAATAAAAAGAAGAAACAAGGAACAATGAATGTGTTTTGAAATCAGGACTTTTCCAGAGGGCCCCGTAGGCTTGTGCTTCTATCTCATGGTTAAGAATTCTGCCACCATCCCTCTAGCTTCAAGGAAGACTAGGACATAAAGATACTCAGCTGAGCACATTGATAATCTGAACCAAAAATTACATATTTTCCTTTTCCATAAAGAAGAAATGGAGGCTGGCTGGGTAGGCATTGAGAGGTATCTGCCACTCAGGGCCAGACTCAGTCACAAAGGGCCCCAGGCTTGGTTCAGTGCTCTGTTACAGCCATCTTGAAATTCATAGTAGTTTTATCTTTGAACTTGTGCTTTGTAAGTGAAGTTCAATGGAACAATAGAGAATGTGCCAGGGCCCAGGAAGTATGTGCAATGTGCATGCTCAATGGTCTTGTTGCCTCATCTGCATGTAGCATTCATGACTCCCCACGAGCAAAAAATTCTGGCGGACACACGATGCATAGAAGCTCAGTGAGACACAAAGCAAGTACATAGTAAGCATACATGTGCTGGTAGGAAGGAGTGTGCCAAGGCTCCGTGGAGCTGTGAAACAATGGCTATTGTTCTCTGTGGGCTCTAAGTGTCAGGCAACTGCAAAATGCGGCTCTGGGAAGACCCTGCACATTAGCTTTCAGAGGTCACTCTGCCTTTTGCTATTTGATGCATCTCTTTCCCTGAACAAGAAGAAAAGCTCTTACTGACAAGCTCAGATACACAGGATAAAGGCTGGAAAAGCCGGAGAAGAGTTCCTGGGTGGCCACAGGAGGCATTAGAAAAAGAACCTAGGATCAGCGGGCCATGGAGACGCAGGGCCTAAGGAAGCATTTTCACTACTTCTAAATTGCGAATGATCCAAGTTAATGAATTCAGCCTTTTAAAAATCTTAACTTAGAACTTGTTAATGAACATTCAGTGGCTGTTTCAGTCAGGATATGATAGGTTATGCTGCATTAAAAAACAGCCCCAAATGTCTTACTGGCTTATAACTGCAAAGTTTTGTTACTTGTTCATGCAATGGGTCTATCATAGGCTGGCAGAAGTCTCTGCCCATTGCAGTTCCTCACAGTTCCAGGCTAATGGAGCCTCCATCATCACAAACACATCAGAGGAAAGATTGCTCTGGAGGACTTGTTATTGCAACGACATGGTCTGGTCCAAAATGACACATATGTCCTCTACTGACTACTCATTCTGCAGAACTAATCACATGGCCCCAACCAAGTCAGGGCGGCAGGAAGTGCCATCCTACCATGTGCTTGAAATCAGACAGGCAGAAATATCTGGTAAACAGCACCAATGACCTTCACAGTGATAACAGTAATCATCAAGACCAGTGGTTTTCAACCTGTGGGTCACAACCCCTTTGGGGGTCGAACGACCCTTTCACAGGGGTAGCCTAAGACCATCGGAAAACACATATATAATTACATATTGTTTTGTGATTAATCACTATGTTTTAATTATGTTCAATTTGTAACAATAAAATTAGGGGTCACCACAGCATGAGGAATTGTATTAAAGCGTCGCGGCATTAGGAAGGTTGAGAACCACTGATCAAGACAGACCTGAAACCCCAGCAGCTTTCATAACCTCTGCCTATGTACCATTTAACCCTTATCAATAAGTGTCTAGCACCTACTAAGTGCCAGACTCTGCATTACTATTTTCCAGACATGTATCCCATTATTTTGTGTTCTGCCCTGTCCTGTCATTTCAGCCCATCATTTACCGACCAGCAGGCAATTTGGAATCATAACTTCTATGTCTCCATTGATTGCTGTTTAACTGGAAACTGCAGGTGAAGTAATTTCAGAACAGGTTCTGCAACAGTGGAATATGGCGCTTAACATGATTCGGAGTTTAATACCTGTAGAGACAGGGTCCCAAAGCCAAATGCCAACAGGGAACAGACAGGGAACATAGACGCAGGAGGGGAGTAGGTGTTGGAGGACAGGAGCGGAGCGGGGGGCAACCTGAACTGGAGAGAACAGGGACTATTTAAAAGAAGCAGAGGTTCACATCTGGATTCTTATGTAAAATTACATTCTATGGACCAAATAAAGCAGATCGTAAGTAAGATTTCACCTGTAGGCTACCATGTTGCACCCTCTGCTGCAGAGCTTTGGGTTACTAAGGTAAGTCCCAGGAGGCTGATTATTTCCTGTTCGGTGCCACTTCCTATTAGGGGTGTAGGCTCATGCTTTAGGCACCTGCCACTGGGTTAATGATGGGGGCGCATCTGAAGTCACAGGCTGTGAGTCTGAGGGCTGGGTTTGGGTTACTGAAAGGAGGGTTAAGAGGCATCAGCTTACTTTAATGAGTTAACTTGCAATCCTGCTATAGAAATATCACCCTAGCACATGTAAGGGACACTTTTTAGTCATCGCTAATTGTTCCTTTTAAATACAGGGAGTATTGAAATGACAGCATCCAGTTACAGGTAATGTGTGGCTTATCACCAGTTTCGGTATTACTGAATTCTGTTGTGTTAAAATTTTATCTCATCATCCAATGAACTCCCTTAAGTGTTAGCCTCAGCTCCAGCTTTTCCTCAGAATATAGGTATAGTATTGCTTAGTGGTTTCAGAACATGTAATATGGAGCCAAATTTGCCATCGTCAGCTGTGCTATATTAGGTAAGTGGCTTAACTTCTCTGTGCCTCAGTATCCTTATAAAAAATGGGGATAATAATAGTACTTTCCCCCTAGGATTGCTATGAGGATCAAATGAGTCAATAATACCCGTAAATTGCTCAGATTACTGACTGGCACAAAATAAACCTTCAGTAAAAGTATTTTCACTTTGTTGCTTAACATTTTCTTATTAACTCTGAGCAACTCCTTTTTTGTTACTCTTTGCTATAGAGAAAACACTAATTTTCCCCCTAACAAACTCTATTCTTGACAGCTATTCTTTGAGTGTTATTCAAAGTCTTTCAAAATAGAGAAATAGCTGTACAGCTACAGTAGAATCTCATCATGAAAGTCTTTCATTACCAATTCACAACATGGTTCTTGTCAGTACTTCCGAGAGCGCCCCAAACTTGCTCCCTTTTCTCAGCTGGAGGCTCCAATCCCACACCCTGCTCCTCTGCAGACACTTTACCACGCACTTGAACACCGTAGACCAATCATTTAGCAAGGCAAACAATAATTTCTTCACAGGGGGACTGCTAGGGGATCTGCGGTGTTTTGATGATCTGCAGCCATGGAAACAACAAATGAAGTGTTTGGGGCATTGGAATGCTTTTAACTCATGTTTCCTGTGGCAGAGACTGCTAATTGCTTCTCAGTAGCCCCTTTCTCCTTCTTTTTAAGAGAATTTTAGCTGAGAACATTGCTGACCCACTAAAACATTTCTCCTGCGGCCTAATGTTGCCATGTCAAAGTTTTGGCCAAAGAGATATAAGTAGGAATGCGGTGAGCCTTCCAGGAATTCTTAAAGGGAGAGTACCAATCCTTCCTTCAGCCTTCTTTGTCATGATGCCTTGAACGTGGATAGAACGGCTGGAGCTCCTGCAGCTATTTTAGACTATGAGATTTAAGGCAGCAATTCTCAATATGTAGACTGAGGACACACAGGGTCTCCCTCCTCTGTGCAGAGGTCAGTTCCCTTTTCCAATCACATAACTATGTGAAGCTTAAATTTTCTTCAGAGACCTCAACCACAGCAGCACACGGAGGCAGACTGCAGGCAGTAGCAGATACTTGATTCCGGTTGTCTTCTATGAAGCCAGATGAGGATTGAAAAATACTTAAAACAATGTTACTCTTCAGACCAATTTTTTTTAAGAAAATACAAATAATTTTTAAAATTCTGTGTTATTAATGTCAATATGCAATGGGGTTGTTGTTATTTTAAAACAAATTAAATAAATGCAAAAAATTTTTAGTTTTAATTACTGAAATGGTAACCCACATAAAGACAATTCTTTGGGGACCTTAATAAATTTTAAGGGCTTTGTAAAGGGGTCTTGAAACCAAAATGTTTGAAAACTGGTCTAAACCCACATTTGAGGCATAGCAGAGAAATGAGCTACAAAGAACTTGAGTTCATGTCAACTTTCTTTTACATGAACAAAAATTAAGCTTCTGTTGTGGGTAAGCCACTGTCATTGTAGGTATTTCTGCTATATAATGCCAAACTAATTTTTAACAGATGCATTCATAGCTTCTGTTGCTTCATTGGAGACTGTGGCTAAGAACAAGTCAAAGCAACTAAAAGCTAAAGATGTTTCCTGAAACTCCCAAGACAGTGTATAAAGCGTGCAGTCCTGGCCCTTATTACACCTGGAATGGCGCAAATGTCTCCTTGCACAGTTTGCAGAAGCTCTGTATCCAGTTAGTCCTGACTCCACACCTCCTTTCAAGGGAACAGAACTGGCTCCAGTAGCCTGGTGCTGGGGTAGCAGGACAGGGGCAGGGAGACGCTTGTGTGTCTGAGGACCAGGTTTGGTCACACGGCTGCCCCAGTGCCCTTGGCAGAGAGCCTGGTGGGGTGGAGCAGAGGCCATGCCCCTGGGAAAGCTGCCCTCAGTCTCCAAGGCACCTCCTCTGTGTTTCCTGCCTTCACAAAGGCCACGCAGGAAACCAGCAGCTGGTCACTGCCAGGAAGTCAAAGACACAGATTCTAGGGCCGTGGGAAAGGAGGAGCACATGCCTACGGAGAAGTGGGGGGAAAGAACAGCAAACCCTTCCTGCGATGTGAAACCCACTTTCTGCAGCAAAAGGAAGAGACGCTGGTCTTCCATATGAAGTGCATACCGTTCCCCCTGGTAACAGAAGACACAGCAAATGGGCTGCACTTCGCACAACTCACAGGGCGGCAACCCATCATTTCTAAAATTCAATTTGCTGCTAGAATTTAAACCTGGCTTTTATTGAACCTTCGGTAGAGGTGAAGTACATTTTCCCCCATATATTTGCAAGGCTGTTTTAAGCAATAAGTATTAAATCACAACTCTCCTGAGAACAATATGGCAAATTTGCTTTCTTTAAAACACTTAAAATTGCTGCAGCTTTCTTCAGTCTAGAGTTTCTTCTCTTTCTTTAAGTTGCTGCGAATCCCTGTTGTCCACCACTGTGCCTCCAGCTCCTGTGACACTGTGCTGGGACAGTTCTAGAAATGCCCTCCTGTGTTTTGATTTGCCATCAGCCAAAGGAGTCATCCTGCTTCTGCGAGAGACATCTGTGAGGTCCTCAGAAAGTCTGATGGCCATGGCAAACTGTTTGGAAGAGATTATTGAAATTGTACATCGGCAGGAATTAAATATTCAAGTGTAATAAGTTTCATTGATTGAGAGATTTTGTTTTCAGATGATGTAGTAACTAAAAAAAAATGTTCCAGGGAGAATGTACTTTAAAAAATATATAAAGTGATCGATTTCCTCTAGAGCTCCCCCATCAAGAAGCTTTTTCCCAACGGTAACGGAGCTGTCACCCAAGGTCTGGGAAAGGCACCATGGCGGTGTCTGTGAAGAACCCAGAAGAGAGACCCGTTCTTGTCCGTGGGATGCATCCTGGGAGGCCCGTTCCCTCACTCTTCTTCAGCTCCTGAGCTGACTCTCTCTCGGTGCTGTTTGCTGTGTTGGGTTGTAGAGGTTGCTAACCATGCATCTCCCCATTAGGTCCTTGGAGTGTCTAGAACTTAGAGATGGTAGATAACAGTAAGAAGGTATGTGTGTGTGTGTGTGTGTGTGTCCATGTTGTACTGTGTTGTGCAATGGATGGAGAAGCAGGACTCCTGAGTTAAGTAAGGGTGAGTCATGCCCTTTGGAAAGAACTTTAAAATAAGTGCCAGCGGGCTCTCAGAATTGTTAAATGAGGGACTGAAAAGGTTACGGTAAGAATGTTTGCAATCTGAAAGAAAACTCAGAAGTTCCCTCCTATTCATCAGGAGTGGAGGTCTAGAGAAGTGCAATGACTTGCCCAGTGCCACACCACTGATTAGTGGACCAGAGCCAGCAATTCTCACAACTCTTAGCTAGTGCCTGTTCTCTGTGCCACAGCACCAAAGTTAGCCAGTAAGTAATAACACAAAACTCAGAAGGCATTTTGAATATAATTATTGTGTCCTTATAGCACTTGTCATCATTTATTAAAATTATCTGTTGCTCTATTTCCTCCACTTATGTGTGAGCTTCTTAAATGGGAACTGTTTTTTCTTTCCCTGTGCTTGGACCCAGTGCCTTCCACACAGTGAGCGATACTGGAAAGATGTATTAGTTAGGGTCCAGCCAAGGAAACAGAAACTCTCTTACATCGCTACAAGGAATCTATATATATAACAGCCAAGTGACCAGAATGACCAGAACGACCGGAACGACCAGTCACTATGATGCTCACTGTGGCCAGCCAACCGGCCTGATCAGGGGCGGGGCTGGCTGGCCTTCCTCCGGTGGCCCCTCCCCCCAGCCACCCCTTCCCAATCGGGGTGGGGGGGTTGATCGAAGGTGAGGCCGGCTAACCTCCTGCAGCCCCTCCTTCCCACCGCCTGGCCCTGATCAGGCCCTGATCAGGGGCGGGGCTGGTGGCCAACCTCCCATGTCCCACCCTAGACAGCTCAGCCCCAATAGACCCTGATAAGGGCGGGCCGGTAGAGCCCCACCCTTGCATGAATCCCTGCTCCCTTGGCCTGGCCTATGGGGATCAGCCAAAACTGGCTCTCCGACATCCCCTGAGGGGTGCCGGATTGCGAGAGGGTGGTTCTTGGGTGATGCACCCTGGAATGGAGCTCATCACCCAAGAACTGCAGCTGCCAAGTCACCGCAGCTCAGCAGCTCCTGCGTTGAACGTCTGCCCCCTGGTAGTCAGTGTGCATCATAGCTACCAGTCAGCTGGTTGAGCAATCGGCTGGTCGCTTAGGCTTTCATATATAGAGATAGGAAATCAGCTACACAGTATGGGAGAGCTGAGAAGACACATGGGGGGCAGTGAGGTTATTATCAGAGATTATTAATGGCAAAAAGGGAGGGAAATTGGGAGGAGGTGGTGTTATCAGAGGTGATGAATGGAAACAGGTACCATGGTGGGAATGGTTGTCCTGCAGGACCTGGGTCTTTGTGGAGATGGACCCAAAGCTGAAAGCCTCACAAGAAGCAGAGGGGGCGGGGGAAGAAACACTCTGGTTCCTCATTGGCTAATGCACTCTGATCAGTAAAGAGAAGAGAGGAGGAGATGACCTCTGGAGATGTGCCCACTCCGAAAGGCCCCTTGCTCATCATCTGCCCCTAGCATCAAGCAGGTCCTTTAAGACCATCACTTCCCTTTGAGCTAACTCAGTATTCACCAAGCAGCCCTCCAACCTGAAACCTAATTCCCTTTGTAATGTTGTTATTTGAACCCAAAGGTGAAGAACATTTTATTTTAAAAAATAGTTGGTCCATTGATCCACAAGAGGAGTAGGGGAAAAATCAATCAGAACAACTAAATTTTGTTAGTTCAGGGGCTTCACTTGCTTTTTTGTAAATCAAGAATGAGAGCCCTAAAGTTTTTTGACAGCTACAACAAATAAAGCATATATTTGAGCAGGAGCATGGAAGATGTGGGTGTCAATTAGAGGGCGGGCCAGCATGGCCTCCCAGCATGGGTTCTGGAGACACTTGATTATTTTGCAAGTTCCACAGGAGGGTCCTCTTTTATATCTAGATGTTTCTCTCCCCTTTCTCTTAGGAAAAGACAGAAATAAATTCAGCTCAGAGGAAGAATGTAAACTATCCCAGCCCAGGATTAGGGAAAAGATAGAGAAATGAAGGGGAGAGATCTGAAGCCCCTCCTTGCTGATAACCTACCTCCTGCTGTCTCAGACAACCAGGCCTCTTCCTTGAAGCCCAGAAAAAACTCCCCTCACTGCTCAATGCTCACATAGGCACACAGTTAAGTTTGTTGATCTCAATGGCTGCAGCAAACGCTGACAGATATTGACATCTAGAAAAAATGCAGCAAGCCAGATACAATTGAGATGAAACCAGAGCAGCCCTGGGGGCAAAGGTGCCCCTGCTCCCCGAGTCTGGGTGGCAAATGCACTGTTTCAATGTGTAGTTAGATGCGATCCAGGAATTATTACCAGTGTTCTTGGGTATGATAGTGGTAGTAAGATTAGAAGGCGATTAAACATCGATTTAGGAGATGCACGCAGAATTAGGTAGGGCTAAAGTGTTAATGATGTTTGCAATTTATTTTCAAATGATTCAGCAAAAAGTATTATAGATGAGTATATGTGTGTACACATATAAACTTAGATAATTAAATGATATAGGTATGGAAAAATGTTAATAGTTATCAAATCTAGGTGACGAGTGAGTATGAGGATGTCCTGTTTTTTCAAAAAATGTATGTTTGAAATTTTAACTCGGGGAAAAATAACTGCTGTCCATTGGGCAATCACCATTTTTATCATCAACTACTAACATGAAATTATTTTATTATAAATATCAATATCTCTTAAGTTTGGCAAATTTAAATCAATTAACTAGACCAGTGGTTCTCAACCTTCTGGCCCTTTAAATACAGTTCCTCATGTTGTGACCCAACCATAAAATTATTTTCGTTGCTACTTCATAACTATAATGTTGCTACTGTTACGAATCATAATGTAAATATCTGATATGCAGGATGGTCTTAGGCGACCCCTGTGAAAGGGTCGTTCGACCGCCAAAGGGTCGCGACCCACAGGTTGAGAACCACTGATCTAGACTCTACTTGAGATAAAGAATTGAGTCTCTAAACCTGTTAAGCTTGAGTAATCAAACCATTTACCAGAGCTCACCATGATGAAGCAAAAATTAAGTCCCTCCAAAATGCTGGGACATTCTAACTACTCTAACAAATGTGTTACACTGATTTAATACAGGGCAGTATTCCCAGTGGTGCACTCATTCACGCAGCCTTTTAGCACCGATTCTGGGCCCTAGGACTGGGGAATAGGCACAGTCTACTCTCTAGGAGCTTCCAGACCACAGAGGAGATGAACAAATGTGGGCTGTGAAGTATGACCGGTGCAACGATTCAAGGGCACAAGCACAAGAGGGGAAACAAAAAAAAGCAGTGGTCACTTCATTGGCGGTCGACGAAGGACAGCAGGACAAGATTCACAGGGGAGCATATCAGTCCCAGAGGTAATGAAGGGAGGGTTCACAAAAGCGTGGCAGGAAAAGGGAAAACCAACAATAGGTGGTGATGCTACCAACTGTGGGGACCTGTTACCACCCTCCAACCTAAGAGGGGCAGGAGGAAGAGGCACTACCAGAGCCCAGAGAAAGTAGTGTGGCTTTTGGTTGGAGTGAATAACATTACATCCACTCAAAATAAATGTCCATGTCTCCAGCCATCTGCTGGTATCAGTGCTGAGTATAAGAGGCTGTTCTCTGCTTTGGCTCATGCTATTCCCACTGCTCAGCATGTCCTTTGCTTCCCTGGACTGGACGCCTCTCTTCCCAGTTTCTCCTACTCCTGTGTCAGGCCCTCTCCAGCATTAGACATTTTGCTGAATAATACTGTTGGGCCTGACCTTCTCTACCCTGCTCTCTACCTCTGGAGCCTGAACTTTAAGGCATTGAATCAAATGACCTTTCTGGTCGCCTGGTGTCCAGCTGGGCCCAGCCAGTGGGCAGTGGGAGATGGGAGGTGGGAGGGAAGGTGGGTCAGGGTCTTCCTTCCTTCCTCTCCCTCCCTGCTGGGTCTCTGCTGCCTGCCTGCAGCCTTCAACCAAAAGCAACAACTACTTTTTGCAATTCTCAGTCTGTTACAATATAAAATATTTAGGAGATTGTTTTTAGTCTTGAATAATTATGTTGTCCCTTTTTCACAGTAATGAGAAGGCTTTAAAACAGGGTTATTTTTCACAAACATGAATTACATATTTTGTTCATAAGCATGAGTTATAGTGTCTGGATTTCAATGTCTTAATAAATTTCTTTGAATTTATAGGAAAGACTGTACTCTGTTGACCTTTTCAATATTCTGCTTTCTCATTGGCTAGTTATCCTAAATTTTTCTTCCGTATTAGTAGGAATTGTTACAGGAAGAGGAGGAGTGGAAATGCCAGCCAGTCAGAAACAGGAATATTAAAAAGGTCAATATTGTACAGTTTTCTGCTATCATTCATAAAAACATTAAGCATCCAATATTTCATCTCAAGATCAAGATTGTAATGAGAACAGAAAATGGCACGGCATTAATTCATCTTCGTCACAAACAGTGTAATGAGAAAGGAAGTATACAAGCTACAAATATTTGGTTACCGTTTAAAAAAATATCTTCTAACCTTTATCATGCAAAGAGAGTAAATTTATCCTTCCTAAAGTTGAGTCTTCTCACGAAATACCTACTGTCTTTTAAATTAATAGGACTACTTTGGGACTAAAGTGAAATTAGGTTTACTTTTCAAAAGAGATAATGGTATCACTAGGTTATAATAAATATATATAAAAGACATTTGTTCTAAGAAAGCAAATGAGCAGAAATTTTCTTTTGGTTAATATTTCACTTTCACTTGCATTAAAGTATTTGAATATGACTAATTATAATTTTCTCACAATTTAAAATGGTTACTCCATTGTTTTGATCTTTTATATCAATGTGCCTGAATCAGTGCATCCCAAATAGCTATTTTTTGAGCCCAAATAAATGCTGGTTGCCTCTCACTTTGAAAGGTCTTTTTATTCCTAGGTTAACAGCAGTATTTGAGGTCTCTGAACATCATGAAAAGGAGCACTGTAGGAGGTGAGAATGGCTGGATGAGAAAATGAAAATGGAAATGGCGTGAATGGAGGAAAAGGGAATTGAGTATGGTTCTCTGGGTCTAAAGAGAATGTTGGTGAAGCTGTTTCTTTTAGAATATGATTTGGAAACCTGCCTTAAATGAAGTTAAAAAATAAATAAATCTACCAAACAACCCATTTGGAAACCTGCCTTAAATGAAGTTAAAAAATAAATCTACCAAACAACCATATAGGATATCTCCCAGCACCTTCATTTTGAAATGGGAGATGATGCGGAGAGATTACGAGCTTCCATCTTTGATTTTTTTTTTCTACTTAGGAGATCTTCAGACATTAAAAAACAAAATCCCTATGAAACCTGTTACTCCAAGTTCTTTGATGTTCAACTAGATGTTGGTGGAGTGAATGCAACTAGAATGTTGAGTGACTTGTTAACAAGAGTATAATCATTGCCGGCCTTTTTAGCAAGGCTTATTTGCGACTAACAAATATCATCTTGCGATGCTGATAAGTGCCTTCCACCCCCTGGGTCCCGGAGTGCTTTAGGAACTAGGAATGCAGGAGTAGCTGAAATAGAGCTCTCTCTGGGGTGGAATCAGACAGCTGTTCGCCTTGCAGAAATGTTGCACAACAGCCTGAGTGGAAACCAGGGAAGGGTTCTCAATCTAATTGAAACTGCAAGAAGAATTTTAGTTGATGGATTAATTGCTGAGGCTGGCATTTATTCAAAAACCAGGGCTTATCCTTCTCTGGTAGCAAGTGGCACAGCCACTCTGTTCCATTTAATAGATGCTGTTGCTTCCATTTAAGAGATGAGGAAACTGAAGTTCACCGCACAGTCTATGCCTGAGAGAACTGGGTTGAGAGCCTGCCCTTTGGGTTTCTGGTTGCTATTTATCTTTTGAGTCACATGACAAACAGGAACATCAGCTGCAAAGTAATGACTAAATACCAATGTGAGAGAAAGAGTGCACCCATGGGGCACACATTTTTGCAGAAATTGGGCTCCTCTGGGAAGATCGCCATATGATCCTGACTCAACTTGACCCTACATAGTTTAAGAACTCAAGTTCCAAGAGCTGGAGGTGGTATAAATGCAAAACACTCTTATGCCTTTAAGAAACACCAACTTGCGAGTCAATGAAACTTTACCCTGATTAGTTTGCAGTGGGTTCCTCTTGCCTAACACTTCTTTCATGCTGGAATGTCACATTAATTGGTTCTTAATTGAACAATGTGCTTCCAATTTTCAAAACCCAGCAGAGTATAAAACGGAAGAAGTCAGATGCTTGCTCTTTGAAATAAACAGTCTTGTGGGTAAAGATGCAGTTCATGAGGATTAAACTCTCACAGAGGTTGGGAGCTGCCACACAGCCAGCTCTCTACTCAGCACTGTGAGGTCCGCCTCTTCAGGTTGTCAATCTTTACCAAAAAAGCAGTTTAATGCTGCTTGTGTGAAGGAGAACATGATCTCCAGGGATAAGATAATGATTAAAACATCTTCAGCTACCTGATTTCTAGAAAACTGAGATCTCTAACTGTAGCTGTGTGTTGTGTATGGCTAATTATCTATTTCCTCTATAAATAAATAACTTGTTTTTAATTTGCATATTTAAAGGAAGCCATCATCGGGTGGTAGCTAGTTAAGTCCTAGACATGAGAGTTTGTCATCTGCAATTAAGTTTGAACCAAAAGGTCTACTTCCCACCTGAAATTAAAAACTTGTTCGTTCATGTTCTCTCTTTGGAAATGTTCCATGTACAGGCTAGTTTATTTTTCTATTCTGAAAATATATTATTTTTAAACAGGGGTTGTGTTCTGAATTCATATGGTGTGAAAAGTCAGATATAAAAGGAATGTTGGTTTCTTGCAATAAATAAAACTTTATTAAAAATGTGTCAAATTTCTGAGGTGTTTTCCCCCAATACTGCTGTGCCTGAGAGAGAAAATCAAGCAGATTCCTTGGATCAGAATACTTAAAGATCTAGGTATTCATTTTCTTTCAGTCATAGTTATACCCTGCTTGCTCATTTTACAAGAGGGAGAAGGGTTTTTCTAATTCCATGCTCAAATATAGATCATTCATCAAAATTGGGTTATTTCTGCCTCTTGCATCAGAAGTAGAAATTACATTCTTTCTTCCCGTTGCATCATAAACTATGGTCTCATGTAGCTCTTGGTTAACAATTGATAATGCAATTGGTAGAGACTTTGCTCCTTCTTTTAGAGATGCCCTGGTACCACGGTTATTTTTAAAGCAGGTAGAAAAGGGAAGAAACAGTCCATGAGACAATACCATTTTAACCAGAGCATTCTGATTGCATTCTGTGTTGTGATGATATTAATGTATTTTGGATTAGGATGCAGTAAGATTGTGATTTAAAAAATAAAATCCTGAGTATCACCAATAAATCAAATACATCTATTGCTTCTCATTAATAAAGAATCATTGTCGCCTCTTTTAAAAATAGTCTGGAATAGAGGTCAAAGAAGGGTGTGTCTAAGAAACACATAGTGATCTCAACTGAGCTTACTCTGAGCATCTCCAGCTGTGAAAGGCTTCTGACTCTCAATCCTTGTGGCAACTTACTATGCTGACACACTGATCACACATCCTCAAGCTAATGACTCTCATTCGCTCTACACCCATCCATTCTGTTCTATCAAGACCTCCTTAAACTTCGCTGGGACTGAATCTGGTATCTCTCGCATGGCAGCAAGGCTGCCACAAGAGATGAATGTTTCCCTGGGTACAAACTCAATAATAAGTGCAACATTTGACAAAGAAGAATGCCTTTGGCAGCCCTGCTCAATCTCTCTAAGAAATTGACACTGTAGTATACAGGAGCAAAGCCCAGATAATGACAGCTACAAAAAGCTTTTGTAAGCAAAGTAATCAGGCCCATGTCAGCCACTCTCTCCTTTCATGATCTCTTGCCTGTGCAGTTGGTAAAACCTGATCAATGAGATATTTTTCAACATCTATGGCAAAGCATCAGTCAGAGCAAGGTGATGCTCAAAAGCAATGACCTTAGCAGCAAAACCCAAAAAGGTAAGCAAATGACCCTGGTTTGAGGAGATAGATGTATTTACATATTACAACTCTCAGAATCCTTTTGCCACCAATTGCTCATGGAGCAGACTCCAGTCACTATTTTATGCCAGCAGCTATGCTCAGCTAATTTCTGCAAGACTTAAGTGCTTATGGCATCTGTATCTCTACTCTACTCCTGGGTATGGGGAAAGTTCAAAGAGTCTTCTTTGGGTGACTTCTCCACACCCCAATTGCTTCTCCTGTAAAATAGAGATAAATGGCTATATCTCCGGTGTTTACCTATGCCGCCATCTTGGCCTCTCTCCGGTAGAAATTATTGTTATTCAATCCAATGATCTCCTCAACCCATCCACTCATTTATAAATCTTTCATTTTCAATCTATATAGTGACCAGGCTCTGGGTTGGCCATTGTGAGAGATTCCCACTGTGGTGGTCCCTAATGAACACAAGGAGTGTGCTGGTAGAGTGGGGATAAGTCACACATATGTCACTGATATATAGGGTAACAAGCTCCATAAAATTAGTATAAAGTATGAGGGTGTTCCAAGGAGAGATACGACACTTGTGGCAGAAAATAAGAGGAATTAAGAGGAAGGGCTCCTTGGATGCGGTAGCATTTGTGCTAGGCCAAGGGGGTATAGAATTTAAACCTGTAGAAGTGGAAAGTGAACAATGCAAATGAAAAACATTGTGACAGAGAGGCTTCCTGCTAAGATGCTTAAGATGTTTTAGCCTGAGGAAGAGTGGTCTGGGCATGCCCAGGAAGATTAAAACAATGAATTTCTTGTTTTAACATTTACCTAGTGCTTATAAACACTCCATCTTAGAGAGACTGTGTTGTATGGACTTAGAAAGATCCAAAAGTACAGTGCCTGGGTTCATGTCCCAACTCTGCCACTTACCAGCTAAATGGCTTTGGGCAAATTAGCTCAGTTCCTTCAGCTGTAAAATGGGGATAATTATAGGACCTGCCCCATAGGTTGTTACGGGGTTGTTACTCCTTGATTCATGGGCTGCAGAATGGATGTTGTTTTGGCAGACATGAAAACAACATTAATCTCCTTTTACATCTTCCTCAGAACTCTTGGGTGACCAGGTATACTGTCAATTAGCAGTAATATTTTGAAAGAAACCTTCTTTTTTCTGAGCAGTCTCAATAGTGGGCTTAAAATATTCAGTAAACCATGTTGTAAACAGATGTGCTGTCATCCAGGCTTTGTTGTTCCATTCATAGAGCACAGGCAGAGTAGAGTTAACATGATTCTTAAAGGCCCAAGAATTTTTGAAATAGTAAATGAGCTTTTGCTTTAACTTAAACTCACCAGCTGCATTAGCCCCTCACAAGAGAGTCGGCCTGTCCTTTGAAGCCAGGCATTGAGTTGTCCTCTTTAGCTATGGAGGTTCTACATGGCATTTTCTTCCAGTGTATGGCTGTTTTGTTTACATTGAAAATCTGTTGTTTGGCGTAGCCACCTTCATTAATGATCTTAGCTAGACTTTCTGAATACCTTGCTTCAGCTTCTACATCAGCACTTGCTGCTTCACCTTGCACTTTTATGTTATGAGGATAGTTTCTTTCATTAAACTTCATGAACCAACCTGTGCTAGGTTTGAACTTTTCTTCTGCAACTTCCTCACCTCATGCAGCCCTCATAGAACTGAAGAGTTATGTCCTGCTCCAGATTAGGCTTTGGCTTAAGGGAATGTGGCGACTGGTTTGATCGTCTCTGCAGACCACTAAAGCTTTCTCCGTATCAGCAATAAGGCTGGTTTGCATTCTTATCATCTGTGTGTTCACCGGAGTAGCACTCTTAATTTTCTTCAAGAACCTTTCCTTTATATTTACAACTTTCTATTTGGCATAAGAGGCCTAGCTTTTGGCCTCTCTAGGCTTTCAACATGACTTACTCATTAAGGTTATTTCTCGCTTTTGATTTAAAATGAGAGATGCACAACTCTTCCTTTCATTGGAATATTTAGAGCGCATTGTAGGGTTATTAATTGGTCTAATTTCAGTATCGTGATGTCTCAGGAAATAGGGAGGCCCAAGGAGAGGGAGATGGAGGAATGACTGGTCAATGAAACAGTCGGAACACGCACAGAATTTATGGATTAAGTTTCCTGTCTTAATCAAGCCCAGTACATGGCACCCCAAAATAATTACAATAGTAACAGGACAGATGTAATCACTGATCACAGATCACCACAACAAACACAGTAATAACGAAAAAGTTTGAAATATTGCTATAATTACCCAAATGTGACACTGAGACACAAGTGAGCAAATTCGGTTGAAAAAATGGTGCCAATAGATTTTCTCAAAGCAGGGTTGCTACATACCTTCAATTTAAAAATAAACACAAAGGGCCATAAAACGAGGTACGCCTGTACATACCTGCTGCATTCAGTGTTTAAAGCATTCAGTTTTAAACACACACACACACACACACACACTTATTTCTAACCACAGCTCAAGGCTATCACAACTGTCAAAAATGCTAAAGAAAAAATGATCACCCTTTCTTATAGTTAATTATTATTCAACCTGTAAATATCATTCATTTCATTGATTATGCTGTGATTATATTTTTTCTCTTTAAAGGGCCATTAAATCAGGTATAAAAGACCCATTAATTTTCTACTATAAATAGTCTCATAGACACTAAATACTTTATTGTTTGAATTAGTCACTGTAGTTCACACAGATGAAATTTTCTGTGAAGCTCTGGCTTTATGTCTTCCATTGGCCACTTTTGTCGGCCACTCTCATCTTGCCCCAGTCCTGGGAACAATAACTCAGTTTCTAAATACAGTATATGTGTTGTAAATAGAATAGGTCTCCACAGCGCCACCTTGATGGACTCACCAACCTTGTTTCAATGTCATACATTTAAAGGCATCTAGTAAAAGCTGCTTCATGCAGTCAGACATGTTTGCTCTGAGACTTACCAGGCAGATCAGCAAAGAACTTCATCTTGCTTATTCTTTCTCCACCATCACTCCCATCTCTGTTCCTGGAGACACACCATTATTGGATCTTAATAACAAGGAAGTTATAAAAACAGCATTTATGTAACACTTGCTAACATGTGAAGCACATTTATGAACATTATTTTATTTGATCTTCATAATTATACTTTGAGCTTAAAGTGTCAGCTCTTATAAAATGATCCCAATTTTGAGACAAGAGAACACAGTACTACCTATTCAATCATATAAAAATCCCTTCCAAAGTCTCAGATCACCTAAAACAAGCAAGACCTTTGGGGATGTTTTCATGGTAATGTAGGGCCTTAGCTGGAGTTCCCCCAGAAGCAGGACCTGAGACTCAGCTTTGAGTTTAAATGGTTTGGGTGATGATCCTATAGGCAGTACAAGGGAGGGAGTGGGGAAATAAGACAGGAAGACAGGAAAGGGTGCTTAGTGGAGATGGTTACCACTGTGGACACATGGGGCTCAATCCTGTGGGGAACTCTGTAAATAGTATGGAGTGATCCTCCCAGCAAATGGAGAAACTGCAGTATTAATGCTCCAACTCCCATTTATTACTGCTGAAAGGCTGTTCATTGGAAGGCACATGGGATTAACTCTGTCTAGGCTGAAAGAATCAGGTGTTTGCTGTAGGACATCAAGAGGAGCCAATGGAAGCCCGAGTGCTCAGGGAAGCGCTCCTGCGTTCAAAATCACCAATGTCAGCTGTCTCGCTACAGTGACAAACCTACTCAGTGAGAACGTAGAGATGAATCTTAGTTCCCTTTTCTGTGCAATTGTGTCCCCAACATCTCCGTGATTTGTATCTTTTAATTGTAATAGACCCTCTTCTCTGACCTCTGAGGCTTAGTATACT
>NW_005366455.1:4268682-4320424 GCF_000412655.1 Myotis brandtii | reverse complement strand
ACACCCTCTTCCTTCTTCAAAGTTTCTTCTCAGATTATAAATTTACTTCAAGGCAAGTCTGACTGATAAATCCTCTCTTTTCTTAGGCAAAACAAATTAATATCCTAATCAGCAGCGGTCCTCAAAGGTGGCTCCAGGCCTGTATATTGGTTTGACCCACCTGGTGGATGGCTTTTAACTTTTTAATTAACTACCACATTTTTAAAAAATAAAATTTTAATTTTCTTCTTATCCTGAAGCATCGGATGATCTGGCAACCCTTGTGAAGGCAAAACAAAGATCTGCTGGAGGCGGGTGGAGGCTGCCGGTCTAGACAGAGCATGCGTTCTCCAGCAAAACTCCTGCCTCTTCTACACTCAGTCATCTTCACTCATTCCAGCCACCTGCCTGCTTCTCCGGGCTTCTGAATTAATGACACTTGACTTATAGCCCATTAGAGAAAAAAGAGATGGTACTTAGAGGTTGTGGCTTTTATTTGTTATCCCCTGTCACTGTCCTTGAAATCACACCATTTAGTGTGTAATTATTCTTAGCATTTATCTAACCTCCTAGCTCTATGTCCGTCTATGAGAAAGTAAGGTTTTTTTTTGGAGGGAGGAGGGGGTTGAGATCAATGTATGAGGAATAATAAAGACCACTGTATAAATCTACATTTAATTTTCATTAGAATTGTCCTAGATCATGCTTGAACTTTAAATCCTATAAAGTAGAAGCAAATCTGTGTTTGAAATGGAAATTTCCAGGAGAAGGAAGGTGGAAGACTTAGATAATTTCATGTGGACGTGTGAAGTCACATCTTTCTATTATCTCTAAGTTGGAAGCCACCTGTTCCTCATGACTGTCTGACGGTTGGAACAAGAAACTGAGTTTAATTAAGTTACACGTGTGGGAGGAACATGCTTTGCAGCAGCAGCAGTTAGATTATTAATGGACTCCTATATTGAAGTGTTCACATTTTTGAAAGGCTAATTACAATATAATTTTAGTTTTAAAATATTGCTTTGCCAAGTGTGGGAGTTGTGTCATGTATTATTAAGTGGTACCTTTGATTCCATCTTGGGAAAAATATTGGTTTGGTTATGGTAATTCTTCGTGTCCAGTTATTTCTCTTGCTTTTGTACTCGATGCATCTCACTGTTGAAATAGAAAAATATGCTCCTTGGCTGTCAAATACCAAGGCTACATTGGAGTTTCTTTGGATTTCCCTGACTTTTCTCATGAAGAAAGTCAAACTCAATCTATAGATTGAGAAAACTAAATGTCATGTTTTTCTTTGCTACCTGAGACCCATGATATTATCAGCTGTACAATTTCCACATTTCCAGAGGGAAGATTGAAGTAGCTGTCTAATGAACTAATTCTAAAATCTATGCTACTATTACCTGGTTATAGATGCACAAGTAGGGCTCCGGTTGAATGTAATAGCAATCACATGATTTGTAGATTCAAAGACCTAATTTAGAGTCCTTGTGTCGGAAGCTCTGTTTAATGCATATTCTAAACCTAAATAAACACACATACCTTCTCCCCACATATCCTCCCAGTGAAAATCATGGTCACTCAATGACATCTCAGGTTCACCAAATCAGCGAGAATGAACCTACAGAAAAGAACGTGAATAGTGAGTAATTAGGATTTTTATGTGCTGCGAAGAGCCTCAGGGAGAAGTGTTTCTTTTTTAAGCAGCACCTATTCAGAGAAATCTTCCACTGGGCCTGGGAGCTGTGATCAGCAAGGGTTGGTAGCTGTGATCAGCAAGAGTTCTGAAAACTTCTACCACTTCTGCATATCCTGTTAGCATAATTAAGGGGGTCATTGGCGCTAAAGTTGCCCATCAGCCCAGTGTCTCCATCAGCCTGTCCAGACAAGCCTTGCAGTAGCTGGCTGAGGACTTGCAATGATACAGGCTCAATTTCCTTCCATTAAATTCTGCTGTACTTTATTAAACCAAAAAACAGACAGACAGACAAACACACAACATTCTGCCTGAAGGAAGTGCTGGAATTAAAGAGAAAGGCCTCATGTGCCCTGAAAGATGACTAATCCCTTACTAGTAGACCATTCGTTACTTTTTTTGCCTAGACCAGGGGTGGGCAAACTTTTTGACTCGAGGGCCACAATGGGTTCTTAAACTGGACCGGAGGGCCGGAACAAAAGCATGGATGGAGTGTTTGTGTGAACTAATATAAATTCAAAGTAAACATCATTACATAAAAGGGTACGGTCTTTTTTTTTTAGTTTTATTCATTTCAAATGGGCTGGATCCGGTCCGCGGGCCGTAGTTTGCCCATGGCTGGCCTAGAGTCATACTTTCTTCTGCACCATGGGTGAGAAAACTGACATAATGAGTCCCTAGCAATGAGCTGGGATTCTGCCAACCAATCCTTGGTAGGCAGTTGTACCAAGTCCTATTATTGTGGGACTAGAAGGGTGGCCATGGAAACCAAGACAACACAAAATGTCCTCTTGCCTGGGTATCCTAAGGCCAAGGGTGTTCCCACATTTTTTTTGAGCCTGTGGCAAAAGTCCAGATCTGCACTGTCTCTTCTCACCTCATCCCCAGTGTGTTCTGACTGGTAGAGAGCTGTCTTCTTCCTAAACCATCAAGAGCTGGTGACATACCATTTGGTGGCAAATCTACCCTACCACTTTACCCCAACCAAAGCCTCCCTCAATAATTGCTTACATGTTTTCAGTTCTAACTTGTGGCTATGAGTTAGCACCTCACCCCTGATTTGCTTTTATATTTTATAGTTAATCTTTATAGTAAATCTAATTTTCTGATCCATCCAGCTTCAGCTGTTTAATTGCTGAGAGATGAAGGGAAGAAAACTTCTATCACTTCTGCATATCCTGTTAGCAATATTAAGGGGGTCAAGAAGAATAGAGAATGCCAAGACTATGTGCTCATAAGAATGCCCCAAGACTGATAATGATATGGTAATAGAAGAAAGAAAACAGCCCTTATTGGACACCAACTATGAATTAGACTCTCTGACCTTAATCTACTTGGGCTTAAAGCGTTTTCGAGTTGGCCATAAAGATAATTCTGTAACTTGAGCAAGAAGAAAGCCAGATGGTCTAGAAAAAGATTGAACTCATAATCTTATATCCTAGAGGTAATTGTACCATAGCTAGAAATTCTTGGGGAATGAGCAAGGTTGAAGATATATATAGGCCAATGAAGTGAGTGATGGAGCAAGTGATGGTTTGGTATTAAGGTTTCTGTGGGATTTATTAGCGTTGTAGAGTTTTGGGGTACAGGAAGAAGAGGGAGAGGTGGTAAGTTTTTGAATGGCTGCCTATTTCTCATTGTCCCGGGCAGAAAGCGTAAGCTGTCAGGACTGACTGGTTTGTGAGATATTGAGGCCTCAATCTAAAATACAATTTTCCAATGGAAGAAACCCTACTGCGTAAGAATCCTCAGATAACCTTCTTCAATGCCTCTGGCTCTTAGGATATGTGTACAAAAGACCTGGGCATTCCATAATAACCTCCCAGGCCCTTGAAGCCTTGCAGCCTATGGGTTCACCATCACAGGCAATGAGCGATGGGGTTCTTTCTTATTTCCTCTTTCTGCTTAGGAATTGGAGAACAATTGTTTGATGTAATTTCTTCTTCCCTTTTATTATTTCTAATTCCACTTCCATCCCACCTGCAGTCTACACCACCGATGGCAACTCAACCTAAGTTCATGAGGAGCACAAATTATCTCTGAGCAAGGGCAGAGGCATAGGTTTCTGTTGTGCAAAGGCCTAGGTGCATAGAGGATGCTTTCTGTACCTGTTTGCATGTGAGAACAATGATATGTTCAATTTTGGGCTAGAATTTGTCAGTATAATCCTTGCATTACGTGTCTAGAATGGAATCTCTTTCCCCTTGGGCTACACTCTGTCACCACCCAGAAAACTCTGAGTTGCTAGGTAATGTCCTCCAACCCACAGAAACCAAGAGGGAGCCATGGCTGGCCTCCACCTGGCACCTCTCTGAATTTGTAGTGAGCCAGAGGATCCAGGTCAAAAGATAAGAGCCTTAGCTCCAGGTGCAAAGGTGTGGATGTTTGGCTGGGTGAGAAAGAAATGAGGTCAAAGGAGATAAGAGATATACGTATATCAGTTACACATCACGGTGCCCTCTGGAACACCTGCCTGCTCAGGAAGCACTTCAGTATTCTCAAACTCCTCTCTCAGTGCTCCTGGGACTGCTTTGTCCCCTGAGGACAGTGCAGCCGCTGTAGTCTTCTCAGGGAGGTTCACGTGCCACTCCATTGGTCTCTCCTCTCTCCCCACTCCACCATTTCTCTTCCTCCTTTAAAAACCCCACTCAGATGAAACTCATGACATCTACTACCCACCTTCAGCTGTTCAACAATCACCACCCCTTTCCCCTGACTTTCATTAAGGACTTTAGCATTCAACTCACTGTCTTTCTCTCCAACTCCAACCACGCCATTGTTCAACAGCTTAATCTATCTGTGTTTAGGCCTCCTTGTCCCCACATTCTCTTCTGTCATCCTCGGTTATCTCTCCTTCCTCCTCCCCAACCCTGTTTCTCCCTCCAAGCCTTGTACATAGCACCATTATCCACCATTACTAAGTCCAAAATGCCTAGGCGTCATCCTTGATTCATCTTTTCAGCCCATATGCAAGTCCTGTTAGTCTCACCTGCACATGTACCCAAGCATGTAGACTTCTCTCCATCTTGTGTCACCCACGACCTCAAGCTTCCATCCTCTCTCCCTTGAACTGCCTCAGTGACTCCAGGAACTTCTCTGTTCTAGCTCTTGCCACCTCTGAGCCATTTGCCTCAAGGAGCTAAAGTCATCTCTCAAAAATGTAAATAGGATCATGTAGATCAGATCAGATCACTTTCCTGCTCAAATCTTTTCAATGTCTTTTTTTTTCCCTTAGAAAAAAAAATCTCAATTCCTTGTGATGGCCAAAAAGATCCCACAGGAACAGGCCAGGGTCTCCATAACTGCCCCTGTTCCCCTAATTCCAGCCCCAGGCAGAATGGCCTCTTTTCATTACCTCCATTCACTATTCCCTCTAACTCAAATGTTCTGGACATTAATGGCTCATGTGCATCCTTTAAATCACAGCCCCAATGCCACTTCCGCATAGAGGTCCTCCCTGACCACTGTCTCTCCCCATCCCCAAGCTCTCTTGTAAACCCTGTTTATTGCCTGCATGTGAAATGTCATACTTTATCATTATCTCATGGATTTGTTTACTTTTTATTCCTGCCTCTCCCTCCAGGACATAAACTCAAGGAAGGCAGGACTGATTGTTCTTCTTTAATGTCTAGCCCCTGGCATAGTGCCTGGAAGTTCCTGGAATCTCAATAATTCTTTGAAGATACTCCCCCCCCCCAAACTGTGAAATTACTAAAAGAATTTTGTCAAGTGTTCTGATTTTGCCAAAAATCTTATAAATGTTATAAATTTCCATCCTATTTAATTTTTTTTCCCTTTTTTAAGGTACCAAAGTATTTAAGTTTAGGACAAAAATACATTTGGTAGTTGCTCAAAATCTACGGATTTTGTTTTACTTAAAGCCTTCATTTTTGGAAAATCCTAAATTTCACTTGTACTACAATTTCATAAAGAAATGTTAGTTTTTAGAGTTCTTGACTTTTTTTATTTAAAAAATTTTGCATGCTTTGCTGAAAGAAAGCATTAAAATTCTGTTATGTCATAGACACATTATTTCTCTGAAAGAGCTCAGAACCCTCCTGGTAAAATCCCTTTGGGTGGGGTGGGTTATATAGCTGACAGTGTCAAAAGCAAAATTGGTAGAAGTGACATACTGGAGGCTGCCTCAGATAGGCATCTATTGTGGGCATGCATCACAGCTTTAATTTTATTTTTTAAAAACTATTGCTCTTCCATGATTATTACTGGCCAAATCACCACTTCTAACACATTTTTCTTCACCCTTTGTTTACTCTAAAATGTGGTGCATTCCCCCTAGAGTTTTCTTAATGCAGAGTCACGCATACATGTTAGAGTTCAAATAAATAAATCCTTGCCTATTCACTGTTTGTACCACACAGCTCCCGCTGACCAGCTGGCGCACATGTAGCCTCTAAGGGTGCTGGGGCTTGATTTATTTCACAGATTCTTAGTTCATACATATGATGCCACTGCTGTATATTATAGGGGCAGGACCGTCTCTTCTATAAATCACGCAATCAGTGGGAAAGTCTGATTGCCCGTTAGTGAGTGTGTGCTCTATGCTCATTAATCTACACACAGCGCTGCAGTCAACAAAGTCCTGGCATCAGGCCAACCCCCCAGCACTGGGGCACTTCTGACTGCAAGTCAGGTCCCCAAGTTGGACAAAAGTGGAAGGTGGCTGGCAGAGCAGCGCACACGGCCCTGGGAGGATGCAAAGGACAGCAGGATTTAGACTCAAGGAAGACTCAGTAGAATATCTCCAAGTAGACAATGGACAACGACAACTGAGAGGCAGCAGCAAAGGCCTGATCTGTCTGGCATAGAGGAATCCGAGATAGAGTGGAAGGGACATTATGAAAGGGGGTCAGAGGGGTAAGAGGCAAAACAGCTCCAGGCCCACAGAGCATAAGGCGCTGGGAGACAGAAACTAGTTGATTAAGGATATGTACTCTGTGCAAATCAGACTTAGACGTGTGTGTGTGTGTGTGTGTGTGTGTGTGTGTGTGTGTGTACATATGCACCTACCAGAAAAGAGGCCAGCATCCTTCCACATTTACCCCATTTATCAGTGATGTCATTATTTTTAAAGTCCTCCATAAATATTAGGATTACATTTTTAAATTTTTTATGAAAATAACATATGGCCTTTGCAAAAAAGAATCATACACACACACACACACACACACACACTCACACATACACACACAGTTGTCTTCAAGTGTTTAGAGAATAACATCAACTATAATGTCCATTTATCACCCACTCCCCAACCCTATTCCTGATGATGCAGCCACCATAAAAAGCTTCCATTAAGTTATCCCTTATCTTTTTTTGACTTGTCCCTCAAATTTCCCCTTTGTTCTCTTTCATCAAGAAATGGGCATATTTCGAACTCACAGCAGCATAAGTGAGGTGGCAGCTTTCTAGCCTCCTTCCCTGCACTCACCCATCCCCCAGCCAGTACCAGACAATTGTTCCTAGAGCACCATTTCCTCAGGAGAGCCCCACTTCACATGGGGGCCAAAACTCCATGGTCCATCCTCAGCCCTCCTTATCTAACCGTATCCCCTACCCCACATTGGTCTTACTCATTCTTCCCTTGGGTCTCTACCAGGCTGTTTCTCTGCCTGGTGCACTGTCACTGCCCATGCCAGCCCCCCTTCCTCTCTGCCTTCTTTGCCCATTTCTTCTTATCCCTCAATGCTCATCTCACACTCTACTTCCTCTCCTTTCCAAAATTGTGTAGTCACATGGTTTAGCATTTATTGTTTTCTGATTATTTCAGGCATGTTAATCTCCCTCAATAAAATGATACCTCTTGAGGTTAAGAAACTTGCCTTGACTCCATAGAATCTGACACAGTAGGCAGCTTGGGGAGACTCAGTATTCAATAAATGCATAGAAAATGACCGGACAATAGACAAAGTTCATTTTTCATTTAAATATTTATCTCCACACTATTTTGTATATAGGGCTGGCTTCCCCTCTTTTTTTTGTTTGTTTGTTTGTTTTGGTTTATGACCCTATAATTATTCCCTTTATGTGTTCATTAAAATAAAGGTGGAATTACCTTCTGAGCAACCTAATAGGCCTGGTAAATTAACTGAATCTTTTCTTTCAAGGATAAAAATTCTTTTGTGTGTGTCTTAGAAAATTGGAGAGATATTCTTACTCTCAAAAGTCAGATAGTTAAACCCTACCTAAGGCTTGAGACCTCTTGGCTTTACCCTTAAACATTTAATCCACATGCCATTTTAACAAGTCCTGAAATGCTTTCTTTTCTTTCCCTTTTTAGTTTAGGACAAAAATTTTAAAGGAAAGGGTAAATCTACTGGTGTATGGCATATGGAGGTCAAGATCTTACATAGATTTTCAGCATTAGGCAGAACAAATGGGCTGCGAGATTACCAAGAAAACAAATTCAGAGCAGCAACCTTTGAAAACTGAGAACTGCCAAATTGCTGGCAAGATGAAAACAGGGTCGCATTTGAGAAATTATGCAGTGTTGTGCTTCTTGGAGAAATGCACAGCACGGAGGAGTATCTGTGTTCTCCTCTGAAACTCTATTTTTAATGTTCATCATGACACCAATGGAAGCAAATCTGACTCCATGTAGAACATGCAGTAATTGTGGTAGTGGTGGGGGGAGGGGAGCTGAATGGAAATAGAGGCTCCGGGGAACCAAGTTATTTTTGAAATATCAAACAGACACATTCAGCTTGGATGCTGAAGATCACTCCGCAGGGTGAGAAAAAGTCGAAAATTTACCCAGAAAAAGTCTGCAATCACAGCACACAGAGGGCTGGATTCTCAGCAGTGTGAAGGAAGGGGAGACTTGAGAGAAAATGTCTCTCTGCTTATCATAAAAACAGCAAAATTCCCAGCATATGCTGCTATTTTACTTTTTTTATTTTGACAGACCATTTGTGACTAGTTATGGGTGGGGTTGTTCTCGCATGTATGTTTCAGCCAAGAGTGATGAATGCTCAGACTATGTTTCCTGACCTTGCACACATTTACTTCTCGTTTTTTCTCCCTCTTATGCCTTCTCTTACTGTTTTCTATCAGATGAGGTTCCCAGGAAGCTCTGTATGGGATCACATCTGAGATGTAGAGTAATTATATTTAGATATAAAATTGACCCATGTCTGAAGTGTGTTTCCTTATTTTCTTTATTTGTTTTTACATACACAAGAGAGCAAGCCAATGAGAATTTAAGTACCATAAGATCAATAAAGAAGCAAACTCATACTAATAAAAATGCAACTTCTATATCCATACTTTTTCTAGACATTAAACAAATTACAATTATAGGCGTTTTTGTTTTGTTTTTCCATAGTTCAGTCAGTGAATCAGATCTTTGGGTCTATTTTATTTTCAGATTCATTTTTTCACTCACATATTATAAAGCTTATACATTTCTTATTTTTAATATCGATTTGATGTTCTGTGTTTTTAACACAACACAGCTTGTTTAGCTGTTTCCCTTTCATAGTGCATCTGAATTAGTATCAAATTTTTTCTATTATATACACCAATGATGCAAACATCTGTGTAAGATATCACTTATTTTTTTATTTTTTTTCAGTCATTTTTAAGGCATTTTTCCAAAACTGGAATTCCTAAATGAAAAGCAAACAAACTATGGTTCATAAGCTCCTATAAGCTGCTTTCAAATTATCTTACGGAACGAACACATCAGTCAATATGCTGTGCCAACAGCCATCGGAAGTGGTTGTGCTGTCTCATACCCCTTCTAAAATGGCGCTTACTCACATTTACTCATTTTGCTACCTTGAGAAATTTATTGGGTGACTTTTCATTTGTTTTTCTCTAATTTCAAAAAAGGCTGCAATTTTTAATGTAGTTATTATAGGATTTATTTCTTCATATACTCTCTGTTTATCTCTTTTAAACATTTACTAACCATGAGTTGTTGATTTTTGCTTAATCCCTTCACCCTTCTCATCCAGCCCCCCAACACCTGTCCCCTCTGACAGCTGTCAGTCTGTTCTCTGTATCTGTGAGTCCGTCTCTATTTTGTTTGTTAGTTTATTTTGTTCAGTAGATTCCACATATAAAATTATATGGTGTTTGTCTTTCTCTGACTAGCTTATTTCACTTAGCATAATACTCTCCAGGTCCATCCAGGCCATTGCAAAAGTTAAGAGTTCCTTTTTTTATGGGCAACTAGTATTCCACTGTGTAAATGTGCCACAGATTTTTTATCCACTCATCTACTGATGGGCACTTGAAGGATAAGTGGTGATAGAAGGAAACTTGACTTTGGATGGTGAACACACAATACAATATACACATCACGTATTATAGAATTGTACACCTGACATCTACATAATTTTATTAACCAATTGGTTATCCCAATAAACTCAATGAAAATTTAAAAAAAACATTTATTAACTTACGTGTTTATATGAAATTGTACATATTTTTGTAATAGAGACAGTAGAGGAGTTGGGAGCATGACTCCGGAGCCAAATTCCTGGATTTGAATTCACTCTCTGCAGTTTATTAGGTAGTGCACTTCAGCCAGTTATTCAGTCACTCTGTGCCTCAATGTTCTCATTTGTAGAGTGATGATACTAACAGTACTCATCTGAGCTATGAAAATTAAATGGGGTATTATATGCAAAGTGCTTAAAACAGTGTCTGGCACATAGTAAGTCTATGTAAAAGGTTGTTTACTCTTATAAATAAGTTTTTGATTATTTTGCAGCTTCCCATTCTGTTGTTTTCTTTTTGGTATTTATTCTAAGGTACTTAATTGAATAAATAAATACATCCAAGGATGCACTTTTATTGCTAGGAAATGTGTTATTTTACAACAGCTCTCTATTTGGATTTTGTTGGCTATATGATGCTAGAGTATGGCTTCAAGTGGAGGTAATGTTAAAAATATTTAACAATTGCTAGGAATCAATCAACCAGAACAAGACACCCACTAATCAGAACAGAGCCCAACAAATCAGAAGCTGGCTGGCATCAGCCAATAAGAGTATACTCACTACATGTCACCCCCATGCTCCAGTGGACTCTTCTCCGCAATGTTCACCAATTGTTCTATTAACATGGATTTAATAGCACATTTTTTTCAAAGCATATTACATCTAACCTGCAATGTAGTCATTTCTCTTTTTAACGGGGTATTTAAGTGGTTTAATTGTGTTCCAAACACCTGCCTTTTACCTTTTACTTCTAGTTACTTAAAACATCTAGCTATAGCTACTCTCATTAGTACCATAATGCCAGGAATAAGGAAAATCCAGCCTGCAATACAGACTTCAAGTGGAATATTTAATGTATGCAAGCTATTTAAGACACACGATATACATTCAGGAATTGTTGTCACAATGCTAAAACTTTCTGATAAAATGTGAGAAAGACACTAACAAAAAACCTTATTTTTCACACATTATGAAAAATATTGAGATGTTTGGAAGCCCCTGTCTGTTTGAAATGAGCTTTTTATTTGCCATTGTATATGCACAGCCAAAGCCTCTGGTTATCAAAAAGTGCATTGACAAGCAAATAGAATACACTCCACCAGTTGGTATTGACAGAATTCTGTCATTGCAAGTGCCTACTCCATTGATCTTGGATAATATTTTTCTCTGAGCAGTGAAGAAATAAGTAGAAGCTGTCTCTTTGGCTTATACATGGTTTGTACCTCCATTTCTTTTTCCACCTCTTACATAGTTCTCAAATTTCCATAACTGCTCCTCACTACTTGTGTGATGCTGGGCATGGTGCTCTGAAAAAGTTAAATGAAAAGAAAGCGACATTTACCAATCATATTAGCAAAGATTCCAGGACAACATATTTTGAGGTCAATAATGACTTTGTTCATCACATTTTCCCCCTTCCATGTCTTCCCTTTTGAATTTTAATTGATGTGTGTCATTGAGTGTAGATTGTCCTAAAACATTTGAATATATCTGTAGGTAATACCAAGTAGGCCACACTCTTGGAGGGGCATCCCCAGCCCTCTGAAAGGCAGACAAATAAAGTCAGCACATGATGGGTGAGGTCAAACACAGACAAAAGTCACCTTAAAAGGTATGGCCCAGGCTAAAAGCAGAAAGATCAGGCCTTGACAATAGCTAATCAATTAGGTTAACATCATCTAAGAAAGCATGTGTCAACACTGAAAATCAGGAAAATGAGTGTTAGGGGTAACATTTAAGAGTTCATGTTATCTAGGAGGAGGGGCCCATTCAGCAGATGGTGCAGGTGTATTTGATGCATCCCCACAGAGCAGAAGAGTATATTGGGATAAAAAGGGGGCATAAACCTGTGTTCAAATCCCAGTTCCACCACTTCCCTGTGAGTTCAGACAAGTTATTACCCCTCTGGGCTTGTTTTCTCATCTATAAAGTAGAGATGATGATACTAATAGTTACCTCATGGATAGTGAAATAAATGAATATATGAAAGCATTTAGAATGCTTCCTAACACATAAGGACTAGAGAAGTTGATCATGAGTAAAGCCTTTAGAATGTGTCATAGAAAGTATTCGTTGATATTAAGCTATTATTGTTTAATGCCATTAATCATACATTATCATTGTGCTTTGATGACATAGATTATCAAGTGCCTTCCCACATAGATCTACTTGGTGGGCCAGGATGAGCTGATCTAAGGCAATTGCCACTCTGTCTGATGAGGTGATTTGAGCTTTCATGAAAATTAATCTCTGATGCATATATGATTTGGCTACAATTTTGATTAGTAATACTCTCTCTGAGGAAATAACAAGATCTACTTTTTGGACCTGCAACCCTGAAAGCCAGTTAGATAGAGGTGAACCATTAAGGTTCTCTCCCTTTGCAGGCTTCTGGCTGAGTGACAAGAAGACTACAGCAAGTCACAATCACTTGTAATAAAACCTGTTGAGTTTGCACGAGAAAGTTCTAACAGAGACACAAGAAGGTTAGTTAATTGGTGAGCACATGCACCCCTCAGGCCAACACTTACAGACTATGAAAGTCTCAAGCCCCATAATAACTTTGAACCTGAGAATAAACATTCAGGATGATGTGCAGCCAAAGTGCTTTCCCATTAGCATCAGCTGGGACTCAAGGAGTTGCTTCTTCTAGCAAAGATGTGGCCTCCACAAAAATGTATAGTGCTATTTTTCTACTAATAGTATTTAAACACATTTTTTTGTTTGTTTTTGTATCATTTGTTACATCCACGGAGTGGCCATAATTTGACAAGCCTGGCGGTGTAAACATCCACCAAGCACCCTGTGGGTTGCAAGGAGTCCTACAAAAGGTCACCGAATCTGCTGGAGACCTGCTGGAACTGTGAGGCCAGCTTATACTGAAACTTTTGCTGGGGACCCCCACTGGGCAGATATGTTTTCCATGGTCTTATTAGTTTAAAATTTAATACTTTTTCAGCATGTATTGTTTTGACAACAAGCTCCCATTAGGAAAGTGCCTCTTGCTTTCAACTGTAAGACTTTTACAGAATGGGATTGTTTGCAACCAAATGCCACGATCATGATGCTGGAGCTGAGTGAGAGCTGCTGGCTGAGCTCCAGGGAAAGAGTTGAATGGCAACCTTGCTCCTCAGTCCCAGAGAACAGGCCCATTTACGAGTCATTAAAATCAATTATCATCAGCTCTAGGGGCTGAGGATGCCGTCATGACCCAGAGAGCCAGGGTGCTGTTCTCATCACATCCACAGTAAGACCTGGAAATCTTCCTAGTCCTTGAAGATAAACAATAGGTCCCCTACTGAACCTTTCTTCTCTCTCGCTAAACATTCACAGTTCATTCCTCATTCCTTTCAAGAGAGGCTTTGGGTTCCATCATCATCTCGATAAGATTCACCCAGAAGATGCTTTAAGAGGGCCAGGTCCTCTGTAGGTTTTAATACTAAAATATAACCTACCTATCCACCTCAAGTTTTAAGCTCTCTTGGGCCCAGCCAGGAACATAGAAGAGCTCCTCTGGATTCTTAGACCAAGACTAGAGCCCCAGACCCAGAATATATGGTATCTTGACCTCAGGATCCAAAGGAAGAGGCCTGATCACAGACACTTACCCATCCAAGCTGTCAGGTTACTACCTTTCTGTGTCAGCTGCAGGAGGTCTTCAGAAAGGAAACTTTGCGCTGTTTGACCAGCTTTGACAAAACAGTCAAAATTTGCCATGAATTTGTCACTCTTGGGACACTGCAAAGTCTTAAGAACACTTTTTGGAAAGCTGTCAAAATATAGAAGTTAAACTTAGAGAATAACACAAATAAGAAAGGAGTAACTCCTCGTTCCCCTCCAAGCCATATTTTGGCAAAATTCTATTTGTTCTCTTATGGGAAGAGAAGGCTGTCAGACTTAAGGGGCCAAGCAAAGAAGAAACAGGGCATATTAAGTGAAAGAATTATTATAATCGAAGCTGAGTGCAAAATTACATCCTTCATAATTTTACACGTAAGTGAAGTGCATTTCTGTCCATGCATGGGAAGACAGAACTTTTCTCATGTCTGACATATCAGATACCAATAACCTTTCCAGCAGTAACCGGAGTAGAAAGTTGGAATACCTGAAAGCTTTTTTATTGTAGCGAAACTGAGGATGTGAAAAATGCAGTGTCACTCCATTATGTTGGCATCTAGGTGTGAAGAAATTGATCAACACCCCTGGAAGTGTGACTGGAGACAACAAAGCATATAAATATGTTTTAGTTCTAAAAAAGTTGAATGTGTGTGCACATTATATGTATTTCAGAATTAAAATTTCATGATCTAAAATATTATCCTACAAAGTAAACATCAGCTAAATGAATCCAGGCACAACTTAATGAAAGTCACTATCTTATATGCATTTGTAGCATGAGCACAAAATGGGAGTCAGAAAAACATAAGACACTGATGCTTAAGCATTTTAAAATTTTCATTGATTTTGTAAGCATTTTAACACCTCTTTTATAAAAAGTCACTGGTCGATGCAGTCTAACTATAAAATCTTTCAGCTATCAGAACTGATTACTAGAATAGGAGACAGAACTCACAAATGAGCCAGTGGGAAGGGAGTACCAGAATCCTTAACTCAGCTCTGCTCTGCTGGGTACATGACCCTTTTATTAGGCACTAGAGCAGGGGTGGGCAAACTTTTTGACTCGAGGGCCACAATGGGTTCTTAAACTGGACCGGAGGGCCGGAATAAAAGCATGGATGGAGTGTTTGTGTGAACTAATATAAATTCAAAGTAAACATCATTACATAAAAGGGTACGGTCTTTTTTTTTTTAGTTTTATTCATTTCAAACGGGCCAGATCTGGCCCGCGGGCCGTAGTTTGCCCACGGCTGCACTAGAGGCTCGATGCACAAAATTCGTGCAAGGGCCTTGGCTCCTGCTGCTGCAGCGTCCACCTCTGCTGCAGCTTTGTCCAGGAGGAAGGATGTCCGGAAGGATGCCGGTATAATTAGCATATTATGCTTTTATTATTATAGATGATATAGCTGATGTTCTGATTGGTCCTGAATTATTTCTGTGTAAAAGTAAAGAGCATTTTCTTAGCCATCTCTATGCTCTCCCCGAGTTTGTCCTAGGACAAATGGCTTCTTGCAATTAAAGATGCAAAGATGGCTTGGTAATCAGAATGTAACAAGGATGTGCAGTTCTCTATGCCAGGCTAAACAGTCTTGAAGTCAGCGTTCCTCAAAGTGGGGTTCTACGCCACCAACTTTAGAATCCCCCGAAGGGTATCTTGTTTACAAATGGGATTCCTAAGTCTTATCCAAGACGTAGTGAACCAGACTCTCCCAGTCTGAGGACGGAAAGTAGGTCTTTGCAACAAGCCCTCCACGTGATGCTTCTACACACTAAATCCTACACCCTGTCTTAAGAAACAACCCTTAAAGAAATTGCACCCACACTTGGACTTCATTTGTCCTCTGTACAGGCATACCTCAGAGATATTGCAGGTTTGTTTTTAGACCACTTCAGTAAAGCAAGTATCACAATAAAGTGAGTCAGAATCTTTTTGCTGGTGGAGGAGGGTCTTGCCTTCAATTTGTAAAAAATGCAGTATCAGCGAAGCACAATAAAATGAGATGTGCCTGTAAATCAGTGGTTTGAAGCCCTGGCCATGCAATAGAATCACTTGGGAGGTTCAAAGACACACAACCATGACTGCATCCCATCCCCAGAATGTCTAATTTGGTTGATTTGAGGTGAGGCCCAGGCAGCAGTATGTTCCATATGTTGTTCTAATATATACCTAGGATTGAATGTTTATAGCAGTAGATTCACAAGAGTCAAATGTAGAAAACAACTCACATGTCTATCAGCAAATAAAGATATAAACTATACGTACAATGAAATACTATTCAGCCATAAAAAGGAAAGAAATTCCAGTACATGCTACAAGCTGGATGATCCTTGGAAGCATTATGCTAAGTAAAATAAGCCAGACACAAAATAAAAATATTGCATGATCCCACATATATGAGATATCTAGAATAGGCAAATGTATAGAGGCAGGAAGTAGAATAAATGTTACCGGGGGATGGGGGTGGGGGAGATGGAGAGTTAGTGCTTACTGGTTACAGAGTTTCTGCTTGAGGTGATAGAAAAGTTTTAGAAATTTATAGTCTTCTTAGCACATTTCTTCATGTAGACATAACCTCTGCAAAAAAAAAATGCGTGAGAAATTGTAAATGGAGAGAACATTTTGAGTGTATATTGCCAATTACATTTAGCAAATAATAATAAAGACATCTGGGAGTGCAGTATTAATAGTAAAGTACCCTTTGGAGCTCTGTAAATAGACATTATAAAAATCTTAGTAATCTAACAAATTCTGTATAAGATCTCAGCCTGATTTTGTTACTGGCAAAGAGATTAAAAATGAGCATCAAATTTGTTTCTCTCTTTTCAGTAATAGACATATAATGTCATCCTTGAGATAGTGAAATGAAGGAAGTCTTCAATTAAACCCTTGGTAACAACTGCAGAATATTCGTGCCACTTCAAATTCTTTTTTATAATTATAATTTTGATATTTTTCAAAGCCTATTGTTAGTGCTCGATCACATGTAATATCTAGAGTCGATCACATGCCAGGTACTTCAGTTGTGGGACTGCAGGTTTTCTGTTCCATATGATCACTAATAATGGTGATACTGTTATTTCTAGAGGACTTTCCTGTACGAGTAGTTGAGAGAATTGTCTTGTTGAGCTGCACCTGTGACAGAGATGCAGCGCCAATGCTGTGCGTAAGAGAAAGAAATCTTTCAAATGTATTCTAAAGAAAGACACTTTCTTCAAACCTTTACTTACCAATATCACACACTCTCTGGCAAAACAAAATGAGCTCTGCGTCTCCTGGCATAAATGAAAAGCTTATTTTTAAATGCCATATGTTGCTACGATGCATGCTGTGTTTTTAACGATTATCGCACATGCAAGCAAAATGCTGTATTAGTTTTATATTCGTGTAATTCCTGATTATCACAAATACACACAACAAAAGACAGTTACAATGTTAGGGATTGCCAGAGCTACAAAGAATCTCAAAAAGTTCTCTAATCTGGCATCTCATCTTTACAGACAATTAAATTAAGTCATCCAAGACAGACAGTAGCATTTCCTTTTCAATTTAATAAGTATTTATGGAGGTCCACAATGCAACCTATACTATAGAAGATAAATGTTAAAGAGCTTGATGTCATCCTATTCTTAAGGGATATACAATATTTTTTCAAAGAGATAGAAAATAAATAATAGTGTACTTATGTTGTGTATATCTTAGAATGGCATACTGTGAAAGTTCTCACATTTCAACATGCCTCAGAACCCCACATTGCTAAAACACAGGTAGCTGGGCCCCCACCTCCTATTTCTGATTCAGTAGGTCTAGAGTAGGACCCAAAATTTTGCATTTTCAATGAGTTCCCAAGTTTTGCTGATGCAGCTGGCTCCTGACCATGCTCTGGGAACCACTGCAGTAAAACAGAGGTGTTAAAGATGCAGGCCCTGGAGTTCAAGCGCACAGTTTGAATCCTGACTGCATCATCTAGAACAAGCTACTTATTTTCACTGCCTCAGTTTACTCACCTGTAAAATGGAAACAGTAACAGTACTTACCTCAAGTGTTATTATGGGGATTAAATGAGAGAATGCTTGTAAAGCAATGGAATAGAGCCTGGCACATAGCACACACAGAGTAAGTGTTCATTATTGATGCTATTTCATATTAGTTCCTAAATACCAATTCTCAGACCAGTACTGGTGTGTGAATATATATATATAAGTGATAGTATAAAGGTACAGAATGTCTTTTCTTAGGAATAATTTTCTTTTACCTTAAGATAACATTCTACCTAATTTTAATGTTGAAATATATTTATGTGTATGAAAATAATAGTAATAGGAATTGGCATTTATCTTGAATACTAAGACCTTGGTAATACCATAACATGCTCCCCATTGTAATGTGGGGTTGAAATTGAATAAACAAATAGAGAGGAGTTAGGATTGAGAGTTTACCAAGAGGATTGTGAGAGTGTCATCCAGATGATAATACTTGGAGGCCCACAAATCTAAGAAAGGGATGGGGAGTTCCTACCTCAATGACACTCATTTGTGGTAAGAGTAGCAGCTGTGGGAAGGGGGCAGGAGGTCAGTGTGCAAGAATGAGATGCACAAAATACAATGCTGGCTCCGTCTGACTCGGTCTATGCCACAGAACAGGAGCTGAGATGTGCCTGGGTGGCCTCACTGTGGCTTCACCAAATAGGTAGGTATACAGTGCAGCACATCATCCCTGTTGCCATAGCAACTTTAAGGCAAATCTACCTGGGGACTTCACCTGAGAAGTCAGGGCCTAGAGCCCTACTCTCACCACCTGATTTATGATTTTTTCTAATAAAGGGTTCAATGAGGCAGAACTAACTTGAAAATTCATTCTATTCTGCCAGAGTGGGAATGTAGGTGATCTCCTGGGCTTAGGGGATAGGCCTGGTGTGAAAGTCAAATGCTTCTGTCCTGGCTACCCTGGTCCGTGTTCAATTAGCAGGAAAAATACACTTAAGCCGTGTGAAGCTCTCAGAGATAAAGTACAGTATTTCTGCAGATACTTTGACCTAATTGTGTTAGCCCCAATTAACCACATTCTCATGTCATTCGATGAGAAAGAACAATTCTAAGCAAAGATTTTAAAGAAACATTTTGTTAAGGTCTACTCCAACCTCATTAGATAACGCTCAGGAATTGGAATCGGGGAGATGGTAGAATTCAGGAGAGGAGTAAGCGTTAGTGGTATGTTTGGGGCCCACTAATAAGAAATAACCCACTCAACATCACTACGCATCCCCGTTTGAGCATAAACATGGCTCCCCAAGTTAGCCATGGCTAAGGACCTGCTTCAAGGTAGACAGAACTCCGTAACTAAATGTCATGGAAAAGCACTGTGTTAGGGAATGGGAGAAAACATCGGCAAACCATATATCTGATAACGGGTTATTGTTTAAAATATATAGGGAACTCCTACAACTCAAAAGCAAAAAAAGGAAACAAACCCAAATAACCCAGTTAAAGAATGGGCAAAAGACCCAAATAGACACTTCTCCACCATAACAATGGCCAAAAGGTATATGAAAAGATGCTAATATCACTAATCATCAGAAATGAAACCCAAAGCTACATTACCTCATACCTGTCCATTGAGGAACCAACTGGGTGGGACACATTTCAAAACTGTCCCGTCAAAGAGCTGCTTTTAATCCACTGTGGCTGCGCCTGGCAGACCAGCTACTTAGGGAGCTAATTGGCTGAGGGCCCAGGGCCGGTGCAGAGAAATTCCTGGCCACATGTATGCCGAGACCACTCCTCCTACGGGCTGCTCCCTCTAATAACCTGGTGTGGCGGGGATAGGAGGCGGACCTGTTCCTGAGCCACGTGGACTCCTTTCTGGGAGACTTCAGCGTGAGGACTTCCTGACGGTGCTCCCACCATGTAGGATGCACCCACCAAATTCCTGGTCAGGGATTTCCTCAGGTCAGACTTGCATCGGGGTCTCACCGTTCTCCCAGCTTTCCTGGCCCTCCCTCCGATGTCCTTTCACAGGTCATTTCCCTTTTCAATCCCCCCTTAGCATCTGCTTCTCTGATGAACCAAGGAAACTCCTCCCCCACAGCCCACCACTCCTTGGATAAGGGTAGCACATGGGGGCTTTAACTGCCCAGCATTTTCAATGAGGCCCAGGCACTGGCTCCGTGTCTGAGGAGCTGCAGACCCCCGCAGGCCAGGAGATGCAGGAAATCTCCCAGGAGGGGACTGTCAGTGGCCCCTGGGTGAGCATATGGGCAAGGCGTTCACAGTGACCGTGTTTGCTCCAAGCGTTATGGTTTGGTTATCTGCGCAAGAGTGCACATAGGCTGTTGTGCTCTGTGAATGTGACCAGGGGAAAGGAGGGCTTTAGGCAAGGATATTCCCAGGCATCTGTTGGGAAACATAAATATACTCCACGATTAGGGTGACTTCGCTTTTACCTTTTCCACTGTATCTGGAGGTTTATTTCATTTTCGTCCTGCTCCTTTTCTCAGGACTTCCCAATTTGACTGGTGGTTATTGATGAAAATGGGAAATGCTTCATGTTCACCACATTTACATCTTCTGGTAACAAAAAAGATGTAAGAAGACTTCAAAGAGGAGCTCTTAGCAATGAGTCTAATAGGAGGCATTCAATAGTGTTAGTTTTCTTCCTATTCAGCCCCCTGGGGACAAAGGACCATATGCATAATAGGTAAGGTACTGAGAGTCATATTCCTTGTGTGGTCATAACCAGGATCCAAATGATGTAATTATATGAAAGCACTGCTGTAAACGTAAAGGGCAAATAGATGTTAATTTGAGATCTTTGCAACTCATTATTGCACTGGTTCAGCTGGACCATGGGTCAAGGCAAATTCTCAGAAGCAGGACACCTGCAAAGAGGAAAATTTTCCTAGAACATGGTTAGTATATAACATAACATAATATTTTCTTTGAAGTGTGTGTTTCACTCTATTACCTTACTTTAAACACAACCTAAAACTCCTTTATGATATTCCGACAATAAAAGCAATTTTTAGCTATCGAGAAAACATTCCATTCCATATGTCAGACAACGTACCATTGGTTGTAATTCCAGCATCCCTGAATGTTCTACATTTATTTGTAATTTAATAGAATCAATCTTCTGCCTTTGGGATATTATAGTGCAATTTCATGTGTACCATTAAAAATATAGTTGATATATTCTACAGCCTGACTAGCTGCAAATGTAGAGAAATTATTGATGCTGCATGATCAAATGAAGAAACATGAAACCTTAAGAAAAATGAAAAATCTAATTTAAAAGAATGGAAAAGGCAGAGATAAAATCAGGACAGTGACTGATCCAGCACCATGCACTAATATATCTTTTTTACTTTTTCTTCTTAAACTGAACAAAAGAGGTAGGTCAGAATTTGCATTGGTGGGAATCACTCAGATCAAGAGATAGGAAGAAGGAGATACATATATTATCTGGTCAATTTTACCAGCTACAGTTCAATTCCTCAATGGTTCATCTGTCTTTTCTGAGCCATATTTGAACAAAGGTGACCCTCAGAACTCGTTACAAGATCTTGTTATTTGAAAAACATTTTATTTTTATATTTTCTTGAGACAACCTCAAAGATTAATGTCTAAAATAAACACAGCTGTTGAAAAATTTTAAAGATACAATCAGAAAAGTAATTCAACATGTCCCCAATGCTTTTAACTCCAGTGATGAAATTCTAATCTGTAACAAACTTAGAAAAAAGCAGCAACAGTACTCTTATGTTTTCATTCCTCCTTCTGTATGTCTTTCAGCTAACAACTTTAGCTTAAATTTCGCCCAAGGCAGATTAAATTAAACTTCACTAGAATTCTGTAGGCATTCTCCTTCTCCCCTAACCATTCTAAGGAATATAGTTGGCACAAATTAAACTATTAAAGATGTCTCAGAGTACATAACCCAGGGACACAGACAATAGTGTGGTGAAAGTCTGGGAGGGGTGGGTGTGGGGTGGATGGGGTCAATGGGGAAAAAACAACCAAGAGAACATCTGTAATACATTCAACAATAAAGATACATTTTTTTAAGTGTGTCTCAGATTTATCAGAACAATGCAATGCTGTTTAAGCAAGAACAAAAACGGGGCTTGGGAATGCTTAAGTCAGAGTCAGTTCTATTCGAGGCTCTACTATTCATTTTTTTTAAAAAATCATTTGACCTTTGACCTTTCTTAGCTTCAACTGAGAAATGAGAGGGTTTAACTATCCCTGAATTCTAAAATACCATGCTCATATACCTTTAGTTTGTCTTATAATTGCTAATTGTCTGTGTCATCACTAGACTCTTCTGTTCTTACATTTACTGGTAGCCCAATACACAGCTCATAGTAGGTACTCAATTAATGTTTGTTGAATAATTACATGCAAGTAAATATAAGTCTCTCTCATTTTCTCTCCCCTCAAAGATATGTTCAGTGAGAATATATGTTCGCTAACTAAATATGATAACTTGTCTAACTGATTGTCATGAATGCCTGGAATGCCTGAGACCTCAGGAAACATAAGGATAATCCTATATAATAAAAGCCTAATATGCAAATCGACCAAACAGTGGAATGACCAGTCGCTATGATGTACACTGACCACCAGAGGGTAGCTCCTGCATTGAGCTGCCCCCAGGTGGTCAGTGTGCTCCCAAAGAGGGAGCGCCGCTCAGCCAGAAGCTGGGCTTATGGCTGGCAAGCACAGCAGTGTGACAAGAGCCTCTCACGCCTCTGCTGCAGGCGGGTAGTAAGGAGTGAGGAGTCCTGGACTGTGAGAGCCCCAGACTGCAAGAGGGATGTCTGACTGCTGGCTTAGGCCCAATCCCCAATACACAACTCATAGTAGGTACTCAATATTTATTGAATAATTACATGTAAGTAAATATAAGTCTCTTTCATTTTCTCTCCCCCCAAAGGGCGATTGGGTCTAAACTGGCAGTTGGACATCCCCTGAGAGGTCCCCGAGAGGGTACAGGCTGGGTTGAGGGCTCCCCTCCCCCAGTGCACAAATCTCATGCACCGGGCTTCTAGTATGAAATAAAAGGCATGTCTGGGTGTCTGGGTATCTCCTTACATGGACAACAAATTTAAGGGATAAATCCTTAAATAACATGGGAATTGCATGCTTTTGTTTCTTACTAAGTGTAAATCCACAACTCTTTTAGAATTTGAAGACCGAAATCACTCCGTTGAATTTATCAAATATTTAGAAGAGTACCATGCTCCCTAGGAAAAGACTGTTCAGTGCTATGTCTTGCATATATAATTTGACATCTTGTTGCAACATCAGAGTGTTGTGCTAAGCCACCACATGCTCTTTTGGAATAATAAATGATGATAGGATTGAGCACCTCAGACAAATTTTCAAGTTTTATAAATATTTATGAAAATGAAGTCCACAAAAGTTTATATCCTAAACTGGGAAAGAAATGCTGGCCCTATGCTAAATTAAAATATTTGGCCATATTTGGGAGGCACTAGTATATGTATAATTTTTGTCTTTGAAAAATGAATGAGGTAGCTTCACATAAGATATTACAAGGTGATAAAAATACTATTGGAATTATTCCACCTAAGTCTAGGGGAGTAAAACTATTCTGTATGATACTGTCATGGTAGATACGTGACATTTTGCATTTGGCTAAACCCTTAGGTTGAACCCTAATGTAAACACAAAAGGTGAACCCTGATGTAAACTATGGACTTTAGTTCATGATAATCAATAATGGCTCATCAATTGTAACAAATGTACTACATTAACATAATCTAATAACATAATAAAAGGCTAAGTGACCGACCGTCCATCCATCCTTCTGACCATCCAACCAGCCCACTGGCTGGTACATGTGACGGGCACTGGCAATTTAAAAATAAATGTTGACTCGCTGGCATTAATTGCGCGCCTGTGTTCTTGAAGCTGAAGTATTAACATGATCTGCAAAAGGAGAGGTTGTTCTGATTCCAAGAATTGACTTGTCCCCATCTGACACTGGCTTCCCATTTAAATTAATTTGAAGACAGTTTCCCATGATGCCAGCATTTGTGATGACTATTAATAAATCACAAGGACAAACTCTAGACAGAGTAGCAATATTCCTACCTAAACCCGTTTTCGGACATGGTCAGTTATATGTTGCTTTATCTCGAGTTCGAAGAGAGTGTGACGTTAAAGTTAAAGTTGTAAATACTTCATTATAAGGGAAATTAGTTAAGCACTCTGAAAGTGTTTTTATTCTTAGTGTGGTATACAGGGAGATATTAGAATAAGTTTAATCAATTTATCAGTCATTGTTTTTATCAATGTTTTTATATCATGCCTTTGTTGTTGTTATATCATGTTGTTATTGTTTATTTATTAATCAATTTATATATTATTTTCATATATATTTTACTAATTTTCTTTCATCTCTGACACTTATATTATAGAGAAAGGGTAAATAGCGATATTAAAATATTTCTTCTAATTAATTTATTTTCAATGTGCACGAATCTATGCACTGGGCCACTAGTATGTTAATAATAATGGAAACTGAGTGATGGATAGAGGGATTAGGTGGGAACTTTCTCTGTACTATCTACTCAGTTTTCTGTATACCTAAAACTGCTCTACAAAGAAAACCTATTAATTAAAAACGCACACACAACAACTATTGAAGCTATTCCACCTAAAGCCATTCACTCAGCAAATTTCTATATCAACAATGAGCAAAATGGTTCATTTATATCATGAATGGTGATTATGTCCAAAGATAATGATGATTGTAGATGAAGTATTTTGACATGACAAGTTCTTTACTGGCTCCAAACCCTGGATATAGAATACGAAGAGTCTTTATAAAGACCTACATTAATCTTTAAAGAGCAGCCTTCTCATTTGGTACCTTACACTTAGCTCTGTCAAATTCTGCATAGCTAAAGAATAGATTCAGAAGAAGATGTCCACTGTTCCGATAATGTAAAACAAACAGAACAGGTATCATAATAATACAGCAAAATGTCAGAGCACAAAAGAGCTAGAAGGAACCAAGGATACGACCCAGGTTAGCCCCCTCTTCTTAGGTAAGAAAAAAACGAGATACAAATATAAGTCCCTGTGACATGAAAGGCCTATGGAAAAGAATTATTCTGGTCAAATTATAGGAATACATGAGCTATTTCCCGAGCAACAGATTAATATTTAACCTGTGATCACTGTGAAGTTTATAGGCAATTGCATTTCCATTTTCATTTGGCTTCAAGAAAGTTCAGCACCAGATTTGTGGCCCGTTTCCAGCAGGTTTATAGGTTAAATCTTACTCCTGCCTAATCTTGCTTTCTGACTCATCTATGAAATTTTTTGACTTATTGCTCTCTTGCTGTATTGAATGTGAGACAGATGACCTTAAACAGTCCCTCTCCTGGCTCACTCTCTAATTCCCTTCCCTTCAGTTGGGGAGAAATATGTGGATTAGAAGAAAACATTTCAAAAATGCTGATCCAAGGGCGATTGTTTTAGAATGGTGCCATGCATCTTACATGACCCAGAGGGAGGTCTACCTGGCCCCGCCATCAGGAATTAGATCTTGTAAGGGGTGTTATCATCTCATAAGGAGTAAGATCAGAGTGATGCTAATTATGCAATAGTCATTCCTCCTGAAAGTAAACAAGTGTGCATGTACCCCCAGGTGACGCACAGGATGCTTATTGGGGTATAGAAACAAAACACTATAATTTTTATTGAGCTTTACAATATCAAAAATCAAAATCAAAACTGAGGTATCCTGTTACCTGTTTTCCTCACTTTACTGAAAATACAATAATTTGCATTTTCAAAGTTCCTTTTGAATATGAACTAACCTTTACAACACCTCAGGACACAGAAACTGTTATCTCCATTTTACAGTTGGAGAAGCTCTATTTTACAGATGCAGACACCAAGACCTCACACATCTGAGTTCCTCAAGAAGGTAGAATTGGGGACCCAGTCAGAAATGTGGCTTTTGTACTGCCACGTTGACGGGGAGGCTGCTGTACTGGTAAAGCACTGTGAAACATTTTTGTGTATTCCCAGCTACTTGACAAATGGAAATTAAAGTAATAGCTCTTGCATGCTTTGTAATATCCAAACTTACAGGCCATGACCTACCAGTTAAAAAATAATGCTACCACCAGATTTATGAAGCCTGTCTCCAAACTATGGAATAGAGTTTGTATTCCAACGCAGGTGAAAATGCTCGACTGTCTTCTATGCAAGACCAGTTTTAAGGAGGTCACGTGGCCATTAGGGGATCGACAGAGGCCTGCCAGCCCTCCTGGTTTTCATACACTGTCTCTTACTCATTTGCGGCTCTGCATTTATGTGGTAACAGATCATCAGGCACTCATGACAATATTTGGCAGTTCACAGTTCACAGAGGCACTGTGCTCTGAGTGATGGGGTTTACAATATCTACATGGCTATGATTATAAAACTGTGCATGGGCCAGGGAAAGAAAATAACCCAGCAGATTATATTTCAATGCACCCATTAGAGGATCAGCGTGAGACACCATCAGCAGTGGAGGAATTCATCAACTTCGTAGGCACCCAAGCAGTGTTAAAAGCTTTAACTTTACTAGAAATATAACAAGTAATAAAAACAGACAAGACCTGAAATGGTCTAATGGGCCTAGCACAAATGTGGCGGGAGATTAACAGCACTAAATTCTCAGGCGTGGAAACGTTCCCCCAACATTTGGTAAGCAGGTTCTTGAATTTGAGGGCCTTCGGTACAAATCTTCCTGTCAGCAGAAATGGGATCCTAGATGGTCAAACCGTCTTGGCTTTGCGTAGTCACATGGAGTTGATATTCTTAAAAACTGTTCAAGTTCTTACCTTACTGCATTTCACCTTAACGCATGCCGTACATCCTTTTCAATCCATTTGTCACTGTTTTATCTACCTATTGATGAAAATATCTGTGTTCGTACAGATCACACTCAGATCTAGGAGCATCTATTGGGGCCTCCGAGAGTATTTATTTATTTTATTTTATTTTATTACAACATGTTGGAGACATATAGAATGATATAAAAACAATATAATAAATTCCACCTCACTCACTATCCAACTAAAACATTATATTGTCAATACATTTGAAGCCCTCTCTAAACTCTTTCTCAGATGCATTCTACCCTTTACTCTCAGCCATAACCGTGGGGCTGAATTTGGGATTTATCATTCCTAATGCCCAGTTAATGTGCAGATAGTGAACAGCTCGTGTATAGACACTCTATATACTAAATGTGTATCTGTTAGCAATAGTTACTATTTTTTTTGCCTATTATTAAGATTTATAGAAATAGAATCATTTACGTGTACTATAGGTATACTTCTGCAACTTGCTTTTTTTTGTTCAACATTATTTTTGTAAGATGCATCCATGTTGATACCTGTGGATTGAGTTCATTTTCATTACTATATAACTTTGTACAGCAATACCATAATTTATTTATCCATTCCCCTAAAGATGTTTTCTATTAAACAGCTTGTGAATATTATATAAGCTACAAGCAAATTTCTGTCATTTTCAGTGTGCACTAATGTTATTGAAGAAATCATCATATGAATATTGGTGGGATGTGGTCCCTGAGGCAGATCCTGAAACATATGCACTGCCTGTTTTTGAATGTTTGTGGCTGTCATTTTTTTTTTGGGGGGGGGGGGACAATCATATAATACCTGCATGATAAGAATTATTATTTTATTATTGTTATTATTATATTTTGTTCTGAAATAGGTAGCCTATGTGTCTAAGGCCAGTGGCATTGCCTTATTCTTCTAAGTATTCTTAACACCAAATTTAGTGTCTTAATTATATCCATAAACATTCATAAATAATCTTCATTTGAGAATAGAATGGATGCTTTGTGGACACATTTCTATTGACCAAACATAACTATGGAGAGGGAAACTTCCTCTCCAGAGTATCAACTTTAACAAGTACAAAAGCATGACATATAAGGATAGATCAAAGACCGAGAGAAAAAGAATGCCGGTGAGTCCCATATGTAATCTGAATCCAGTGTTTTTCTAATATTTCAAACATGGGCAATTATGTTATTTTTTAATACTTTTGTATTATAAAAACTAACAGTGCTACTGCAATCTGCCTTCTCTTAGGTGTTTCAAAGTTAAAATTTAGGGTTTATTTTCAAGTAGCAAGGGAATAGTATATGTAAAAAACATTGAAGCAGAGGCAGAGAATAATTCTAATTCACAATAAATAACTTAAACAAGAGTGGTACAACTGATGCATAGCTACATAGCCATAAATGATTCCTGTCCAACAAGTCACTCGTTTAAAATAAAATGCATTTTCAATCAATAGGTGAAGTGCTCATTATCTTACAATGCCTCTGGGAGGACAAAGGGAAAAACCGAAAGCAAAAATCAGCAACCCATGGCATATATGATTGCTGCTACAATCCTTCTTCCCACATTAAAAAAAAAGATAATTTGTTTTCTTTTGTTTAAACAATTTTCGATTATAAAAATAAGACATGGTAATTTTGGAAAATTTCAACTATCCAAAAAATTACAAGTAAGAAAATAAAATTTAATACTAATCTTATTTTTCAGATATAACCATCATTAATATTTTAACATATCTTCATTCTTTATCTATGCATATGTGTATACATTTTTAATAAAACATGAACATGTTACAGAAATTATCACCTTTTCAACTTAGCAATATATTATGCATATTTTTTGTCAGCATTATTCTTCTTTATCCTCATTTTTAATAGCTCCATGTTATTCCATCATGTGGATGGGCCATAATTAGTTACTATGCCTCTATTTTGAACATTTGTTTCGAGTTTTTTACCCATATCAGCAATGATATAGTAAGCATTTTAATTATAAACCTTTGTATACATCCATGATTCATCTAGGATAAATTCTTAGAAATGCGATAGCTCAATCTAAAGCCACACACATATTTTTCTTATGTGCTGCCAAATTGCAGTCCAAAGAACTTGCACTGATTTTCACCTTGGCCACCACAGTTTGGGAATGCTCATTTTTTCAAACAATAATTTTAGTACATTGCTTTAGAGACCTCAAGTCTTCACTACTCCCTGTGTCTACACCCTTTGCTATGTGACTTTGCCATGGCCTCCTGCTGTGCCTGGGCATAATTCCCTGCTTCTGACTTTGACCGTGTGAACTTCCTCAATGGGATATTAACAGTAATGATGCATGGAGAGTCTTCAAAAGTGCTTTCCTGATTGGGCTTGCTCTCTTGCGCCTCTGCCATCACCATGAGATGACACTACCTAGGCTAGTCCACTGGTCTCAGGAAGAAGCTAAGAGACAAGCACAGCAAAACCACCCTCCATTCAGCCACAGAGTGTGTGACTGAGTCCAGCAGAGACCAGAAAGTCTACTCAATTGAGCCCAGTTGAGATTAGCCAACACCCAGCTGATCTAAAGACTTGTGAAAAGTAATAAATTATTATAGTTAGCCACTGAGTTCTAGGGGTAGCTTATTATGCAGCAATTGCTAACTGATATAGTTGCCAATGCGACTCTCCCCACAAACAACTAAAATTTAGATAGAAGTTTACAGATCACAAAGTATTTTCCTTATATACCCTTATTCACTATTAACATGATTTTATAGATCAGAAAATCAGAGTTCAGGAAGGTCGTAATTTACCCAAGTGCTCCCAGTTATTAAGTGCCAGAGTCAGGGTTCAAGTAGAGATCTTATGATCATGCCCTTTTCTCTATTTCAAACTTTTTTCTGTGAAGAACCAGATACTACATTATTTTAGATTTTGCAAGCTATACAGTCTCTTGTTGCAACAGCTCTACCATTGTATCACAAAAGCAGTCATAGACAATACCTAAATGAACGGGTGTGGTTGCACTCCAATAAAACTTTATTTACAAAGACCATCTTGGCCACCCCACAGGAAGTGTCTGGAAGTTGTACTTCAAGTCAATGGGTACAACTTCCCTCATCAGTGCTAATGCAGGTGCTGAAAGTTTGGCACTTTGGCTTCCAAAGCATACAGACTATTTATCTAAAATATATCTCTATATCTATGTCTCTAGCTATAGATGTAGATACATACACATATACATACGCCTAAATCCTGGTATATATCTCAGTCCTCTATCTATATTTATATCTATATTTATACATATATAGCTCAAGATTTCACAGGTTCAGAAGTGACAGCGATTCATTTTGTTCAATTTCATTTGAAAACTGAAGCTACCAGAGAACCACACAAAACAACACACACACACACACACACACACGCACACACACACACACACACAGCTACTGGTAATATACCTCCTTGAAAGCAATCACAGGTCGAAGGCCTATTGCTGCAAAGGAGATGATGGTTGAAAAAAATGTATAAACGGCTGCTGGTCAATCATGAAAATAGAAAATAACTGAGCAGAATCCATCAAAATAGGTGATGTGTGAAAATGAGAATTTCCTAACTTGGTTCACAAAGGGGCGATTTGAAATGAAAACCTATGAATGCATGAATGAATGAATGAGTGATTGAAGAGGTGCTCAGGGAGCTAATGTCAACCCAACTCGATCTCAGTAAAGGTTAATTGAGACAAGGCAGCTGTCTCATCCGCTGGGGGTGCCGCTCATATTGAGAGGCTTGGCAGCAACGATATTCTGCACAGTTTTAAAGGGATCAGAACCATTTTCAGTGATCTTCGGGTTTAAGCTGTAGGACTACATTGTGTAGAAAGGAACAAGGGGCTATGCTGAATTTTAGGATTGAGCCTTGTCTCTTTTATTTACTAGTTGTGTGTCTTTAAGGGAGTTTTTAGCTCCTACCTTAGGCTTTACTCAAGAATATGTGAAATGAACATAAGAATAGATGCTGCCTCATAGAATTCTTTTGCAGATTAAATGAGGCGATTCACTTACTATGCTTAGCTCCGTCCCTGGCCATATGAAGAAATTGATAAATTATTAGCTATACAGTGCTGGGTGCTAAGGATAAAACAGGATCTCTGCCCTTGAGAATCTCAGAGTCTAGTGGGAGACACACACCCATAAACAGGCCACAACAATAAAGTGTGAGACATACCATAACAAGAACATTTATGAGAAATCCTGGGAAGGCGGGGGAGAGAATGACAAATCCTCTGTATTGATAGTTAGAGGTTCTGTGTGCATGAATTTGTGCACATTGAAAGGAAATTAATTAGAAGAGAGAGAGAGAGAGAGAGAGAGAGAGAGAGAGAGAGAGTATTGTGAATGCTGTTGAGTCAATCTATATATATAAAAAGAGGTAATACACAAATTAGGCCAGGACACCATAACAGGTCACAACCAGACTGGAGGAGGTTGCGTGGGCAGGTGAGGCCTGGAGTGAAGATGGAGACAGACACAGGGGGTTCTGCTCGAGCCAGCGCGGCAGCTCCGCGGCCTGGAGCGGACACAGGCACAGGGGCAGGGGAGGCCGGGGGCTGGCTGAGCTGCCACACTGGCTGGGGCAGCCCTGGAGCGAACATAGGCAGGGGGGCAGGGGGGAACCTAGGGCGGAGGTACAGGTTATGGGCTGGATCCCCAGTGGGGGCTGTGCAGGAGGCAACTGATCAATAGTTCTCTCTCATCACTGATGTTTCTATGTCTCTCTCCCTCTCCCTTCCTCTCTGAAATAAATAAAAATATATTAAAAAAACGAAGAATCACAAGTGAGTGGAAGGAGAAGGCCCACCCCCCCTCACCAAATATGCTATTGTCAGAGTACTGCTGGGGGAATTCAACTTCCCTAAGGTAGAATGAAGAACAGGCCTCAGAGTCGTTCTACCAAGGGAAGGTGGGCTGGTGGCTATTCATGCACCAACTTGTGAAATTATTTTTTAAATTAAAAAATTTTTTGAAATTGAAATGCATTTGACATGGAACACTGTGTAAATGTAAAGTTGACTTGATGATTTACATATTATCATACAATTATCATTGTAGTGATAGCACCTCTATCACATAATTATCATTTTTGTTGTTGTGGGAATCAAGAGCCAGTCTCTTAGCAAGTTTAATGATACAACACAATATTGTTGTCTATATTCAGTAGGCTGCGCATTAGGTCCCTATCACATTTTTGTCTACTAGGTGTACCATTAAATAACAGCTCGTCTATTCCACCACTTTCCAGTCACTGGTAACCACCATTATATTCTGTTTTTATGGATTTGGCTTTTGTAGATTCCACATTGAAATGATATCGTACAGCATTTACCTCTCTATGATTTATCTCATTTAGCATAATGTCCTCAAGATCTATCTATGTTGTGAATTGCAGGATTTCCTTTGTTCTCATGGCCAAATAAAATTCTATTATACACACACATACATGCACATACATACATATATATGGATGTATATATAATCACATTTTCTTTATCCATTTACCCACTGACAGGCACTTCAACATTTCCCTATCTTTAATCCCTATTGTGAATACCGCTGTAATAAACATGGGAGTGCATATATCTCTCTGACAGGTTGTTTCCATTTCTTTTGGCTATATACTCAGAAGGGAAATTGCTGGATCACATGGTGAACTTCATTGATTGAAAGTTGTCCCTGAAGATGATAAAACACTCAGCTCTTCCAGGCTGCCCCACTCACAGGCTGAGTAAGCTCCCCTGGTTCTGGAAAAAGCTGCATGGCACAGAGCCTGAGACCATGGGCACTGAGGCAGGAAGCCATCTTTGTGTAGAAAATGCCCTCAGCTACAGGTGATATTGCAGATCCAGGTGACACTTGGAGATATGAGGCAGGGCATCAACAGTGTCTGCTGCTGCACGCTCAAAGCCTCTTATTTATTTACTAGTAGCCTGGTGCACGAATTTGTGCACATTGAAAGGAAATTAATTAGAAGAGATATTTTAATATCACTATTCACCCTTTCTCTATAAAGAAGTGTCAACCAAACTCACGATCCACAATGACAGATGGAAACACATGCGTGCTACTGGTGCCAGCGAGAGCTTTATATGTATTGTGCATGTGTGAGTCAACTTAGCCTTTTATAGATATAGAATAATTAGACCTGATTTAGCTAAACTTTTTTCATCCCAGTGAAGCACCCCAACTTCTCTTTCAGGTAATTGTCAGCAACACAGCAATAAATATCAACACAAAGCAGATTATTATGGTAGATCATGCAGGGAGAACAAAGGGTAAAATATCTAACAGCAACAGTGTTTGACTATACTGTATTTCACACAGTGAGAAAACCTGAAGTCATTTTCAAGGTCCACCATGTCTTACTTCTTTTCAGTCAGGTCAAGTTTCTAAGCTTTCTAAATCTCCATTTTCCGGCTAATTAAAATAGGATTCTACCAAGTCTCCTATCTACCTACTCCAGGACTTCTGTGAGGAAAAAATGAGATGAGGCATGGGAAAACGCTTCACAGACATTTGGTGAAAGTGTGAAATGTTTCCACCTGTGTTCCTGGGCTGAAGAAACTGCAAGGAGGCTAATCATTAGGGAGAGGAAGCCGGGCATTGCTTCGTGACATCATTACCCAGATGGACACTTAGCATATTAGCCTTTTATATATATAGATTATTTTTGTCTATATATTAGAAATAAAAATAGAATGCATAAAGGAGAATTTACAAATGACAATTAAATGTGGAGCATAATCTTTGATTAGATCCAAGATTTTAAAATGCCACTATAAAGGATATTAGGATGGTTTAAATGAAATAAATTAAATATGGTCAACCTATTAAGTAACATTATTGCATCAATATTAAATTTCTTGGGTATGATAATGATATTTTGCCTATTTAGAAGATGATCCTTGTTCTTAGGAGATTCATGCTGAAGGATTTATGGGTAAAGTGAAGTGATGTCTTCAACTTTCAATTGTTTCTGAAAAAAATGAAATACACATCATATGGAAAGCAAGAGATAAAGCAAATGTGGCAAATTTTAACAATTGGTGAGTCTGGGATAGGGTATACAAGTGTTTACCCTATGCTCTTCTTTAATAAATTTTATGTTGTCTTCACAATTTTTTTCAAAATAGAGTAAGGAAAGTTTAAACAGCAGAATGTGTTTCCTACAGGTACTGTGAAGGTGAGAACTCCTGGGAGAGCAATGTGCAGTGTGGCTGAGAGCAGACTTGGTCCAGGTTGCCTGAGCTCAACCTCAGACTCTCCCAGTAGCTAGCTGGGTGATCTTAGGCAAGGGATTGGGGTGCCTAAGATTCCTCACCTGCCACCCGGGACTAATAAAAATACCTTCTTGATGAGATTGTTGTGAGGATCATATGGGATAATGCATATACAGCACTGAGAACAGTGTCTGGCATATGGTAAATACCTAACCAATGTTATGTATCATCATCATCCATCATCATCATCATCATCATCCTCATTGCCACAAGTGACTATACATCCTAGTTTTCTACTGTTCTCTCAAAAGGGTCCCAACTTGGGGAATAGATACAATCATTCCAGCATTGTCTCATCAAAATGCTGGAGGGCTATTAAACAAAATTATGTAAGAACAGTGACACTTTCATAGCTGGTACTGTCAGTTCTCTTCTTCATCTTCCTTGAGCTCTCATTCCACCTGGGTCAGCAGCAAGACAGGGTGACACTAAGTAGCAGGCTGGGAGCCGCTGAGGAGATGAGAGCACAGTGGGGTTCAGCACCAGGCACAGCAAGTAGGGTGGATGCCCAACGAAAGTCAGAGAATAGAGGATCCAGCCATGAGGCAACAGGGCCTGGAAGGACCAAAGAAATGGGGGACCAATAGGTGGCTTCAGGCATGTGGAGAAGGAGGAAAGCAGTGGCTTAGTGCAATTGCTACCAGAGGTAAGAATTGGCCAAAGGGAAATAAGGCAGATGGTGCAGCAGGTGGGAAGCCCGAGCAGACCAGGAGAATGGTGATCCCTGTGTATTTAGGTTTCTAAGGCTCACATTCACCCTTCCTGGTGAAGGACCTTGTCCCTAAAGCTGGTCCGTGTAGTTCAGGGGCAGTGTGGTGAAGAGGAGAGCTCTCAAGTCAGGAGACCTAGACCTCTGTCCCAGCCCTGCTACTCACTTGATGAGAGACCTTTGGCAGATGACATTCAATCTCTAAGCCTTGGTTTCCGTATCTATAAAAATGAGGCACCAGTTCCCAGGTCCCATCTAACCCTGTAGAGACAGAGGGGTGTAAAGCACAGACTCTGGAATCAGACAGAGCTGGTTCCACTCCTCATGGGCAAATCACTCAACCCTTCTAAGCCTTGAGTTCCTCACCTGTTACATGGGGGAAATGCTCATCCTTACCTATAGGGATGCCATCAAAATTAAAAGAGGTAAAGCATCAGCAAAGTGCCTACCACAGAGGCACTTATAATATTGATTGGATTCAACTACAAATAACATAAATACTCTCAACTAGCAGTGACTTTAAAAGATGCAGTTGATTTCTCTCCAATGTTCAAGACGTCCACAGCTGCCAGCCCAGGGGTTATCCAGCATTCCCCGGTGCTGGGGACTCAGGGGCTGTACATCCTGTTACTCTCTGCTGAGTGGCTGCCTTTCCCAAGGTCACCAAAGGGTCTAGGATGGATACGGGGAAATGTTATCTTTATTTTGGGCAGCGGTCAGTTGAAAACCAGGAAATTTATAGATCTCTGTCCCAACCTTCACTAAGTATTAGTGATGGTATTTGCATCATTATTTGCACTGTATTGTGGTATTTTGTATATGTTTGCTTTTAATGGTATAATGATTCTACGGTGTAAGAGTTAAATGGCTCCAGAAGCTCAAATTGAAGAGATTAAAGAGAACTATCAAGGAGATTTTTATAAAAATGGATTCCTGCCCTGACCGGTTTTGCTCAGTGGATAGAGCATTGGCCTGCGGACTGAGGGGTCCCAGGTTCGATTCCGGTCAAGGGCATGTACCTTGGTTGCGGGCACATTCCCAGTAGGGGGTGTGCAGGAGGCACCTGATCGATGTTTCTCTCTCATCGATGTTTCTGACTCTCTATCCCTCTCCCTTCTTCTCTGTAAAAAAAATCAGTAAAATATATTTTAAAAAAATGGATTCCTATTAGAATTTTACTTTTACCCCAGACACTGGGAAGTTTAAGGATAAAGACAGAAGTGTCACTCTGGCATCTGATTTCATATTCACAACAATGTGGAAAAAGTGGATTATGGCATAAAATGATTATGAAACAATGGTTTGGTTGATGAACTAAAGATGATGTAGAAGAGAAATCAAGCAGCCATAAGGCTCTTAAATTTCTGGGAATAGTACATTTATTTTAATAGCATAAAATGGAAATCAATTCCAATTTCAAATAAAGAATATATGTATTGGAATTAAATGCTCTTAAAATGTTTACGCTACATTTTGACTCTAAAAGGAAGAGAAAATACTGAGAAGAGTATGTGATATAAGAAGCACTATATTAAAACACAGGAATCCATCCTTCAGTGTAGATTTTTAAAATTGGCATCATACGAGTGAATAAGACACATGCATTATAATAAACTAGACATTAGAAAACTGAGAAGTGAACAATAAAAATACATGGCTCTAAAGTTAACTGTTTAAAAATGGCAAAATATGGAAGATACATATCCAGATTCCCTTCTCCCAAGCCATGTTTAATGTTATCTGAAACTTTTCATTTGCTCAGATGGACATGAAAACCTAAACACAAAACTGAAACTCTGAGAGCCATAGTCTCCAGAGACACAGCAGGACCCTAAACTTTGTCCCTTTTGGACTTTGTAACCTTTATTCATTAGTAATTATTAGTCTGTTTGAACATTTCTTATCAGTCTTCTCTTCTGCATGATCTAAATACAACAAGAATGATTGTAGGAAACCGCTCCCTTCTGTACAGTCACCATCCCTCCTACACACCCACCTGGCAGGGTATTAACAGGCCAGTCAGGGAGCACAAGCAACACAGGGAGACATCAGCAAGATTAAATAGTGCCATCAGCCTCTGCAGCATGCTCCCCACTGTGCTGCTCCACACCCAGGCGCTTTTAAACCTAGATCTCCTAGGGATTTCTTGTGCAAAACTAACTCTTCTTCCTTGCATCCCATCAGAAATAGGATGTAGTATTTGAGAGGCAGAGACCCCAGCTAATTCCTTGATTTCAATAATTTTAAGCTCACCGCTTCAGCGGTGGCTCTTCCTCTACGGTGCTGGCAATAACCGGGGTTCAGTCCTAGGAAAGGAAGCTCACCCTTCTATTAGTCCCTAGTACCTCGCCATCCCTAGTGGGCCCCATAAACTGCCTACACAGGTAAATGGTCTCCTCACTAAATTGTCTCTGTGATCATATTTTTGAATGGTTCCTGTATCCTGCTGGGACAGTGACTGATACAGGCGTTTAATAAAAAATGGGTACAATCTATGTTTTTGAATGGAGGATTAAACAAAGAATATAGGTAAAGATTGGAACAGGGGCTGAGATGTAAGAACTCAACAAACATCAGCTATTATCATCTTGTTCTCCATCCATCTCTGAAATCTTAAGTTTTCTGACTTGCTTCCCACCTCAAACTAGAAATCAACCTTCAGCTCCCCTCTATCTCATGCCTACCTCCACTCCAAACCCCTCCCTGGCCCATGGTTTAAGACCCCAGTGTTCCAGATTATCCAGCAGGGAGACTGAACAAGATCAAACTTTTCTAAAAATAAACATATTCACACTGTTAAATAAAATCAATCAAAAAAATTACCCACAGAATTAGAAAATACATTGAGTGACCACATCATTAACTCTCACTCATGAATTATAGCTTTAGCATATGCATGCAACAGAGTAGTTTGTGGAGAAATAGATGAAAAACTAATTGTAAACCTCTTAACAAGAGCTTCAACCTCAGTAAATCATAAAGGGAGGAACAGACTGGGATAATAACACAGACTAGTAATGGTAAAAGCCATAAATTTCAGTTTGTCAGATTAATTGAAGAGACTCATAAAATACCAATAAAGTCCAGTTTTAGAAATAGTTATTAGATGTTTGAGGCTTTTCAGAAATGAATAAACAAATATAAAACTCATTTTGACAGGGTGTAAAATCTGACATAAAAAATAGTGAAGAAGTTTGGAACACTGTAGAGATATAGCACAAAAATAACTTTTAAAAAAGCAATGAATGAACGAATGTTTCAGTGAGATTATTTTCAAATATAAATTGCATGATTTTAGAGATAACTTTCATAGGGACCGTTTGGAACTGTGCCAGGCTAGGCTTGGTCAATAAAACAGAGATATCTCAAGCTGGGGAAGGAAGGGCTGGGCGCCTGCAACTGAAGGACTCGAGATAGTCACAGACCACTTCCCTGAACTCCCAGAAGAGTCTAGAAGCCATGAGCATCTAGGCAAAGTGAAACCATTGACTGCAATGCGGGATCTCAAAGAGGTCTACAAAACGCCACATAGGAGAAACTGCCATGTCTAATTTTCACTGACAAACTCTAACCCAGAACCACCCTGGGGAGGGGGTCCCCGGTAATGTAGTTCCCAGATTTCAGAGTGAGTGGTGATGAGCCAATAGCAGACATCACCAGAAGCACCACTAAATACTATCCTAGGTACTTTAAAACACTTTCATTAAATTCTAACAAGAATGATATGCAGTAAGTATATTTATTCCCATTTCACAGATAAGTAAACAGGAAATCAGAGACATGTAGTAACTTGTACATGGCCATACCAAGAAACAAGATTCACATATTCACACATAATATCCCCCTTCCATATATAAGTTATGAAAGATCATGCTCTTTTTATTTTAAGAATTTACCTAATTACCATCAACATAGGAGCTAACATTTTTTTACCGTATAAAATATATGATAATGGTAACATGGGTTAAGTTGAACATGTTTTGCAAATGAATGTTAATAATTTACCAAGTTCTCTTTTTTTCACATTAGCACCAACTGTGATTTCTACCCTGTGGTGCCTCAGAGTGCAAAATAAATCAAGCTCCCCTGAGTTGACTTAGTACTGAGTCCCACTGAAATAATGCCATGCTATTCAGTGGCTGTAAGGTGATTTGGCTCTTCCAATGGGGAAGAGTAATGAATAAAATTAGACCAACAGAAGTCAACCTTCAGGAAGTCTAAGGCTGGGAACGGGGGTGCGTGCTCTTAATCAGAGCCAGGTTTTGAATCCACCGGCTCACCACAAGGCCCAAGCTGAGCCCACTTAGGAACGGATTCAAACTCTGGGAATTGCCTCAGAATTTAACCAGTCTTCCAGGACCAGAATTGTTTCAAATAGTATGAACCTCCACAAATAGCTGCAACCCAGACATTCATTCTTAATTTGTGTATTTTCTGTATGAAGGAGATGTGGGGAAGAAAAAAGATGCCGATTTCTCCTTATATACACATAGATATGAGAGTGGAAATTTTAAAAAAAGCTAAATATAGATGACAAGCTGGCAGAAAAAAATGTATTAATACAAAGAAAAAAAGAGAGGTTGAGAGATGGAGGGTCAAGGAGACAGCAAAAGGCAATTTAATGGAAAGAAGGAGTACTAAATACTAAGTTAGAGGAGTGAAGAGTGTATGAGTCATGTTTAGAGAAGAATCTCAGAAAGGACGTAGTTGAAAATGATGTGAAGGTCTAGTTTAGGGATGAGTATATAGGTGTCAGAGGCCAAGTTAAGTTGAAGGCTACTAACAATGAAAAGTTTCAGGAATGGTATGTGTGGCCAGTGAATGTTGATGGTGAAGTAACTGAATTCTACTGTTAACCATGCATTCTGAATAGACAACCTTACCTCCAACTTCACACACACACACACACACACACACACACACACACACACACACACGAAAGCAATTAGGTAGGAACTTCCTTAAAAATCCTCCCCTTTGATATTCAGACTTTCCTCACATCACTTCATCTGTCCTTGCCTGTCTATTGTTTACTTAATCTAACCTTCACTCAACTTCTCTTAAGAACTTGCTGCATAAAAAGCACTCCAAACATGGTGAAGGTCCCAATGCAGACACCAAGCCTTGGAGAATGAGAGATTGAGAAACAAGGGAAATAAAAGCAGGGTGCAGAGCTTCAAGAGTGGCCCTGGGTGAGTAGCTACACCCAGCACTGCTGCCCAGAACTGACTGATGTGTGTTCCGTGCTTTAGGACTGGCTTTATTTACAGAATAGGGCCAGGGTGGATTTTTGTCTGCCTCGCTACTTAGAGCACCCCACCAGTCAGTATGCTAGCTAGAAACTGGATTCCTTTGTTCAAAATCTCAGTGAGCACTTTCTTTGTGCTAGACAATGTGCCAGGTCCTTGGGAATAGAAAATGAAATTATATGTGTGCTTGCCTCCCCTCTACTCCCTCCTCCATAATCAACATTTCTTCCTATTTCTTTCTCTGGCCTGCTGCCACATTATTTATATCTCTACGATTGTAGAGTTTATCACCGTCATTCTACATGACTATAGCAAGCAAAGTTAAATGTTAGACTCGCTCGCCTCAAGAGCCAAAGGCTTGGGGAGATGGATACTCCTATTTACTGTTGGCAGACCATAATTTGGCAATATGCATGAAGAACCCTAAAATGGTCCTAACCGGTTTGGCTCAGTGGATAGAGCATCGGCCTGCAGACTGAAGGGTCCCGGGTTCGATTCCAGTCAAGGGCATGCACCTTGGTTGCGGGGACATCCCCAGTAGGGAGTGTACAGGAGGCAGTTGATTGATGTTTTTCTCTCATTGATGTTTCTAACTCTCTATCCCTTGCCCTTCCTCTCTGTAAAAATTCAATAAAATATATTTTAAAAAGAACCCTGAAATGTTTATGAATTTTTACTCAGTAATCCCACTCCTAAGACTTTCTTCTATGAAAGTAATCAGATTGACATACGAGAGTTGTCATTTTAGTATTATGTATAATAGTAAAAAAAATTTAGAAATATTTTAAATGTGAACATTAATAAAATGAGTACACAAATCTTGGTGAATCCAAAAGATGAAAATCTATGCAGCCACGAAAAAAAATAATGTTTTCAAATAATGTTTAGTGACATAGGAAAATGTTCATGGTATCTTGTTCAGTATAAAATGTGGAAGCCACAACTATACAGATAGAAGTTAGCTTGGGGTAACAGAATTATAGGTTACTCTTATTTTCTTACATATTCATTTCTGTATTTTAAAAAATTTCTGCCTGAAAATATGTTACTTTTATAATCAAGTTAAGACAACCAATGTGTGTTATTTAAAAAGGATAGTAGTGGAGTATGTTTGTGTTGACTATTCTCTGTTTACCTTCCTAGATCCTTTGTCAGCACTACTCCCTGTCCCAGGAGAGGCCAACCTTCATGGACTGCATCACTCAGACTTCCCGTGGTTGCAAGTTGGATTTGACCAATAAAGACTCCGGCAGAAGAATGAACAATAGGAGAAAAGAGAAGTTGGGCTAACTGGTCTCCTGGCTACCAGGCACATTGGACAGTAGCTCTGCTACTTACCTGTAGGGACAGATCCTGTGGGACAACTCCCTCCCACATCTTCTTCAGGCCTCAGGCTAGTAGGCTCCTTGCTTGCTAATTTCTCAACACTAACCTTTGTTGGCTCCCATTACCCTGCCCACATCTGCAAATCATCCCCACATTAAAATATTTTCAATTAACCCTATGTGTGCACCATCTGTCTCCTGCCAGGCCCCTGACTGGGACAGTGTCTAAGGTGAGTATACAACAGCTGCAGGAATGTAGAGAGGGCGGAAGGAGCAGATGGCTCATGTTCAAAAGGCAGAGGTAGTTGCACAGTGGCCAGATCAGTGTCTGGGAAAAGCTAGGGAGAGCTGAGTCTGGATTGGAGTTGGAGATCTTTGCAAGAAAAGTGATGATGTTGCCCAAAAGTCAGGGTTCTGATGGGGTAAATAGAGTGTTGTGGAAGAAGATGAGCTTACAGCATCCCAAATACAGTATAAATTTTATGTTGGTAGTTTTGCAACTTCTAGTGGGAAATTTGGAGAGAGTGGGCTGATAGCTTCAGTTCACAGGACTTTGTACGTCTTATGGATGGGGAGGTGCATTCGTGGATGCAGCACCATTACCTTTTAAAAGTTGTTCCATGATTTGTTTGGAGTCAAAGCACAGCATTGCTAAGAGTATCTTGTCACCGTTCTAGTGCCGGGTGACTTTCCTTTCAGCCTCTGCTGCTTATTCCTGCTCAAATTGGGGGCCTCCTGCTGTATTGATTAGATAGTGAACCCTTGTTCTTCGCCAGTATCACTTTTACTTTCTGAACCAGACTTTGACATTTTGCCCTGGTGTTGGGCTGTCCTGGATCCATCTTGAACTGGCAACCCTTACAGACTCCTATCTGCCTCTAAGCAAAGGGCAGAGGACAGACACACCTGTATACATGGACTTCCTCAAATGCTGGACTTTGGCCTTAGAACCTGAGCCTTTAGGCAAAGTGATTTGAGCAATAAAACCTTACCTGTGCACAGTGTACTTTTTCCAAGAACTTTCAGCTCTATCTCATTTGAGTAGTCTGGATTTTTTCTATCAGGATGAAGGTCAGGGGAAAGGCAAGCCAAGAGGCTGAGAAACTGCCCCACAGCCAGATTCAATTCCCTTATTGTCCCCAAACTTGCCCTCATAAAGTCCTCAGAATGCACCTTAGGTAAACAACTCCCACCCTACCCTGTATGCTTCTTCCTCCACAGTCAACAGAAAGGCAGTTTGCCCAGAGGTGATTTCCAAGGCTTCTATAATTTAGGTCGTCACAGAGGCTGGATCTTAGTCTGTGTGTTTAGAATCTAGATAGAAATCCTTTCAGTGCCCCCAAATAATGAAGTCCTGGGGAACTGACTCAAACCAACCGAATTCACAAAAATTGAAGTATCAAACAAAATACATTGCTCTGCCTGGCCAGGATTGCTCAGTGGTTGAGTGTAGTCATGGTTCAACTCCCGGTCAGGGCACATGCCCGGGTTTGGGGCTCAAACTCCAGTGTGGGGCATGTAGGAGGCAGCTGATCGATTGATGATTCTCTCTCATCATTGATGTTTCTGTCTCTCTCTCCCTCTCTCTTTCTCTCTGAAATCAATATATATATATATTTTTAAAGCACTGCTCTAAAGTCTTTTATCTCATGTCAGTTATCATCACAATACTAAAAGGTCCACAGATTCTACTCTTAGTTCCCTTTAAGACAAGGAAACTAAAACAGAAAAGTTGAGTGAGTAACTTGCCCAAGATTCCACAGGTAGTAGTGACAGAGCCCAGGTTGGGACACAGCCATCCGGCAGCCTTAATGGACACACTGGGCTTCAAGGTGGCACTCAGATTGGACCTTCATGAAGTGGTATTTGGATCTCACATTTTCACCCTGAGGAAGACAGACGGAAATGTAACCTACAGTCAAGATTGCCTGGTGAATATTAAGCACAAACAAATGGGAATTAGGTTTTCTTAATGAAGGGCTCTTCAGCTAAGAGTGCTTGAAATATAAGTCTTTCTCCAGGGAGGAAAGCACCAGAGATGACTGGAATCTTCTAGTGAGGGCACCTCTTTCTCCATCAGTGTTGGGGATTGACAGGCCAAGTTGTTGGTCCCTTCTTTTTCCTCATTCTACCACTGAGAGAGTTTTCCTTCAACACATTCTTCTCTTCGATATGCTAAAGTCATTGTCTCACAGCTTTAAACATGCTAATTGCCAGGTTCCGGAAGCAGCCATTCTTTAACCTCTTGATTGAAACTTAATCTGGATGCTCATTAGCCAGCCCTTCACAAATTATGATTTTGGGTTTGCTTTTACTAACTCTGACCTCATGTTTTTGTTCTGAATTGCTTAGTTTAACTCAGACGTACTTTACTGTCATTCTTAAGTATCTTCAAAATTCCCTCCTTTCTAAAGCTGATTTGTGTGTGTGTGTGTGTGTGTCCTTTTTTTCCTAATGTTTGGGGACATTTTCTAAGTCAATATGATATAGTAGGCAGTTAGCAAGCAGAATAGGAACAATAGCCTAGGTACAAAAGGTCAGGGCGGAAAGCCCCAGGTGCCTACCAACTGACAATTGTAAGGTGGGGCCTCGCCTCCAGGATGACCTTGCCTACCTTAGCATATCTTGGTTTAGACCCTGATTCACTGGTCACTTGGTTCAGACCCTCTGCTGACCTTTCCTCCCCTGGCACTGTCCCTGGTCATGTGATAGACCCCCTTAGAGGAGTTATACCATTCCCATACAAGCCCTTGCACACCACTCCTTTAAGCATTAAGCCCTGGAGATAACATCTAGGCCTCAATTGTGTTTCAGCTCCAGGCCCAGAAAAGCAGCAAGACCAGGCAGAGTGACCCTATGGCTGACATCAAGACCACTTGGGATTATTAATGACAGCCTGCCTTGTTGCCAAGCAATCAGTAGAGACCAAGACCTGGAAGGGACACACCTGGGAAGCTGATGAATATTTTATTGAGATCCTCCTGGAGACCTCCAGATAAAGTTCCTTAAGGCAGAGGACTGAGAGTGGCTCTCTCTCATGTACTTTCCTTCACCTTTCTTCCCTCAAGGTGCATACCTTTGCTTTCTTTCACCTAAGCTCCAAGGCCCTTCTTTTGCCTCTGTAACTTGTTTCCTGAGCCCACACAGCCCACTGGCTCACTTCTACTGTGACTTTCTAAATAAACTTGTGCTTGTATTTGAGTCTTGACTCTGAATTCTTTCTTAGCCAAAACTCAAGGACCAAGGTCTATCATCTGGTGTTGTTTGCCATTAACAAATAGTCATCACAAGTGTCCCGCATTTGGAAATGGAAGAAGCATCTAGATCAGGGGTGGGCAAACTTTTTGACTCAAGGGCCACAATGGGTTCTTAAACTGGACTGGAGGGCTGGAACAAAAGCATTGATGGAGTGTTTGTGTGAACTAATATAAATTCAAAGTAAACATCATTACATAAAAGGGTACGGTCTTTTTTTTTTTTAGTTTTATTCATTTCAAACGGGCCAGGCCCGCGGGCCGTAGTTTGCCCATGGCTGATCTAGACCTTTGATGCATTATTTTATACTGATTGTGTTGCTCAAAGCACCCTGATGTTAACTGTCTAGAGGTGAAAGACGTTTTCTTGGAGATACTAGGGAGAGGTGAGATGATATTAAATATACTGGGCACCTCTGTACTGGACAACAACCTAGAAAGAGGCAGCATGACTTCTACTCCTGAGAAATCTTGAAAAGTGGCACATTTTAAAATGGAAAGTATGTTGATGTGAGGGCTCAAACTATTGAAAAGATCTTAAGAAAAGAAATCTAAAAGTAAGATTTGATTTTCCATATATTTTCTTCACTGATACCCACTATCAGTTTGTGCCTAAGAACACAAATTTGGGAAGCCAAGTTTCCAATTACCAGCCTCATAAACTTATATAAATTAATAAGTTTACAGGTTTTACAGCTATCTCATAAACTTATGCCATTCATAAGGTGCTCATAAATCTGATACTACATATTCCGTGACATGATCTAGCACCTGACTTTAGTTTAATGTTTAAAATATACTTAATATATAATAATATGATTTATGTAAAAATATATATGATAGCAACACTTAGGAAAAATAACAAAGGAAATGCCAAGTGGAATATAAAAATAGTCCTTTCAAGTCAGTGTTCTTATTCTAATGATAATACCAAGAGATGTTTTACATGAAAGCATGGTTACTCTGCACAACAAAAACTGACATCAGGAGAATAGGTAAAACATTTCAAGCATCCCTAGCAATTCTTAATAGTCTAGTAAAAGCCTATCTGCTTCAACAGCATCAAAGGGCTTCCTTATCTAGAGAAAGTCATGTGTTTTGAGGGTTCAAGTTACAACAAAAAGACTGGAAAACCTTTGTGCTTCAAGCAAACTTGCTCAGTGGGACCAACTCTAAATGGGTAAAATGTCAAGAAGGGAAGTCTATAGTCCACACCATTGCAAACCTTGAAGGTGCATTATTCATGGTGACTACTCTCTACTCTTTACTCTCCTCAACTCCAAGAGTTTCATTGGACTCCCTTGCCTTGTGCCTTCCTGTGGATTTGACCTATGAAATGCACCTGTAAGAGATCAGCTATGGGCCAATATCTGGTTGTGTATTTATTCCCCAGCTTCCTTCCTGTTAGTGTGAAACATAGATGGAAGCATGGAGGGCAGGAGAAAGGGACCCAATGATGGGTTTGGCGCTCTCTTTCTCTGTCACTCCTCTGGTTGTGTTTTCATGACTACAACTCCTTATAGTTCCAGTTCTCCTCTGGACAACCCCTCTCTCCGTGCTCCCAGCTTCTGCAGGGAAGTCCCTGCTATAGTTTTAGCTCCTGCCAGGCTGCCCAGCGTCTGGGTTCTGCTAACACTACCTCTTCCCTGCATCCAGCCAACCTTAGAGAAAGCAGCAGCTTCCTGCTGTGGCTAATCTCTCAGTTGCCTTGCCATTCCCTGTTTGACTTTTTAGCTTCTCCATCACAGTGTAATTAATTTCTTTTATTTAATGCCTTCTATTTGAGATAGGGTGTGCGTTCAGTTTGCTTGACTGGACCCCGAGTCACATGGTACTCCCCCACGTCCCAGGCATGGAATAGTAGAATAGTAGGACTGGGCATTAAGCAATCATAGTCCACTACTTCAGATAAACACATGTACATGTGGGAATATTCTATGACTATATACATATAGGATATTCCACTTGAATTTACTTTTATATTATTTACTCCAACATTCTTCTTTGGGATCCTTCCCAACTTTCAACTCTAATTCTTTGTACACGAAGATGTCAGAATAATGACCATCAAATGCTATTTTATGCATATTATTCCTTTGCTCAAGCATCTAGAGGATATTTCTTTGGTGAAGCAGATCCATGCTCCTTGGTCCAGCTATAACAGCTCTCTCTCAATCATCACCCTCCATCATTTCCTTCCTCCCATATCTTTATAACCTTATATCCTATGTTATGCTCCAATGAAGCCTATCTGTTTCAGTGAAACTGTCATGCTTGCCATTCTTAACATTCAATTTCCTGTTCTCTACCATTGTGTTTCCACGAGGGTAGTAGCACCCTTTCTTCTCACATCCTTCACACTGATAATACCTTGTACAGAATAAGAATAATGATTTGTAATTAATAATGCACCATCATATGGATGTGTAACTTCTCTGGGCCTCTCTCTTCTTAAATATTAGCATTTTCCAGGGATCTAGTCTAAGCCCCATTGCCTTTTTATTCTAAATTTCTTTTTTGGATGATACCTTCCATTCTGATGAGTTTAAATCCAAATGTATGACTCCTAAATTCATATACCTAGTCTTCAGACTCTCCTATGCTTCAGACTTGTGTTTGCAGCTAACTAAACACCTCTGCATGAGTGCCTTGCAGGCACAAGAACTCCAAATGTCCCAAACTGAACTTAATTTTCTTTCCCCACTCTCCCTACACCCCCTTTCCAAGATTCTCTAGCTTTAATTAATAATGTCGCCTCTCAACTAGAAACTGAGTCTTTCTTGATGCCTCCTAAAAGCTTGCCATTTTTGATCTGTCACGAATTCATCCTTCCTAGGTCCTTTAGGAGGCCATTCTTGTAGACAATCTCTTCAACTTATTCCCAGCCTCTTTCTCCTGGCTCCTTAATGCACAGACCAAACTGGTTTTCTCTTAATTCCTAAAACACACCAGTCTCAGGAATATTTGCAATTGCTGTTCCTTTTTCTCTAAGTTTTGCACAAAGTTTTTTTTCTCTTGCTCATTCAATCTAAACAGGTTCTCATTTCCCCCAATATTCCCTATCACACAGCCTGCAGTTAATACCCTTCATTACACCTTATCACAATCTGCAAACATTTTGTTCATTTGGTTAGTCTTTTATCATCTCTTTCTCACTAGAATCTAAGCTTTGTGATCACTGTATGCTCAACAGATTATAGGTATAGAGTAAGCACTGTGGGATAGAGATATGAATGATGGAAGGAATAAACTAAGCAGAGGCCTTGGTCTGTCTCCCAGATCCTCCGTATTCCACCATCCACAAATCTGATCATGTCACTGTCCTGCTTAAAGTCCTTTAGTGGTTTTCTATTTTCTGTAATAGTCATTCTAATACTTACAAAATCTTTTTGAGATTTACAATTGTAGCAAGAACAAGGGTTCAGAATCTTCAGTTTAAATTGGGAGTTCTGGAATAGATAGAAGAATGAACTCTTTACCATCACCTCTTGGCCCAATGAAAGTTCAAAGGCTTTTGCCAGTATAGATCCTTGTTTTAAATTCGGTTACGAGGCAGACAGGGAAGTAACGAAAGCACTGGACTACTAGTATAAACCAGGGTATCTGGGTCTTAATTTTTGCTGGTCACCTGACCTTTCCAGTGTTTCGTTAACTCAAACATAAAATGAGGAGATTGTATGAATAATCTCCAAGGCCCCCTTTAGCTCTGTAATTCTATGACTCTCAGGTACTAGACCACTATGTCTCAGGATTAGTTTTTGAGCATCAAAGTAAATGAAATGTGGACTGTAAAATATAATACAGGTTGTACTATTTGGGCTATGAGTGTGGTACCTTCATTATGGAGCCTGTTATACTTGGGCTTTAGAAATGGTTGATGAAAATGATGATACGTAGCTTCCAAGCATGATTTGATTTGTTCCTTTTTGCAAGTAATGTCAAGCCCAGTGAAAACAAGTGGCATTTAGAAATGGTAGTACATGGCATAAAAGGTGAAGGCGGGCAATATATTTTGCCTCCTTTGCATTGGGTACTTTTTGTATGTTACACCTTAAAATAAGCGTATCATCCCATTTCTTAAAGGAGCACAGTGACGCCTGCATAAGTAAGACTCCGGAGCTGGTAAGTGGCAGGAACATCGGTGTATCCAGCTCTAGTCTACTGGTTCTGCCTGAAATCCTTTTATATACTGATATCTAGTGCCAAATATCAGTTTTCTCTCTATCTCCAAGTCACTTCTCAAGTAAAGGGATATACATGAGCTGTAGAAGAAGAATGCATGAGCTTCGGGAAAGGGAGTAGAATTAAAAAGAGAACTCTTGATTGCAACCTCACCTCAGTCCAGCAGCTATCCTTGGATAACAGCTTGCTTGAGATTTTCCCTGATCATTGCTATTGGATGGCTTCTTAAATCTGTCATTGCAACCTAGTGGTGAGAGGACCTAGTGCTGTGCTGAGTAGGACCTAGTACTAGTGTTCGGTGCTCATTGGCCCTAATGTGCTTCAGAGAAGGAGATCACACAATGAGGAAAAAAGCATCCAGCTATTGGTCAACTCTTACTGCAACATCATTGGAACAGTTTCCTTGCTTATAGTTGGTTTGTTTATTTTTATTTTTTTAAGAGACACTCAGTTCATGATTCAAGTCCTTTTCAAGAAACGTAATCAAGGTAGGACATTAGAATTCATAGAGTGATCCAGTATAAGGAAGTCTAGCTGAATCATTATGGAGAGCTGTGAGTCTTACCTATAAAACAGGTGTAAATAAGGACCTTTCAAAAGGCTGATGATCCACAGAACTCTCTTCAGGAGGTAAAGCATTGTTATTGGTGTGTTTAGCTAAGCTACAGAAACAGTCAACACATGATGGCCATCAGGCATTTAGAGACAGATGTCTCAAGAAAAACTCATTCTTGCCAAATCCTTTGCTTTTAAAATGGAAGGAAAGAATTTAAAAAAATTATACTCATTTTTCTCTTTCTTATGATATCACTCTGACACCTATTTTCATAAGGAAGCTAAGAACATAATCTATTGCACTAATTGCTCCAAGGGTCTTAGAAAGAAGATTATCTCCAATTCAATTAATTTTGTGATAAATAATGCTTGTTATACATAATTCATTGAAGAGTAAAAATATTTTGTCTTAATAGTGCAAATAATCAGAATGAATGACTGGTTGATTATATACTAAGAATTGCCAACTTCATTCACTACCATATACCTAACAGCCCCTGACAATTCCGTTAGAATTTTTATAAGGCAGAGCTGTCTAATAATATTGGTATTATTGGTCTCTGCAGAACACATTTTCACTGGCTACTCCAAAGCTTGCTAAACTGTTGGATAACAAATGGGAAAATATCACACCACAGGCAATATTTACCCATCCAACAGGCAAAGCACGAAAATGGAACCCAGGCCTAGAATCTTCTAGTGTTACTCAATCAAGGCAAATTATTCATTGTCTTCTGCCCAGGAGGCCCCATGGGACAGGAAATATTGATTTAGGAATTTGCTGGGCATGAATGTCTTTGTGTTGCAACTATGTTCTTTTATATAACTTCTTAATACTAGTATATTGTAAAATGTTTCTATTCATGCTGTGATAAGCTGAATAAGAAATTAAGTCTGGCTATTTAATAAACATGAAATGTAAACACTAAACTTTTTATAATTACTAACTTGGGGATCATTAAAGTTCACTCCATGGTGTGCAGGATTGCACAATGCATTGTTTATATCCATGCCTGGCTTCATCTCTTCATTCATCTCAGAACCTTACAACCTCTGCTTGTATCTCACAATTTCAGTCTTTCTGCGAATGGAATTTGCAGAGTCTGTGTATTCTACATGGTTCACTCAGGGCTTCTCAAAGCCAGGACATTCTCAAAGTCAGGGCCATAGGTATTGGTGAGGGGCTGAAGCTGGGCCAAGAGGAAGTTTGTGGAATGAAGAAGAGCAGGAGCTATTCATTACCTGAGCAGAAGAGGAGGATTCTGGAGCAATTGAAAAGCCATGAAGCATATAGAATGGCAACATACAAAGTTATTTCATCAGCTAAAAATTTGCTCCATATAATTTTATGTCCTAATAATATCTGATATGAAAAGTAAGGGCCATACATGAATGCACAGCATTAGCATTTACTTATTTGTTTGTTTGCTCTTCTCACTTGGTACTTCCCATGTAAAATCAGCATAGCAGTTCCTGAAGACTCTGCAGTCAGGCCTGGGTTCTAATCCAGCCTCTGCTACTTTCTAAGAGTGTGATCTTAACCTCCCTTGGCCTCAGTTCCTCATGTCTAAAAGCAAAATAAAATTATCTCTCTCTTGTAAGATCATTGTAAAGGAAAACCATAGACACATAATATATGATGCATTTGTGTATATATGTATATATGTAAACATATATATCTTTATATATGTATTTTATATTCACTGAAAACAGTGCCTGGCAGATATCTAAATCAATAGTGTTCAATAGAATTATCAAATTCATTGTTGTTTTATAGTTTCTACTTAACTTCCCACATCTGTAGGCCTTGTCTTCCCTCCTCTCTATGAGCTCCTTGAGAGTTGGGAAGCGATCATATTTCGTGGTGGCTACATGTTTTCTGTAAACCCATTTGTTGAGGGTTTACTCTCTCCCCTTTCTCAGGTCGATATGATTTAGTGGCAGGTGAACCAGGTCTGGCCAATCACTGTTGCCTTCATCTCACCAGAGGGAGGGTGTGGACTCAAGCTTGGATATGCAAGTCCTCACCACAGAAAGGGTTCGTGACGTCTGAGATGGCTGGCTTTGAGGCTGGGCATCTTTGTCTCCTTTGGGAGATCTTGCCTGAGAACAAAAACAACACCAAGATGCACAGAGCGTCTGGTTCCATTTTCTTGTTTTGCCTGTTGGATGGAGAGAGGAGGCCCCTCAGGACATCGGTTTTGGGTTTCAATCTTGCCTCAAAAGAGTGCTCTTGGATCTTCTGATTTTAGAAGGAAATACATTCTGTCTTGAGTTTATTTAAATTAGTTTGTATTGTATTTGCTACCAAATTATACTAATATATTTTCTTAAAATCAACTTGATCTGCATGATCCTCTTTGATGCCATTGACTACCTATAAGGCCCTGCATACCTTTAAGACAACATATATATATATATATGTGTGTGTGTGTGTGTATATATATATATATATATATATATATATATACATATATATATAATTTAT
>NW_005366455.1:4267592-4268660 GCF_000412655.1 Myotis brandtii | reverse complement strand
CATATATATATAATTTATTGCATGTATAAATGAGTTAATAATTTAAAACTCTCAATGCATATGAGCCCACTAACTCAATGTATTATGCATTATCATACTGTCCTTGGCAATCCAAGTTCAATTTAAGTGTCTTGACATAGGAACAAACCGTTTTGCAGAGAAACACATGATGTAGCCCGAGGATCATGTGGGATGGACTGGATTGTTGAGAGAACTGATTGGGGAGACCAGAGATTCAGCTTCGGAAGAAATGATTTCCTTTCAGCATAACTGACTCCGTGGTCAGCTCAGTCCCTTAACCTCACTGAGCCCCATTCTTCATTCACAGAATGGGAAATATTTACAGGGTTGATGTTAGGCTTAATAAAGGAGCTCATTTGATGTGGGAGCTACGCATGATGCACGCGTTATTTGCTGAATTCTCCCCCACCCCCCAGTTAAGCCTATCTCAATTGGTGATGGATTCACACCTGCCAAATCATGAATCTAAACGTTTTAAAAATTGTTTTTCCCGTCAAATGCACAACAGGAGGCACGTTTCAGAAGAATATATGTAAGCACAAACAATCATATCCGGGCCTGGGATGTAACTTTTGTGGGAATACTGTCTCCCTCTGTACAAGGAATGGCTCCACTGCCACGTTACCCCCCAGGATCCCTACCCTTACCTTCTGCCATCTCAGGGCTCAGAGGGCAGCTGCGATGCTGGCTTCAGACCAGCTCCAAGCAGGCCCTTGGGCCACCGCTGCAGCTCAATACCTGTGAGCGGCCTGCCCTCGGGGCGTTCGGTGGGCGTGGCGCAGAGCACCTGCTCCCGCGCTCCCCTTGAATCTCGCTAGATCCCCTCATTTAAGGGTGCAGCCCTGCAGGCTCCCGGCCCTTCCCTCCGGTGTGCTTTCTGAGATCCGGTTTCAATTCCCCAGTGAGCAGCTCCCGGGTCCCGTTACCATTCCCCAGAGCTCCGTGTGTCCTGGAGGGACGGGGCCAAGGAGAGACCGAGTGAGGGGACCAGGCTCCCGGGCTCCAGTTACCGGCCGGCGCGTTCCCCACCCCGCGCCCCCGGGGGAG
>NW_005366455.1:4257386-4266833 GCF_000412655.1 Myotis brandtii | reverse complement strand
ATCGGCTGGGCTGGCGACGCTCAGAGGCCGCAGAGCACCCGGGCAACTTGAATTTTCACAACCTGTGGCCACAACTTTTGGATGTTGCTGCTATCAGCGACCCGGGTGTCTTTGGGAGTTGGAGGGCCTGGCTTCTCTAAGGGGTGTGGGGGGAACCGCAGCGTGGGGGTCCCCTGGGTGGTGGTTGGCAATGCAGGCTCTCGCACCCTGATCCAAGCTCACTGCCCCAGACTCCGCTTTTAATCAAGTTCGCAGGTGATTGGCAGGACCCTGAGTTTGAGAAGCGCAGCTTGAGAAGTTGTTTGAGGGAAAGCTTTTCAAGGGAAGCCTTGAAGGCGCTGCTGACCTCAGGTGTGGTTTTTGACCCCCCCAAGGCCCACCCTACTTCGCCTCCTTGGAATTTGAAAGTTGGTTGGTGCAAGTGACACACTGGGAAGTTGTAACTGATGGGGCCCTTGGAATTTCAGCCTCCCCAGCTGTCCTCCCTGAGTGACTGACTGGGCGGGACCTTGGGTGGAAGGATGCTGTTTGCTTACACCATCCAGCCTACGTGTCAAGTGTTTATGTTTTAATGCCACACATTTAATGAGCATTTACCACGTGTGTGGTCTGTGTCACGTCGTGGATGACTGTTGCAACGAGGACCAAGACTGTCCCTAACTCTGTTCCTGAACTCAGAAACAAGTAAACATGAAGTGAGGCGCAGGCCGTGTTTTAAAGCGTGGAATGCGTGTTCACAAGACTTAGCTGGACCCTAGAGCCCCTGTGAGGTGCTGGGGTAACATACTGGGCTTCCTTCTGTGTCTTCATCAATGGAGAAGGCATTGCGGGTATTCAAGTGGAACATCTTGTTTGCCCCAAACCCTCCTGAAACAGGATAAGTCCTAAACTCTTGCTTTAGAGGCCAATTGATCTTTTATTATTTGTTCTCATGCTGTGAGAACTGTAGAAGTGGTGTGTTGACCAATGTAATGATGGGAAGATGTGATTTCTTGTAATGGCTTACACGTTATCCAAGGCATAACAATGATTTTGTTTCTTCCAAATATATAGTTTGGGCAGTTAAGAAAAATCTCTGCAACTTCTGTGCCCCCGCCAAAAATTATTATACAGAAAAAAAATTCTACTCTGGATAAATACATGTTTATGTTGCCTTGAACAACCAAGGGCTTGAGAATTGTAGAGTGAGAGGTCTGTAAATATATTAAATAAAATACCCAAAGCTGAACTCTTTACTAATAGAATTGGGGTAGAGCCGGGAAAATTATCAAAGAGGCCTATAAAACTATATGAGTATCCACCCTAATGTATTGTAGTTACATTATTACAATAGCTTGTGCTGTTTACATTGTGTAATACAGTTACCCTGAGAGGTACACATGTAACCAATTGTCTTTGAAGTCATATTTCCCTAACTTTTGAAAGTAAGGTAAGGTTAATAGTAACAAAATTATTCTAGGCTAATTATTAAAGTAGATTGAAGGATTGTCTTACTGAGATGATGAATTATTTTCATTTTAACTCATTATTAAAATAATTTATGCCCTAAAATCATAGATCTTTAGAAGTTTAGTGCATGGAGCTGTCTAGGTAATAGAGTAAGATATGAGGTTATAAATAACATGCAGGGAACTAACTAGGTGATATTTAATGTATTATAATTTGATCTTAAAAGTTGTTAAAAAGTTATTGATATTCTGGACTGAAAGCATAATTTATAATATCATAGAATCCATAATGTAATTGTATTGATCCGGTTTACCATTATTACCAGACATTAAATTTTTCTGTTTATGTTAATATATTAGTGAATGTGGCATTTAAAGGTCACCTGCAGCTTATAAATCCTCCCTCCCTTTTTTTTGGCTTTTAAAATCTCAATTTAATAAGTGGCAAGTGATATTTTTTCCCTCCCCAAATATTCCTCTCCCATAGTTCCATTTTAAATAATATTGTAATCATATAAGGCTTAACTGGTATTAAGTGGGATTCCTAATGAAACTAAAATGTCAAGAAATACTCTGACAAATTCCATGCTTTTATCCATTGAACTTAGAAAATAATGGGAAAAGATCAGAAATATCAAAATTCAATTTGAAAAACAATTAGTCATAAGTTCATTTATTTAAATCAGTGAAAACATGTTAAAAGAGTGAAAATGATTTAAAAGGCTTGCTTCCCTGGACAACAAGATTTTACACCCTGCATGTAATAATAACAACTAGCATGAATTGTGCTTACACTGTACAGGCACTGGCCTGGGAGCTTGACAGGTATTAAATGACTTACTCCACGAGGGTAGGCACTATTATTCCCATTTTACAGATGGGGAGAAAAGTCACACCTCAGTAACAGAGATGTGTTATAAGTACCGCGCGCTAACCGATTGCGCCACTGGAGCTCCAGTAACAGAGAGGTGACTAGTACATTGTGGAATTAGAATTTGACCCCAGGCACTGGGTGTCTAGGTCCTTACACTGTCATTAACTACACAGCCCAGTAGGTTATTATGCATTGGAGTTTCCCCACCTTGTTTATTTTTTACAGTTTGTTTTAAAAAGACAATTCCATCTACAAACTGCTACAATAACATAATGAAAAAGCAGTTTTGTTTCTTGCGGAGAGGCGGGACATCCGCAGTTTCCTCTTGATTATCTTTTACTGTAGGGATCTCTGTGTTTGTAAGGGAGAAGTCTAATTTCTGAGACAGATATTGCAGGATTTGCAAATGAAGTATGAACAATGTCCCTCAGTCTAATTATAGATGGAAAAATGGGCTAGATCTCATCCAGGTAGAGAGTGCCGTACAGAAAACAAATTTGGTGAGAACCCAATGTAAGTTAAGTTGGTTTCTTTAGGTCCCTGAATAATTTAGATGAGAGAAAGTCAGATTTCACGATTGAGGTTAGCTTTGGGGTTTCTAACGTTTGGAGGGTAAGCGAAGGCCAAGGAGGACATTCTGGGTTTTGTGGGCAGCATCAGAGAAGTATCTGTCCGTTGCTGAGAAGAAACAAATAAGACTGGTATTTGTGGAATGTGAGGAACCAGCTGAGTCAGCATCAGATAAGGCGGGAAGAAGGTAGGATGCTGAAGAAACTGAGGAAGGTGCTAACTTGAAATCTGCAACTTTGAGGTTTCTGCTGCCTCCCCACACCCTCCCATTTGAGGAACTCTATTGGGGAGGTGATTTGACTAATGGGGGAGAATTATGGGATCACTTGTCTTTGGATTCTGGTAGTTTATCAGCTTCCCAGCCTCTAAATCCAATTAAGTTAAGTAGTTAGTGGAGAGGAGATTGTCTTCTTAAATAGTCAAGATGGGGGCCATTGAGTAATTAGTTTAATTTATCATCAAAATTATGTGTCACAGGTGAAGGGGTGATTGAGCCCATATCCTGCAGGGGCTCAACTCTGGCTGATTATTAGTCACCTCTAACTTTAACATTTCACATTTAAAACAATACAAATGCCTGACTTCCTTTCTCCAAGATTCTCATGCACTGGGCTTGGAGTGGAGCCTGGATGTCGGTATTTTTAAGACACTCTAGGACAGTGATGGCTAACCTATGGCACCTGTGTCAGAGGTGACACGCGAACTCATATTTTTGGTTGACTTTTCTTTGTTGGATGTCATTTAAATATATAAAATAAACATCAAAAATATAAATCTTTGTTTTACTACGGTTGCAAATATCAAAAAAATTCTATATGTGACACGGCACCAGAGTTAAGTTAGGGTTTTTCAAAATGCTGACACACCGAGCTCAAAAGGTTCACCATCACTGCTCTAGGTGATTCTAATACCTAGCCAGGGTTGAGAACCACCAATCCATAACCACCAATCTTGGTATCACTGAACTCATTTGGTTTTAAATTTTTTCCATGGCAGATACTGTATCTTAGGCATCTATAGACCAATCTGTCATTAGCAACTGTCTCTTTATTCCTACCCTGTATGAATTCTCTCAGCAGGTTCATCTGAGCTCCAATAATTTATTAAGTTGAACATTCATTACGTACACACACACACACACACACACACACACACACACACGGTGAGGTTGAAGTGAATAACCTATTTAGTAACAAGAGTGTATGGTGTATTCAGCAGTTGAAATTAATGAGATATTATGAACATTGAGTTCATGGGAAAATGGGTGTGCTAGAATTTTTCAGAAGCTGATTTGTGGATCTGACTGTATGAGAAACCTTTTTTCTTTCTCTTTTTTTAAATGAATGAAACATTTGATAAAATTTTCAAAATCAATCTCTTTTGTGTTCAGACATTTTGAATAATGTGTTTGTTTTACAAGCCGAGGCCAGCTTCCCAGATCTGAACAAGTCAACAGTCACAACTTTATTTCTTGATTAAATTTGAGATCAGAATCTAAGAGAACTTGTACATAATGAGAATCTGGTACGCTGTTATATGGGACTGGTGTAGAGGACTAAGCTAGTACGCTTGAATTTCTGAACTTTTCAGCTTTTGTTTTTGTTTTTTGTGGTTTCTTTTTACACAAAAACTAGGACCATCATATTGAAAATGCTTTTTGGGCACTGACTTACTTGAGTGCTTTATTTTCTGTTCAGTTCTCTTCTCTCATAATGTGTGGACTAGATGTTCTTCCCAGAGTACGGATGGCACTGACTCACCACAAGAGTGGCACTTGCTTCTAATTGGTTTTAGTTCTGCTACTTGACTTTCATTGGACAGCCTCTGAGTTTGCAAACACAGTGCTCATGGGGCCGGCTGTGACCACAGATGTGCTTTTTAGTTCCACTCAGTGTTATATTTTGACTTAGTTGCCATGTTTAAATATTTTGAGATTTCATGCAACAATACAGATTTCCATCTTTTTTTTTTTTTTTTTTTTTTTTTTGCGGGGGGAGAGGGGGAGGAAACAGTACTGAAGCTCTGACAATTCTGAGCTTCAGTTTCCCACATAGCCATCGTTAGTGGCAGCGGAGGCATGTCTTTTCTCTTTAGAAGGAATGCTCTCACTTCTGTTATTGCCTCCCGAAAGTGAGTATAAGTTACTGTCCTCATGCTTAACTTTTAATCTCATTCCTATTTGCTTACTTATGGCCCACTTCATGCACTGTTGGTTTGGCTGGCTTGTTGGTAGAGTTTTGAGTTTGTGGCCCCTGGACCTTCTCTCATCTTCCCCTATGGTCTAACAGGATATATTGACCATGGTCTTGACTGTAGTTTATAGTTAATCTGAGCTAAGTTAATTGTCCCATGTGGGATGATCACAGCCCTGATTTGTAGTCTGGAGCACTGTGCTCAAATGGCTTAGTTAACCAGTATTCATTCCCAGGGTATTTGTCCCACAGATTCTCTTTGAGGAAGTTGAGCAAATGATATTCTCAGGTTTTTATGAGACTGTGTTTGCTGAGGTGATTGGTTATTGAAATAATCTAAGTTGTGTATTATTAAAAATGCAGAGCTTTGGGCCTCTCTTGGAAAGTCTCAAGCAGTGAAGCCCAATAGAACTTTCAGTGACGATGGAAATGTTCTGCGTCTGTGTGTTCCGATAGGGTAGCCTCTAGCCTCGTCTGGCTGCTAAGTCCTTAAAATGTGGCTGGTGCAACTGAGGAACTGAATTTTACATTTTAATTAATTTAAAGTTAAAGAGTCACAAGAGACTTACCTTATTGGACAGTTCAGGTCCAGAGCTCCTCCGACGATTTCTCTCAGCTGCATTTGCAAACCACTGGTCTGCAGCTCAGATCCCAGGAAGACCTTCACCTGACCTTCTTATAGACCTTGCTCTCTGCTCTGTTGAGAGCTTCGCCGTCAGAAAGGGATCTTTGTTTACTCCTCTTTGGTATCCACAGGCAGTAGAGAGAGCCTTTATATTCTTAAGTCCTCCACCAAGACAAGAGCAAAACCCAGCTGACTTACAGAGCAGGTTGAGGCTTATACCTTTGATGCACCAGCCTAATGCACCCTCCACTTCTGGGATTAGGCGGAGGGTAGGCCAACAGGGAGGGTGAACAAAAATCTAGACATTTTCAGTGAGACTTAGATGCTTCTGGATGAGCTCATCGAACATAAGGCTCCAAATACCATCTGTTTAGTGACACCCCAGATCTCTCCTAAGAACCCCACGCTCCAACAGGGCAGAGTCCTTGACAACTTTGCATGGATGTCAAGGAGGAACCTTACACTTAGTATGTGCGAAACTGAATTCCAGATCCCCTACTCCAAATCCACCCCTCCCACTAGTCTTCCCATCTCATTAAATGGCAATTCCATCCTTCCAGTTGCTCAGGTCAGAAATTCTTGTGATAACCCTTGATTTCCTTTTTTCTCTTATGATCCATATGCCATCAATATGCCGGTCAGAAAGTTAGCACCTCTGCCCTGAGACTGCTGGCCTTAGGCCTACTTGCAAGGCTGGTCCTTAATTGGCATCTGGGAGCTGAGATTTGGGGAGGGTTTCCACCACTCCTTGAAGAGAATGACTCACTGTGCCATAATTGTTCACGCAAACAATATGGTTTGTGCTGAATACCTGCTCTTTTTTCTGGAGGTCTGGAACTTTTGAGGCCGCTAGGTAGAGAAGGGATCTATGCCATCAGCACCCCCCTGAAAACCTTGGATGTCAAGGTTCTAAGGAGCCTCCCTAGTAAACGACATTTCACACGTGCTGTCAAAACTCGTTACCGGGAACAGGGGCAGGGGGCATCCAACTTGAGAGGATCCTCGGAAGCTTGTGCCCAGTTTTTTTCCAGACTTCACCCATGTGCCTTGTCCCTCTCCTGCTTTGGCTTTCTGCACTCTTGCTGGAGTAAGTGATGGCTGTGAGAATGGCCATATGCTGAGTCCTGTGTGTCCTCCCCATGAAACATTGAACTTGGTTGGTCTTGGGGATGACGAGACACTATTTCTTACCATTCAGACCCCCTCTCTCTCCCCCAGCCACACTGATATCTTGGCTGTTACTCAAACATGCCAGGCAGGGTCTACCTTATGTGCTGTTTTCTCCACCTAAAATGTTTGCCTGCAGTTATCCACCTATCTGCCTTCCTTATCTTTTTCATCTTAAAAGATAGTTTCCTTCTCCACAAACCTTCCTGACCACGCTATTTATAACTATAACCCCTCCAGCCAGCCTCTATATTGCTTTTCTGCTTTATATTTTTCTCTGCAGAACTCTACAGCAGGGTATCACTTCTTACATGGCAGCTCAGGCTCCAAAGGGTGCAAAATTGGAAGCTGCCAGGCACCCTTCAGGCTTAGACCTGCAACTGGCATGATGATGTGTTCTGCCATGTTCCATTAGTTCCAGCAAGTAACAGGTTCAGCCCAGATTCAAGGGAGAGGATTACACAAGGAGCTGAATAACAGCAAGTGTAGAATTCTTTGAAGGCCACCGATGTACCTGGTCACAAAGCTGGCCTCAGTGATAGACATGTGGAGATTAATCAGTCACTGTCTCTGGTTTTGATGAGTTTCACAGCCTTCTGGGGGATGAAGCACACCTGAGAATGAACCAGTGGAATGTTTGCCTGGATACAATGGAGATAAGGAATGCTCTGAAACAAAAGACTGAAACTGTTGGGAAGCTTGATGAGGAATCTGCCAGGTAGAGAAGTGGGATGAGGCTTTCCAGGTGGAGGGAAGGAAGTGAGAAGGCATCCGCTGGCTGAGAGGGTTGTGGAAAGTTGAGTGTAGCCCAGGGAGGAGTGGAGGTGCCCAGACTAACTTGGACTGGATTGTGAAGGCCCTTGGGTGCCACCCTAAGGGATTTTCTTGCTTCCTTAATGTCGTGTTTGTTTTTTTAAAAAAATATATTTTATTGATTTTTTACAGAGAGGAAGGGAGAGGGATAGAGAGCCAGAAACATCGATGAGAGAGAAACATCGATTAGCTGCCTCCTGCACACTCCCCACCGGGGATGTGCCTGCAACCAAGGTACATGCCCTTGACTGGAATCGAACCTGGGACCCTTGAGTCCGCAGGCTGACGCTCTATCCACTGAGCCAAACCGGTTAGGGCCGTGTTGGTTTTATTACAAATACATTTATGTTATTTGCATGAGTCTAAAATTATTTAAATGAAATTTTAAAAATGGAGAGGATTTTAGAAAATTTGGTATTTCTGTTATGTTACCCTCTTCTCACACCTACCTCAGCTACTTTCTATCAAAAAGGTTATCAAGATCTGGTACCTAAACCCATGGTTACTTTTAAGTCCAAATTTTTATTGATGAGAGAGAGAGAGAGAGAGAGAGAGAGAGAGAGAGAGAGAGAGAGCCTACATCTGACTTTGAGTAGGGGAAGAGAAGAATATTATGGAAAATTTCCCAAGGGTGATTGTGGGAAGGAGTAGGAGATGTGATTGTGGGAGGGAATAGTAGGGGATGAGACCGTTAAGGTGAAGGCAGGGTCAGAGCCAGGAGGCCTTTGGTAATGACTAGCTAAAGAGCTTGAGGAGTCTAGGCAGGTGCTGATATTGTGTGATTTGCCTTTTTGTATGACTAATGGAGACAAAGGAATCTGAGACTGGAGGTGGAGAAACTGGCCCATGTGTTGCTGTGGGAGTAGAGATTACACATATTGAGGCAGAAGAGAAAATGGTCTTTGAGATTTCAGGGCAAAGTAATCAGACCTTTGGGAGTTGAGTCTCTCTGGGTAGGAATGGGGAGAAGCAGTGTGAGATTTTTGTAGGCACTATTCAACGCACATTTCAATGTCTGCAGCTAGGCTCTAAGGCCTGGGAATGCAGAGGCAAGTAAGACATGGTCTGTCCCCGCATGGAGAGCCGGGAGGAGCGGCGGGAGACAGAAGATCGATTAACGGGTTGTCAGGAAGTGTTGGGGGCCTGGCTGAGATCATAAATCGTGAGCTCATCAAGATGCTAATCTTTTGCATCAGCTGTTTGGCATGCAGGGGTGGGCAAACTTTTTGACTCGAGGGCCACAATGGGTTCTTAAACTGGACCGGAGGGCCGGAACAAAAGCATGGATGGAGTGTTTGTGTGAACTAATATAAATTCAAAATAAACATCATTACATAAAAGGGTACGGTCTTTTTTTTTTTTTTTTTAGTTTTATTCATTTCAAACGGGCCGGATCGCCGTAGTTTGCCCACGGCTGGATTAGAGCCTTGATGCAAGATGGGGATTTGAGGGCAGATGTGGAAAAAATGTGGCATCTAGAAATAAGAGCGTTTGGACTAAGTTGCTGAATGCATGGACTATACCAGTGATGGCGAACCTATGACACACGTGTCAGATGTGACACGCAAACTCATTTTTTCGGTTGATTTTTCCTTGTTAAATGGCACTTAAATATATAAAATAAATATCAAAAATATAAGTCTTTGTTTTACTATGGTTGCAAATATCAAAAAATTTCTATATGTGACACGGCACCAGAGTTAAGTTAGGGTTTTTCAAAATGCTGACACGCCGAGCTCAAAAGGTTCACCATCACTG
>NW_005366455.1:4255692-4257361 GCF_000412655.1 Myotis brandtii | reverse complement strand
GCCCCCCCCCCCCCCAGACATTTGTGATAGAGATTCAAAGTGGCTGCAAGTCCTCGACCTTCCTCCAGCCCCCTCTGTGACCCGAAAGGCAGAGAATGTGGACTTTCTAGCTCTCTGGCTTCTAGTTGGGGTCAGCCCTGGCAGAGGCCCCAGCAGGAGAAGGGAGTGTGGGCAGCTCTCTCCTGGCCAAACCACTGTGGATTGGCTCCTCTCTTTACTGAAGGCCATGGCTCCTATCAGGCAGCCCTCCCCACACTTTTCTGTATTGGCATCTGCCCTCTTCTCTGACCTCTGGGGTCCTAGAGGATGGAAGGGTTCACCACTGCTAAGAGCACTATTCCTTAATGTCTTCCCTTAACCCTGTACAAGCCTTTATAAGTAGTCTCTTGGTTAAACTCCTAAGAGCCTAATTGTGAACCATCTATTTCCTGCCAGGGTTTTGACTGATAAATACAATAATAATAGACTCTCCTTCATGACCCAGTATCCACAACACATATACACAACGCAAATAAAAGTTTCATGAGTATACTTGCCCTCCCTGTGGATGATGCCCTCTGATATTTTCAGTCTAAATTTTTTATTTAAACAAGTTGTTGGGAAACATTGCATTGATTTCACTGTCCACTAATGGGTTAGGGCCCATATTTAGAAAACCAGTGGGGCTACCTGATGTTTAGAGGACATTGGGTGGGTCATCGAAAATCCCCATAGCTCTAAGATCCCATTGCTTTATGGATTGAGAAAACGTGTGAGGCTGGAGGCTGAAGGTAAATTGCTAAAGTCAAGTACACATTATAAGACCATAAATAGATTTCTCTATGGATTATAATGCCAAGAACCTTATGTATATATAAGACTTGGATCTTGAGACTTGGTGAATGCCCAGCACGTGAGCTAAGACTCTTCTTGCCCTGAAGTCTGGATGGCTTCATACAATTTTGGAGAAATGGGAAGAGTTTTACTGGTCATCCCATATTTCTTTTGTCATGACATATTAATAGTATTGGTAACTTTAAATATTGGGTTCTGGATTACTTCCTTTTGTAGCACAGAGTTGAGGAAATGCAAGATGGATAAATACTCTGTCCCTGTATTTAAAGGCACATTTATAAGAGATTCAGTGGGCTTGAGTTTTGACAGCAGTGTTTGATCAGAGACATTTTCCCAGAACCTGATATAAATCTAACTGCACTTCAGGAACTTCTAGGTAAAAAATACATATTGTTCCGGTTGCTGCAACTTGATTTGCATTTCAGATCTGCATTTTTTTGTGTTCCACGTTTGTCTGTGGGTGAGGGAGGGCTAGTTGGAGATGTGACTGTAGGTAGTGAGGGGTCCCTTGCTTTTTAGTTGCTTATTCGTTTTCTAGAGTTGCCATGAGAAAGTACCACGAACTGAGGGGGCTTAAAACAACAGAAATGTGTTCCCTCAGAGGACTGAAAGCTGAAGGTCAAAATCAAGGTATTGACAGGGTCATGCTCCTTTCACAGCCTGGGTGTGAGGAGCCTTTCTTGCCTTTCGCTGCTTCTGGTGGCCCAGACATTCCTTAGCTTGTGGAAGCATGATGCAATTTTTAAAGAAGGTCACGTTCACACATTCATAGTTACCAGGGACCAGACATCAACATCTCTTTTCAGGAGGACACAATTCAACTGATAAACAATTG
>NW_005366455.1:4218134-4255663 GCF_000412655.1 Myotis brandtii | reverse complement strand
CCGCCCCCGCCACCCCTGCTTTCACAGTAAGAGTCATTGGAGGAGTACTGTCAATTCCTCACAATGTTTCTCTCCCTCTTGTTCACTCACTACAAAATCGTCCACAGATAACTTGCTTTCTACTTCATTGAGAAATAAAAGTCTTATGGTCTGATATCATTTACTACTTCCTTTTCCACTTAAACATGTATCTTATCTGCCTCTTCAGGTGACCTTTTAGAGACTCGGTTTGCCCTGGATTCCATCTCTTCCACGCCCTTGAGGTGTAGCTGTAGCAAGCACTGATTGGAGCCCAGAGGCTTGTCTGAATTGCATTCCTATTCAGTCTATAATTAAGTTAGTCTGGAGAAGGCAGGAGGTGTTTTTGAGCACCTGTCATTTGCCACACAGCATAGTCCCTTTCCTTCATGGCTTTACAATCCAGGTGGAGAGACCTGGTTGTTGAAAATGAAGAAAGCAACAGCCAGATGCCAGATGAGTTCTCTGGGCATTCAGAAGGGAGAGTGCTCACAGTAGGCTGGCATGGCCAAATGTAAAAAATGGGTAGAATTTAGATAAATGGAGGAAAGGAGGAGGGAGTATTTCATGTGGCAGAGATAAGGGGCAGGGAAATGTTGCAATAGTTCTCACACTTACTGGTCCCAACATTCCTTTTCAAACTTACATTTTAGAGGACTTGAGAGTGCTTTTTATGTGGACTATACCTCTTTCTATGTAGCAGAGTAGAAATTAAAACTGAGAAATTAAAAATATATGTAATTGATTTAATATAACAGTGAGCCCATAACAAGTTAAGATTACTTATTGTCATGAAAAATAACTATATTTTTTAAAACAAAAGAAACATTTTGTGAGAATAGTGATATCATAGTTTCTGTGAGTCAGCAGCCTGGGCACCGCTTAGCTGACTTCTCTTCTTGAATTCTCACCACCTACAGTCAAGACCTCAGCTAGGCTGCATTTTCAAGAGGCTGGACTGGAAAGAACCTGCTTCTGTGCTCACACAGGCTGCTAGCAGAATCCATCCCTTGCAGCTGTAGGACTGAGGGCCCTGGCTTTTCACCAGAGACCAACGTCAGCTCTTAGAGGTCACTTGCAGTTCCGTACCATGTGGAATTTCCCAATCTGATTGATTGGGTCATCAAGCAAGAAGGATCTCTAAAGCAAGATGGAATCTTATATAATGGAGTATAATCATGGGATGATTCTCAGCTAGTGATGGTTAGTTGGTTGCAATGTGGAATCTGAAGTCATACCAATGAAAATTTCAAACTCTGTGGCATTGGTTTATGTTGTAGTTTGAATAGACCTTTTTATCTTTTAACATCATACATTGGTCATGTGGAAAACATTGGTTCACTGAGTTATGTCAATCTTCCAAATGCTGATGCATTTTATTATATAATTTCAAAAACCACGTATTTGATATTACCGTAATTTAATCAGAAAGGTACAAATATTGGGAAGCTATCATGCTCACAGTGGTGGACACGAGTTTTCTAAAATTTTAGTTTTTGCTTTATCATTGGCAACAAATACTGTCATTTGTTTTCCGTGAACTGCCCAGGTTCACATCATTCATTTTCGAGAAATATCTGCTAAAAGCTCAAGTGTAAATAACCATAGTGAGTCTGCCAGTCAGTCTTTCAAGTGTAAATGGTGCTCCATGAAAATACCAGTTAGTTCAGCTCAACTCAATCAATCATATGTGCACTTTTCTCTGAGGTGACCATTGTATGTCATTATGCAAACGTACTTTCTATTTCTTCACATAAAGTGTCAAAAAGATGTGAAATCAAGGATTTAAAATTGATCATGTTAATGTTTATTCATCAAGGGAATTCTTGAGTTTTCCCCTTCCCCCTTGTAAGTTAAATGAGTGGCAGTTGAGTATAGAGTGACTCCTGGTCCAGTTACGGCCTTGATTCACCAGCAGTTTCACCACCATTGCTTCCACACCAGCAATGCAAGTGTCAACACAAGTTACCCCAAGGATAAACCATGAGATTCCAACAAGTTATTCACCATGTGCACTATTCCAGCACCAGTGGCTATTGTCAGGCATTCACATAAAAAATTCTTCCATCAGTATCAGCACCAAGTAGTCATTTCATACCAAGGAAGCCCCACGTTCAGTCATATCTATACCTGAATCCATTTGCAAGGCAAAGGTATAATTCTGCAGATGAGGTATTAACTCAGTCTTCATGTTTTCTGCCAGTTATTTCATTTGAGGAGGTACTGTATCACTGGGAAGTGGTACTGTCATACATACCTTTCTAAAACAAACATCATCTAGCAGGCGTTCAGCAATGTCCATTGTGTGAGGCTTTCTTAGCGTCTCAGTTGTCGTGTGCACTTCTCCAGCTAGTGCAATACAGTAGCTTACCCTGAAAGATGCTTCAGGGGCTTTTCCATGTCTGGTTTAGAAAAGCTCTAATCAGGTTTAGATTTCAAAGTGCTTTTTATGTCTGCATTTAAAAATATTCACTTTCTTGCTCGGCCAGTATGGCTCAGTGCTTGAGCGTTGATCTATGAACCAGGAGGTCACGGTTCAATTCCTGGTTGGAGCACATGCCTAGGTTGCAGGCTTGATCCCTGGTGTGCAGTGTGCAGGAGGCAGCCGATCAATGAGATCAATGATTCTCTCTCATCCTTGATGTTTCTATCTCTCCCTCTTCCTTCTTCTCTGAAATCAATAAAAATATATTTAAAAAATATTCACTTTCTTTACTTTTAAATTCTTAGTGATTAATTTGAAAATGATGCCACAGCTTAACTATTTGAAAATATTCTGTTGCATAAGACACATTATGTAAATTACTAATAGGACAAGGAAAAACATAACTTTCATGTCTTTGTGTACTTTCAGTTTTACCCAGTTTTTTTTCTTTTTCTTTTTCGTTTTTTTTTTTTTTTTTTAATTAGATTCTTCCCTTGCATGGACCAGAGACCCCTGGTGTATCAGTTTTGTCTTTTTTTAGTATCTTTAGATGTCGATGGTATAGTTGTGCTATTGAGAAAGGTTGGCTAATCCCCCCTTTTTATGTTAGACTTTTTTATTGTGGTAATATATATATATATAACATAAAATTTACCATTTTTGCTATTCTTAAGTGTATGGTTTGTGACATTAGGCACAGTCATATCATTGTGCAACTATCACCACCAACATGTCCAGAACTTTTTCATCTTTCTAAACTGAGGCTTTACACCCATTAAACAACTTCCCATTTCCCCTCCCCCAACCCCTGGTAATCACTATTTTACCATTTGTTTCATGATTTTGACTGCTGTAGGTACCTCATGTAAGTAAAATCATATGACTTGTCCTTTGTGCCTGGCTCATTTCACTTAGCATAATGTCTTCAATGTTCTATCAGAATTTCCTTCCTTCTCAAGCTTGAATAATATTCCACTATATCAGTGATGGCGAACCTTTTGAGCTTGGCGTGTTAACATTTTGAAAACCCTAACTTAACTCTGGTGCCATGTCACATATAGAAATTTATTGATATTTGCAACCATAGTAAAACAAAGATTTATATTTTTGATATTTATTTTATATATTTAAATGCCATTTAACAAAGAAAATTCAACCAAAAAAATGAGTTCGTGTGTCACCTCTGACACGCGTGTCATAGGTTCGCCATCACTGCACTATATGTATATATCATACTTTATTTATCCATTTATCCACTTGTGTTTTCCCTTCCTTTGCTTTTGTGAATAATGCTCTATAAACATAGCTGTGCAAATATCTACTGGGGTCCCTGTTTCCAGTTCTTTTGAGTGTATACCTACAAGTGGAAGTGCTGGATTATATGGTAATTCTATGTTTAATTTTTTGAGCAACAGCCTTACTGTTTTCTACAATAGCTGTACCGTTTTACATTTCCACCAGCAATGCATAAAGTTTCCAATTTCTCCACTTCCCTGCCAGCATTTCTCTTCCTCCTTCCCTCCCTTCCTCCCTGTCTCCCTCCCTTCCTCCCTTCCTCCATTCCTCCTCCTCTCCCTCCCTCTTTCTTTCTTTCCTTTTTTCTTTATTTCTTTCAAAAACATAATAGTTACCCTAAGGGGTGTGAACTATCTAAGCTCCCCTTTTAAACTAACACCCATTTTTAAATATAAAATAGTTATTTACATGTTCTTTTATTTTTTATTGAAATATTAAATTCTAAATTATAATTTGACCTATTTGAATATTTAGAAGTATTTTTTAAAATATGTTTTTATTGATTTCAGAGAGGAAGGGAGAAGGATAGACAGAAACATCAATGATGACCGAGAGTCATTGAGCTGCTTCCTCCTTACTTCCCCCCCCTACTCCCCCCCCCCCCCCCCCCCCGACACACACACACTGGGTATCCAGGCAGCAACCCAGGCATATGCACTTGGCTGTAATCAAACCTGGGACCCTTCAGTCCGCAGGCCGATGCTCTATCCACTGAGGCAAACCAGCTAGGGCTAGAAGTATTTTTGAAAAGATGAAAAATGTTGTAAATTTGTGAAAAGACAAATAAAATGTGTAAGTAACCTTTTAGAATTACTTGGGGAAAGATTTTGGCCTTGTTGACCTCCTCAAAAGGCCTTGACACCTCCAGGGGTTCCCAGATCTCACTTTGAGAACTGTTTGCTGAAGTATAGTGTTGGAAACATGTTCACAGTGAGTTCTGACACTGTTTTATTAGGTGGATAAAAGTTATTTCTCTTGGTCTGCAAATATTATGATGAATTTAAAAAACATTTTTTTCATAATCTCTGCCTAAGATTTTATTTTATTAAAAAGGAGTAACAAACAAATCAGTTGCCATGGAATTAAGGTTGGAAAGGAAGAATGCTTTGTCATTGACTGGGAACCTACTTAGGATCTGGCAACAGAAGGTAGGAATAAATTGTACTTTTCTGACAATAGAAATATTTTGTCTGTTCCTTATTTTTTAAATATAACCTAAGGAGGATGCATGTATAAATACAAAAGGTTGTATTTATCTTAATCTTGAACGATTTCTCTGAGGCAGCAGTGACACAACTTATGTCAAACATTAAAAATATACTGTTAGGCCTGGTCAGTGTGGCTCTGTGGTTGAGCGTTACCCTATGGACCAAGAGGTCACAGTTTCATTCCTGGCCGGGGCACATGCCTGGGTTGCGGGCTAGATCCCCAGTGTGGGGTGGGCAGGAGGCAGCTGATCCATGATTCTGGAGATATTGATGTTTCTATATCTCGCTCTCCTCCTCTCTCTCTGAAATCAATAAAAAGATATTTTTAAAAATTTAAAATATACTGTTAAAACACCAATGGGCATCTGGGGCATCTTACTATTAACATGCTTTGAGCAGGAAAACAGCCAAATAATCTCCATTGGCATGGACATGATGGAAATTTAATTAACAGAAACAAATTACAACAAAAATTAGGGACCTCATTTTTTATTTTATAACTCAAATGTATCACTATTTTAAGTGGAATACCAGAAATATCAATACTTTCATGGGAGTATTTTTATTTTCCATCAGCCATTCACTGAGCATGGGAGATAGTGGTACTGAATGGGTTCCTTACCCCTAAGGTCAGGAAAGCCTCCCTGATTTTGCTTTTCTGCTTTCACTTCAGTTTCATATTCTGTCTCCCTTGAAAAGGACTTCCCTAGCCCTAAGCGGTTTGGCTCAGTGGGTAGAGCATCAGCCTGCGGATTCAAGGGTCCCAGGTTCGATTCTGGTCAAGGGCATGTATCTTGGTTGCGGGCACATACCCGGTAGGGAGTGTGCAGGAGGCAGCTGATCGATGTTTCTCTCTCATTGATGTTTCTGGCTCTCTGTCCCTCTCCCCTCCTCTCTGTAAAAAAAAATCAATAAAATATATTAAAAAAAGAAAAGGACTTCCCTAAATATCACAAGTTGTCTCCACTTGTATATTTTCTATCTTTTATTTTTTAGAAAACCAAAGATGCTGATCACTCATCTTTAGAGTTGAACATCTTTTTGCTATGATTTAGATGTATTTAAAATCATATTGCCTTTCTTTAAACTCTGATTCATGGAAAGATTTATATAATATAAATGTTTAGATAAAATTTATATCAAATATGAACATATAGGTTTAAATTAAAAAGATAAAATGTGTAATAGCAGTGATCATCAGATGACAGATATTAATGTGACTATTACTTGGAGGATGTAGACTGTGTACCATTGTATAAATTGAACCTCCTTCATTCCTGTCGCCAACAATCTCAGATAGTGTGCCTTGGTGTTCTTGGTTATGGCCCTGTTGTTTAGGTAGATACTTGTATAATAAGTTATTTAGTAATAGAGGCCCAGTGCATGAAAATTTATACACTCAGGGGGGCCGGGGGGGACCCTCAGCCCGGCCTGAGCCCTCTAGTAGCCCGGGACCCCTTGGGTGATGTCCACCTGCCGGCTTAGGCCTGCTCCCCAGGGGATCAGGCCTAAGCTGGCACTCAGACATCCCTCTCGCAGTCTAGGAGCCCTTGGGGGATGTCCACTTGCTAGCTTAGGCCCGCTTCCTAGGGGATTGGGCCTAAGCTGGCAGTCAGACATCCCTCTGGCAGCCCTGGAGCCCTTGGGGGATGTCCACCTGCTGGCTTAGGCCTGCTCCCCAGGGTATTGGTCCTAATCTGGCAGTCAGACATCCCTCTGGCAGCTCTGGAGCCCTTGGGGAATGTCCGACTAACGGCTTAGGCCTGCTCCCTGGGGAGCGGACACCCTTAGCACTGCTGTGGAGGCAGGAGAGGCTCCTGCCACCGCTGCTGCACTGGCCGGCCATGAGCTGGTTTCTGGCTGAGTGGCGCTCCCCCTGTGGAAGCACACTGACCACCAGGGGGCAGCTCCTGCATTGAGCGTCTGCCTCCTGATGGTCAGTGCGTGTCACAGTGACCAGTTGCTCCTGGTTGGTCCGCCATTGGGATCAGTTTGCGTATTACCCGTTTATTATATAGTATATGCTTTTGTAAATAAAAATTGTTTTAGAGAAACTTTAGTTTTTTTCCTTTTTGGCATTACCACTATGATGGTGCACAGTTTTGAACACTAAATTGTCTCATGCAGTGATGATGAAAACTGATTAGGAGGGGAGGTGAGCGTACTATAAAAAAGTACATATTGCCGAAACTGGTTTGGCTCAGTGGATGGAGTGTTGGCCTGCGGACTGAAGGGTCCCGGGTTCGATTCCGGTCAAGGGCATGTGCCTGGGTTGCGGGCACATCCCCAGTGGGAGATGTGCAGGAGGCAGCTGATCGATGTTTCTCTCTCATCGATGTTTCTAACTCTCTATCTCTCTCCCTTCCTCTCTGTAAAAAATCAATAAAATATATTTGGAAAAAAAAAAGTACATATTTGGGCAAAAGTGGGGAGATGATGCTTAAGTGAAAATGCTTCTGTACACCTTGGGCCACTTGTCACTGTCTTAAAGGTCAGGATATTAAGCGTTGTCAAGATGGCATAAAAATCAAAACCTTTTTCCTGCAGTTTGCTATGCCTGGAATTAGGGGATTGGGCCTAAGCTGGCAGTCAGACATGTTTGGGCCTGGAATTTTAGTGTGTGGTAAAGTTTGCAAAAGTGATTCGGATGATCATTGGGCTGGAGGCTTGGCTGATGGAGTCAAAATATTGGGCCTGCCTTGACCGGTTTGGCTCAGTGGGTAGCATTGGCTCATGGACTGAAGGGTCATGAGTTTGGTTTTGGTCAAGGGCATGTACCTGGGTTGCAGGCTCCATCCCCGGCCCCTGTTGGGTGTGTGTGGGAGGCAACCAATTGATGTGTCTCTCTCACATAGATGTTTCTGTCTCTCCATCTCTCCTCCTCCCTTCCACTCTATCTAAAAAATCAATGGAAAAATATCCTGGGGTGAGGATTAACAACAACAAAAAATATTGGACCCTTTCTGAAAAGACCAAGTCTGATAAGATCTTATAAATGTAGACTTTAGAGGCAAAGTATGTGTGGTAAACCAAAGGACTCAAATCCCAGGGAAAGGGGAGTGCTTTGTACTCTGAGTTGTCAGCCTTGCCTCCACAGAGTGTCTGGTACCTGTAGTGAATTCACTACTCCCAAGGGGTAGCATAGGTGGGAAGGATGAAGAATTTGGCTGTGTTTACCAGGTATGGCTAGAACAGGCCTCACCACTACAGTTGATGTTGGGAAGACAATACCCTGCTTTGTGCCTCCTTCTATGATTGCCTGGCAAAGAACAGTGGGTAGAATGGAGCCTGACAACTTCTTTGTCATCCTGATCAAGATTACACCCATCTGGCTCGGATAGCGCTCAATTACTGGGGACTGTAGTTGAGAATGTTGTGGTTTTGGAAGCTCTCTCAAGAATATTGAACTTTGAATGCCTGGCTAGGAGCTTTACTGCAAAGGCGAGGGAAAGCAGTCATAAGGATACATTCAAAGCTGTGTTGTAGGTAGATTGCCCAGGGCCCCGTGTGCAGGATGAAGTGGAAGTGGGAAAAACTGAAGATCAAAAAGGTAGCTGTTATAACCTAGATGAGTAAATCCTGTTGGTTTTAGCTCTGATTTCTGTATATATGTTATTTCTAGTACTTCAGGCAATATTTAGAGTAGAAAACCTACTAACTTAGCATGGCTGGTGAAGAAAGGCAAGTTGATCCATGTGGGGCTTTGGGAAAAGCACTGGACTTGGTGTTGGGGGCCTGCGGTACAGCACAGTAATTCTGTGAATAGGATGAACCAGCTCTGAATCCATGGACGAGGCCTTGAGCCCTCAAGACCCCAGTGTACTAGTAGAGTAGCTTATTTCTAAGGCTCTTTCCCAGCTATGATTTATTACTTGCAAATACACATTTCTAAGGACTAACTTCTACATGCTGCCAAGGAGTGGTCTTTTAGGGGCCTGTTATGATGAAGTATGATGAATAGATGACTCATTTACAATTAACAGTGTATATTTCCATACAAACAATTTCTGAGCTCTAAGTCTCCCATAATAGTTCGCCCTCCAACCCCTTAAGTAGGGTTACGCCCTTGAAATTTTGTTTGCATCTTTAATTTATTTGGGAAATGACTTTGTCTGAAAATATATATATATATATATATATATTTAATTTCCCTAATTAGATTGTAACTTCCTTGAAAGCAGAGTGCTTTGTTTAGTTCTGCTTGCTTGTTTGTTTTAATCCGTCACAATGCCTTAAATAGTACTCTGCATACATAAAGCACTCGTGAAGCACATCAGTGAATGTGTAGCTGGAGCACAAACTTCAGTTCAGATCCAATTATTACGAACTCTGAAACATTTAAGCATGAGTTAATAAAGGTTTAGGCTTATGATATGTTATTACTGTCATGAATTAAATAATGCATTTGTAATTGTTATTGCTGTGGCTACACAGAGGTATGATGGAGTTGTGTATGTGTGGTAAACCAAAGAACTAAAAAAAAAAAAATTGGTAGGAGTTGGTTCATAATCATATAAAAGGTTATTTATTCAGAAAAGAAATTCCAGTTTCTAGAGATCAGTCTTTGAGTAACCTCGTGGATCCAGGACAGTGTCCTGCAATTAGGGAAGGGGGAACACAAAAAATAAAGTCAGGAGTTCAGAAGCAACTGTGGTCGGCCACATAGAGAACACAGCACTTTGTCAGTTTTCTGGCCAGAAGGAAAAGAACAGTTTTCTTGAATAGAGATGATTTTTAAAATGAAAGATTTCCAAAACACGGGGCCCCTGCCTTCTGCTTTTACTTTCTTTAGCAACCAGAGATGAGAGAAGATAAAAAGAGAAGCTTGAAGGATGAGGAGGTGGGAGCATGCGGTGGTGATGAGGGAGAGTAGCAGGCATGTCAGGGAAATGGTGGGGAGGAAAGAACCCAACTAGAGAGCTCCTCATTGTGGAAGGAAGCTGACCTTTCTCCTCATCCATAGCGTCCTAAATATTCCTTGTTCCTTATGTTTTAGCCTAGAACATTCGCTGATGTTCATAAAGATAAGTCTGGTCTGTGGTTAAAGTGAATGGGAATGTTTGACTTATGTTTTAAGACATTGCATCAGAAACCAGTTAAAAGCAGATATTTATTTAATTTCTTTATCAGAAATATTTCTATAAACACAATAAGTCTGTTTTTTTTTTGTCTTCTGACAATACCTTAGTTGATTGACCATCTGAGGATCTGAGCTAAATAGGCAGATGCTCTACACAGCTATTTAAATTTTATACATAAAAATCGTGGAAGTTAGTTATTCATTCATATAGCCAGTATTCATCAGCTGCTAGACATGTGTCAGATAATTTGCCAGTCAATGGAGATACAATAAAGATATTGTATGGTTCCTACTCTTTCGTGCAGCTTACCTATACAGCATCATGCATCAGAAATGATCACTCTGCTTGTGGAGTTGGAATTTTAGATGCCCTCCTAGACAGGATGGAACTTGAAATTTCTCTACTGCCTTAAACTGTTGACTCAAAAATGGTCTTTGGATGAAGAGATTGATCTAAATTGACCTACAGGCTCAAAGAGAATTCACTTCCATTCCTTCCTTGTTCATTCATTCATCAAGCGTTTTTAGAAAGTCAGTCCTTGACCTAAGGAGGGCCATAGTCTCTAGACCAAGCATGTCAAACTCTTGGCCGGTGGGCTGCATGCCTCGTTTAAACGAGGAAAAAAACAGATGTGGGAACCAATAAGTACAGGGGTACGTGTGAAAAGTGAAGGGACAGAGGTAGAGCAAAATGTTCTTTAAAGAAACAAACAACAAATGGCAAGCCCTTTACTAAATCTCATTAGTCCTTCAAACTATTTTTTCATTGATTAAATGGTTCTGAGTTTAAGTTCTGTATTATTTGGGTGACTCTGCTCTAGTTACTGATGTTCATTGATTTAATTATGATCTGTTGATGTTCTTTCTGGCTGTCATAGGAGCAGTCATTAGCTATAAGAAAACTAGCTTAACATTTTCACAGAACTGGCTTTTGGTTCTAAGAAGTCCACCAAATGTAACTTATTTAGGACAATAAGGCATGTGGCTTCATTATAATCAGTATGCTGTTAAACATGAATAGTTTCTGAAATTATGAAAATAGTCATTCTTTACTGTGTGTCTTCTAATGCTTTGTTTCCAGTGGATTTGTTCTTGGTTAACAGTTAGCAGTTGTTGTGAGCCCTTAACATATTTATTACATTTTGCTTTTTTAAAAAAAATTCTATACATTTAAAAACTTAAGTATAAGCCATATTGTAAAGAGCTTAAAACTTTTCAAATAGCTTGGAATATGTGATGTATAGGCTTCTTTTTTAGTTCAAGGAAAAAGTGTAGGTTACTGACTTTCTGAAACGTACTGATACTAAGAAAGCACTTAAAATTTTAATCTTCCTCTTGACACTCAATAAGGATGAACAGGCACTTCCCCTCCCTTTTGTGTAGGATGGACTTAAGCTGGAAATGTTCTTGAATGATGTGGAACTTGAGTCTGGTGTCATCTTTGTTGAAGGTGCAGGGCCCTACATGCTGTCCTCCCTGTTCTCTTTGACCGTGGCATTCGTCAGTGCTTCTGAGAGCCACTTCAGTGAAATGGTGGAGACTGTTCACCTGTTTAATTCAGCTGGTGGGCTTGGCCAATTCCTGTTGTTGGTTTTAGTAGAATCAGTCTTTGCTGGCCCCTTAGATAACCTTGGCGATCCAAGTTCGTTATTTCTGTCCTGCGATTTCTCAGGCAGTCCCACCCTTGTAATAGGTAGTCTTGCTACATGGCCTTTAGCTCCTGTGTTATTCAAATGTTCTATCCCTCATTTTATATGAAGTTTCTGGGTTGTAACCCCTTGTCTTTCCTTATAGGCACTTCTTTATCCCCTACCTGTCATCTTTTATGGTCCCTGCAGTACCAACTAGAATCTTGCAATTAATAGCTCTGTCCTGACAGCATCTAGGCTTTGGTCTGATTTTGAATATTTGACTTGAAGATTCGATTTTTTTGTAAAGTTACACATTCGCTGGAGTCATTCGAAAGACAGTGATTGGTAGGGAGTTGCCTCCTGCCAGCAGCTGGGGTGCTGCTAGCTTTGAAGGCAGGACTACCTTAATCCAGGCTATGCAAAAAGTCCCACACGGGTTCCCTATTGTAGGGAGGGTCTTGGCTTAGAGAGCCCCCTTTCATGGGCTGAATTCATTCTCATTTTAAACCCTGTGCTACGTGTACTCATAGGATCACAAATTTCAGATTGAAGGACCTTTCACCTTCTGGAATATAGGAGGATGTTACCTTTAAGTCCACATATATAGCTGGTCTGGAGTGTGTGTCTCTAGGCATCTGTGTGGTGAACACTTCTTTGTACATAGTGAAAGAGTGAGTGTGTGTGTGTGTGTGTGTGTGTGTGTGTGCGTGCGCGCATGCGCGCATGTTGTGTGTACAAAAGTGACTTCATGAAAGATGGCATCTGCCAGGATTCAGAACACAGCAGGTAATGTACTTACCGAAGAGGTAAGAGCATGAGTAATTCTTGTCTCATGAGAAAGATGTAAACTAGTTTATTATAATGATGTAATATTTGGGTGCTTGATTTATCATCCCCCTTCCCAATGATGCAAAACCTTAAGGACTAAGCAGGTTATAAAAATTCAAAGTGTGTGCCTGAAGTCTGGCATTCTCCCCCAGGCAATGAAAGTGTCACGCTTGTCCTGATAGTTTGCTGTTTGTGGAGATTTCCACAGGTCGTGGTTAAGAACTCACCATATGCAACCACATAGGGGAAGTTTTAGGTGTTGGTTCCATGAGAGAGGGCATCATCTGTGACAACGAGGCAGAAAGGTGACATAGCAATGCTGCAGACTTGGCACTGGAGCAGCGCAAGCAGATGCTCATTCATCTGTGTGCTAAGGACCCAGGTGCACAGGGTGGTGAGGGAGGAGGCAGCCTTTGCACTGGATCTTGTTTTTAAGAGAAACATAGGAGCCCTAGCTGGTTTGGCTCAGTGGATAGAGCATCAGCCTGGGGACTGTAGGGTCCCAGGTTAAATTCTGGTCCAGGGCACATGCCCAGGTTGCAGGCTCTATCCCCAGTAGGGGGTGTGCAAGAGGCAGCCAGTCAGTGATTCTCATCATTGATGTTGGTTTCTATCTCTCTCTCCCTCTCCCTTCCTCTCTGAAACATAGGAGAAGTCTATGTTGAATATCACCCTAGGCAAAAGAGTGGCCTTTTTAGGGCAGGCAGGGGAAGGGGAGATATAAGGAAATCATAATTGCTAATAAAAGTCATGGCTACCTGCCATATGCTGAGTACCTACTCTATAAAGCTACTAGTCCGGGGGTATCATGTGAGCTCAGTTAATCCTCAGAGCAATGTCATGGGGTTGGTATTATAATCATCACAGACAGAAAAACCAGGTCCTTAGCCAGGCCCAGTGCCGTGTCCACAGTCACAGGGCTCTCTGATGGGCCACAGGCAGCCCTGGGCAGTAGCCCATCGCGGTCACATTTGGGTTTGACTAGGGCATGTTGTGAGCAGAGCCGCGGTGCAGCAAGGTGAATGTGATTCTGGAGGGAATGGCCTTGACACAGCTCTCTGTTAAAGAAGAGTAAGTTTGGACTCCATTTGAGGAAATTGGCTCAGTTATACTTGGTGTCAGAAGGATTCCTGGAAATGTTGTGACCTGAAAAATTGGAAAAGTATGATTTGAGTTGAACTGGTCAAAGTGATTAATTTGGGCAATTAAGTATGAAAGTGTAACTACAGACTAAACAAATGGGAATTATTACCACAAAGCTTTCCTCCAACAGAGAGTCCGGGTCAAGCCAATGTGGAATGTGTGGCCCTTCAGAGTAGCTGTGGGCCTGTAACAATAGCCCATTCTTTCCCTCTACCCACAGCAGGCCCTGGTGGGGGGTCAGGACATGGAGGGGGAAGAGGTATCTTTCCTTGCTTGACTGTAACAGCTAAGATTACTGTACACTCATTTTTCAGATTTTTTACTTTCTCCCCATCTCCACCCTCATGACAATGAATTGAAGGCTAGGGTTTGGTAATAAAAGTAATAAGTTAATAGTGTATCAAAAAACTCTTGATATTTATCTGTGTTTCCCTGAGTGTCTTTGTTATAAGAGATTGATCTAATTTAACCTACAGGCTCCAAGAGAATTCACTTCCGTTCCTTCCTTGATCATTCATTCATCAAGCGTTTGTAGAAGGCCAGTCCTTGACCTAAAGGGGCTCATAGTCTAGACTCTGGAGGAAAAAACAGACGTGGGAACTGATAAGTACAGTGTTGGCTGTGAAAAGTAAGTGATAGAGGTAAAGTGAAATGTTTATAAGCCCCTGGAAGGAGGGGGTCCTGCAAGAGGGAGCGAGGAGGGGGTAGGAGGCAGCCCTTATTTCTGGGGAGTGTTTTCTCTGTTTTGTTTCATCCACTGTCCTGGACTGATACCTGCCTTTTAGATTCCCCATTTTTCCTCTCATCCAGAGTGAGTCCCTAGCAAGGTGGCTACCACCCCTTTGCATTCTCCTCGAGGGTGGCTGCTCTCCGTTCTTCCTCATGACTCACACCTACAGCCATACCAGGGACTTGGACAGGGACTATGACTATCTTCGTCTAATACTGATGAGCTTCTGCCACCTTGCTTCTTCCTTTTTACTGTCATCTGACCCTGGCCAGTCCTGTGACTCGTCACAGAGGTGGCCAGCACATATGGGATACGGAAAGTGCTGTATTGGACAAAACAGCAGACGTATGGGAACCCCACTCAGGTGAGGGGGCATTCATCCTGCTGGGCATCACCTCACGTTTGATGTGCAGGTTAATGTTTACATTTGTACTTCCTAGGTATCGTTTGGAAGTACCTGTTTTCCTAAAAATATGCTCTAAGTATTGTTCACACCTGACCTTCTTAATTTACAGAAGATGACAGGATCGTGCCCCCTAGGGGTGTGAATGGGGCTCCCTAAGAGAGGCTGTGATCTTGGCCAACCCTGTAAGCACAGTTTGTGTGACACACAGAGTGAATCCCTTCCGTGGGAAGGAGTTAGGGGAACAGCAATCTTGATTTGGAAGCAATAATGTCCTTTGTTTAAGGCATGTTTTTAAATTGCAGTGCTCTTGTGGGCAGCAGATGACACTTAGACCAGCAGGATTTCAAAGTTAAGCAGACTAGTTATTCTGCTTTAAAAAGGCCTGTTTCCTTTGCTAAATATCAGATTGCATGTTATAATGATGAATCCCTAATTCTAATAAAATACAAACCAATGCATGTATCCTGGTATATTTTACCAAACCATGGACCATTAAGGACTTTATACACAAGAAGTCTAACTTATCTTAAACCGATTAGTTTAATTAGGGGACAGGTTTGGAGGAACTGACCCTTGCCTCCTGTTAGCTCTCTGAGCCCTGCGGTTGTAGGATTGTATACTCTGTTCTAACGCCTGCCTGTTCTTTCTGAGCGCATCTAATCCCTGAAAGGGGTTTTAGATATCGAGTTGCATTTATAACTAAATCACGTCTTATCTTCTGTTTTCTTTGCTTTTTATCCCACAGTCATTAAAGCATTGCTATGATGATAGATGCTTCGTAATTACTTTACAATTAAAATGTTGAACTTGAATGGTTGTATGGATTTGTATTAAAAACACACACACGCAACCCAATGTTCTCATTGGAGAAAGGCAACGTGGTGGGGGGACATGAACTCTGGCAGAGAAGTGTAGCAAACAGGGTCTAGGTATGGTGGGGACTGAGGGGGAGGAGGGCTTCAAGTCCAGTAGCCCATGTCTTGAGTGTGTACTATCTGCCAGGTACTGTGTAAGGGCTTTATATGGAGTCACCACACAGTCACCTCAAGAACTCTATGAGATTGGTACTATTACTGTTCCCATTTTAAGGATGCAGAAAGAAAAATGAGGCACAAAAAGGTTAGTTACCTTGCTGCCTAAGGTTTTCCGGCTAGTAAGTTGGAGACTGAATTTGAATCTAGGCAGTCTGGTTGCAGCCTACAGAGGTCTTGATGGGAGAACTAACTTGGAATTGCACCCACACAGGTTCCAATCCTACACACTACATCCCAACTCTGTGATTGTGGGCAAAGTTAGGCAACCCGTCTGAGTCTGTTTCCCCATTTGTAAGTGGGTGTAATAATAATTACAGTTTACAGTTGTTGAGAGTTTTAAATAAGGCGATACATGTAAATGGTTTGGCATGTTGAAGTCTCAGGGTGAACATTGCCTTCTCTCCTTTTGGTTTTGCGTCCTGGGGAAGTGGTGGTGGTAGCTTGAAGCCTTGGCTCACCCCCAATGTCCAAGAGGTTGGAGGCACCTCCCAGCTCTTGGAGCTCTGCACAGGTCATGCAAACACAAACCCTGCACAACTAGGACCTTTCTGTTTCTCTTGCTCTCCTCTTTGGTGATTCCAAGAGAAGTTTTATTGCTACATTTTGCTGAGTGTAGGAGTGACCTTGCAGTGGTCTGTCCTTGGAGAGTGGACGATTTCCCTAGCACCTTGACTTCTGTTTCTTAAGGGAAGATGTATGTTTAGTTCTTTTTACCTCCACTTCTTTCTTTGGATTAGTTTTTTTCTTTTTTTTAAAGTATATTTTATTGATTTTTTACAGAGAGGAAGGGAGAGGGATAGAGAGTTAGAAACATCGATGAGAGAGAAACATTGATCAGCTGCCTCCTGCACACCCCCAACTGGGGATGTGCCCGCAACCAAGGTACATGCCCTTGACCAGAATCGAACCTGGGACCCTTTAGTCTGCAGGCCAACGCTCTATCCACTGAGCCAAACCGGTTAGGGCAGATTAGTTTTTTTCTTAACTATTAAGAAGGAGTGCAGGCAGATATAGGGAAGGAAAAATTCTCCTATACCCTCTTAGGTTCTTTGACTAGAATTTAACTGACATAAGACAGATTAACAGGAGAAAACCATGCAAATTTTTATTAAAATTTTACATGTGCATGGGCACCCTTACTAGAGAACAAGGACTGAAAGCAGTGACCAGAGCAGATAGTTCTTTAGATCTTTTAGACAAAGAAACAATACATTTGTGAAGAACTGATCAGACAAAGGGGTTTGTGTGAGGGGCAGTAAATTGTGGAGAAGTGACTAGAACGATAAGGGTTAGTTTAATGTGGTTTGTTTGTACAGAGTTCCCTCAGCCCTGACTTCTCACCCCTGGTGATAGAGCGTCTTCCTTTTTCCTGGTGTGGAGAGGGCACCTTTCATGTGGGAGTGCTGCCTCTTGCTTTCAGAAATAAAAATGAGGGTCTGAGTTCCCTTCTTGCACCTGCTGTTTCTTAAGTGTCTTTAACTCAAAATCATTTGCCCGCAGCATATTTTGGGGTGACATGCTCAAAACTCTTCACAAGTTTGAGTGAATATAGTCTCCAGTGCCTTTTTGGATTTTTTGCTGATTGTTATTGAATCCCCCAAGGGTGGTAAGAGTAAGAGGTGACCCCCTGACCCTAAGGTTTCTCTTCTACAGGATGGGTAGGATACACAGATTAGTTTATGGACTTAAGAGAGCTTGAACCAGGCTTGGATTATGGGGAAGCTCCTCCCTCTCGCCCTCCCCCGCCCCACGCTCCCACTCTGCTCTCCCTGATCCCTTGGCTAGCCATGTCCCTGCCAGCACTTCGTTGTAGAAGGAAGGTTTTAACACAGCTGGAAAGAAGCTTTTAACAGGAGTATCTTCATATCCATACAGATACCTATGATATGATTCCTAATGTGTGGTCCAAGGACCACCCGTGTGAGAATCCCTTGGGTATTTGTTAAATAAAGAGATTCCTGGCCCACCCCAGATGCACTGATTCAGAATTACAGTGTCATTATTTGTGGTTTAAAAGTATTCTTTTCTAGGGTTGATCAAATTTCTCTGTGATGAAAAGTAGCAATGCGACTTATCACATCATTCAACCTTGCTCAGATCTCAGCACACACATTTTCGGGGCTAATTTTCTATCACTGTGGTTTGTCACTACCAGTGATGCCCTGATTGTTAAAGTTCCACGTGAGCTCATGGGTGAGCAGTTCTGGAAGTGGTTGGTGAGGTGCCACGGAGACCAGAAGTTAGGGAGGTGAGGCCTGTGGAGTGAGGCGAGGCTCGAGCCAGGAATAAGTAGTTCATGGAATTAGATTCAAGGCAGCAGTTGTCTGTAAGGGGAGTTGAATTCAGCTATCTTAGGGAGCAGAGGAGGGAGATGAGATTCAGGTATGCAGAAGGCAGAAGCAGCAAGAGGCTCCAGTGGGAACAAGGTGAAGGTTAGCCATGGGACCTTTGAAACTAATTTATCTCAGGCCTTTTCCTCAAGGTGTTTATGCTGTGACTTGCCAGTTTAGCTACTTGAAATTTGTTTGGTAATTGACTGTTTAGATATTGAGCATAATGCATTACATAGAATAAGTATACATATCGTTTACAAATAAAGGATAAAATTGAAGATAGCTAGTTAGTAGCACAGTAGAAGTACTAAAAAGAAGCAAGTTATTTTCTGAAAATGTGCTATTCTTATTCTAACTCTTCGAATATTCTGGAAAACCTGAGAATACATAAACACACATTCCAGTTTTCTAGTGCAGTTGTTCCAAACCACCTGGGGAGTGTTTTAAAAGCCTCTGTGGCCTGGTTCCTGCCCCCAGACATTCTGATTGAATTGGCAAGGGTATGGCCTGGACATTGGGATTTTAAAAGCTCTCCAGTTCTTCATTTTTTTATTTATTTTTTGCCTTAAAAAAACCCTGTCTAAAAAAATCAATTACAGTTGACATTCAATATCATGTTAGTTTCAGGGGTACAGTATAGTGGTTAGACATTTACAAAACTTATGACATCATCCCCTCCCCCATAAGTCTAGTACCCAGCTGGCTCCATCCATAGTTATCTCAATGTTATCAACTCTGTTCCCTGTGCCGTACTTCACATCACCTTGACTATTTTGTAACTGCCAATGTGTACTTCTTAATCCCTTCACCTTTTTTTTTTTTTTTTTTTTTTTTTTTTAGCCACCCTCCCATCTGCCAACTATGAGTTCAGTCCCTCAGTTTTAGATGAGGAATTCAGGTCTAGGAATATTATGAATTTTTCTGAAGTTCACATGGTTTTAAGAATGAGACAGGATTCCATAAACAGAAGTCTCCTGACTCTTAGCTCAGAATCCAGACGTCACTCCTGGCTGTACAAACAAAGGGAATTGAAAACAGGGCGCTGTCTACATAGATAATGCAAGAGGTGAGGCAACAGGGAGACAGTAAGGCCACTCGGAGACTGAGACCAGCAACAGCAGGAAGCAGCTACATCAATCGTAGGGTAGGGCGGGAGAGGTGATGGGAGCAGATGGTGTTTCTGGATCCCAGATGCCAGAGCAGTTGTGGAGGGAGCTAGAACCATGGTGGAGGTTGGGGCTGCCTGGTAGGAGCCGAGACTAATAGAGAGAGCTGGAGATGCCACCTGAAACAGAAAAGGAGAACATTTGTCCCTCACTCCGCTCTACTCGTGCTCTCTAGTCTTGTACTGGGACTTCCAGTTGGAAAGTGTGGCTCCCTCCCAAGCAGAAGAGGGAACGGGCCTGAGAGAAAACCAGCGGGGGACTAGCACTGCGGTCTGGTCTTTCCCAGGTGCTGAGGTCCTGCATTTGAGCAGAACTGTGTTTGGATGCTGTTCTCATAAAGGAGGGTCTTGGGGGAGTTTCTCAGTAAATTGTAGGTGGAGGAGGGAGTCCTCCCCCCCTTTTTAGGAATAACCATATTAAAGCAGATGATTAAGCCTTATGATCAAGAGGCTTAATATAGATGTGCATCTTTTCATTAATATTTCTTTCTGTCTCAATTCTGGTCCATATCTCTTTCCCATTCAACATGTTCACATTTTTACAGCCTTTATATGTAAAGAATATATAATATATATGTTTAAAGACCCACTGGTAATCTTATCTTGGCTGAATCTTAAGCATCTGTTCCTTTGAGAACTAGTTAACCTACTTTCTAGATATATTACTAAAGCCTGATGATTCCTTGTATGTAGATGAGATGACAGACATCGCTTGTTTTGCCTTATCACTTAAAGGCATTTTTAAAGAACAATGGAATTATAAAACACTGCATTTTATTTGTTCTGCCTGATGGGCCAAGTGCTTAGCACCCAGCGAGCTAAGCCCTGCCCTCCTGCTGTTCCCACTGTAGCTCCCTGTGGAGTGCAGCAGTCTCTAGCCTTGGATAATGAGTCTGATGTCATAAAGGGAGCTTTATTAAAATAAATACAATACATATTTCTTTTCTAATGGTATTCTGATCAATTCTATCACAAATGCCTACCTGACACTCTTTTAATCAATAGATGTAGCAAAGGGGCTTCAATTAGTGATACCAAAGAGGTCAAGGGTGTTTCACCAGCATGTCCTTACCGTGACATCAGTATCGGCATTTGGTATTTCTGTAGGTCGTAGTCTGAACACCTGCATCTACTTGAACCTGTCTCACAGGACTGCTCTAAGAGTAATTAAATACTAAGTCTTGCTCCTGTTTTGAGGCTGAAGCTAGTTAAACAGTAAGAGATTGAATGCCTCCCCACGGCTACCAGAAGGAGGGTTAGAATTGGTTCCGAATTTCTTGCCTTTTGCTTGAATTGCCAACTACAGATTCCGGTAATGAGTTCTGACCTTAGTTTTCCTCAGAATTAATCTGTGGTTAATGATAGCTTTCACCATCAGAAAGAACACGCAGGGCTGGAATTTATGACTTTCATAAATCTACTTCTTTCCAATACATTCTCCAGAAAGGATTGCCAGGGAGTCAGCCCGTGGAGTGTCTGTTACCCTTTAGTTAATTGGACTGTTTTTAGTGTTTGGGAAATTTTATATTTTGACATAACTCAGGAATTATTAATGGTAAATATTAAATATAATAAATCTCAAAATATAAACATTATGTATCATTACCTAATTTTAAAAATACATGTGACTAACACTGATAAATATGGCATGTTCTTATAATTTTTTTTTACTTCCATTGTCTACTCCTTACAGAGAAATTGGGGTCTACTAGTAGAGTATGTAACAATTTCTTTCTGAGGTATACAGGGGTGCTGGATGATGGCCCAAAACCAGGCCATATTATATACATGCAATTATAAAAACAGAATGAATGGAAATACAATTTTAGGAAGCTTCTACCTCTTCATGTCCTGTGAAATTGTGTGTGTGTGTGTGTAATTTTTTTTAAACACTGGGAGGTATGCCAATGGTGCAGTAGAGGATATGCCAGTAAGATAGAGAGACATAACTTATATGGAAAAGCCAGAAAGCTCATTAAGATAGATGCTTATAGGATAAATCTTATCGTTTACAGGACATAAAGAAGATAAAAAGCTATTTTATGATGGTTAATTCTGCTCAGATTACTGCATTATTTAAAACTGAGTGAATCTTTTAAAAAATTGAATTTTCTATTTTCCATCTACCTTAATTACTTTTAGAGCGCTTTTATCCATTGTTGGCAATGAATTGTCCAGAGATAAATGGAATTGTTGGTAGACACTTTCACTTTGGAGCGCTGCTATAATCGAAATGTGAAGATATCTGGACTACTTTATGAGGGCATTTAAGTACAAGAAGTAGCTTTTTATGTATTGGATTAAAAAAAAAGCCACTTCACTGATTCTAAATTCATCTTTTAAAGCCCTGAATAACTATAAATAAGTTCATTCAGCTCCAACACAATCGTTTTCTGTTTTGCTCTGAGGGAGACTAGCAGGTCCTGGGTCACCTCAATTGGTTTTTTATTTGCTCATACACCTTTCCTAATCCTCGGAGGGAAGGTGCACATTAGAATTATTGTGGTATTGATTGAAGTAGAAAAAAACACACTGTAACAGGACATGGTATCTGACTGAGAACCCAAACCAATTTTCTCTGTTGCTGTGTAGAGTGCAGTGAATTGGACTTAGGTCGGCTCTCTTGGTTATGTCAGATTTAGAAGTCTTTCATGCAGAACAAGCTAAACAATATGTGGGAGTTACAGGAACCTATTTGTCATACACAGGAGATAAAGCTGGCCTATGATAACACAATGGTTTTTTAATATTGAGGATGCCAAAACTTTTGGAGTAAGCAGGTAACCTGTGTGTTTAATTAAAGGACTGAATCATAAGAATTCATCTTGGGGAAGGCCCTCACCAGTATTTAGTGATGGATTTTTATTGGTTCCTGCAGAAACTTTCATTTTTCCAGCATTGAAAATGCTACACTGGCTCTCAGGAACATCAGTGTCAAGTTCAAAGTCAGCACAGTGGCATTTGAGGCCTCTTGGTACTTGGTCCTATTTTATTTACCCCATCTTGTTACTACTACCCTCCAACATAAATACTGTCTCATCAGACCAGTCTCCTTGTAAATCTGCTCCAGTATCTATCTGCACATCGATGTCTCTGCTCCCCAACTGTCTGTCAAGGTTGGGCTCAGCCCCTCCTTTCCTGTGAGCATTTCCCTACCTCTCTGCTTTTAGCACTTACATTTTAACGTACGTTTTGCCACCTAATAACCTAATGACAGAATGTCATATATTCTGCCCTTCCTATACCACATGAACATGTGCTGTCATCCCAACTACATGCATCTCCTTGAGGACTGTCCTGTCCAAAGCTTCCACTGGTCTCACCTACATCTGTCTTCCTGGAGCCCTCCAGTGAGACTTCACAGGTACTTACCTGGTCTTATACTATAATTTAATCACATCGTGTGTTTATTTTAAAAAATGTGGCATCCAAAAGAGCTTGAGAGAGAGAGAGAGAGAGAGAGAGAGAGAGAGGAGGAGAGAGAGAGGTATCAATCGGCTGCCTGCATGCCCCCCTATTGGGGATGGAGCACGCAACCCAAGAGAGGAGAGAGAGAGAGAGAGAGAGAGGAGAGAGAGAGAGAGAGAGAGAGAGCGAGCGAGCCAAGGCCACGAGCCACATCTGGGAACCGCATCATTTTAGGAGTGGTGTTGAAGAAGCAGAGGATTTTTAGATTGAAGTAGAGAAGTCCCAGCCTTCTCTGGCCTCTGGAAACCAGGGCTTACAGACTTCCGCGTCGAAGTCTTTACTCAGACTGAGGCACTTTGGGGAGTAAGAGGGGTGCTGTTAATAATTATGCCTGGACCACAGGTGTCAGCTGGGTCCGTCCTAGGCATATTGGAATTCTTGGTTGTCCTAGGCAGAGACATTCCTTCTGCTGTGAACACACCATCATAGCAAGGCTCCAAGCTGGCTGTGAGCTCTCTCTGCACCCTCTCCCCATAAGCTGCTCTTTGGGATGGGCCACGACCCAGCTCTACAGAACAGCCTCCTTAGTGAGAAGAACAGAGGTGTGGAGACTGGGTATGGAGCTAAGTACCCTCTCCCTAACCCCGCCAGGTGTGGGGTTGGTGGTATTTGAGGCCTGATGGGCAACAAACCTACCAGGGTCCCTCGTTTCAACAGAAAAGATTGGGTCCTGTGGGCGGATTGGGGGTGGGAGGTGGGGAATTGCTTCTTGAGAATCTGAGCCTTGGTTTCTAGTCTGCCACTGATCTGCTGCTGTCCTGAGTGGTCTCTTCCCTGTCTCACTGTGACTGTGGAGAATTGCGAGGAGATGTTGGTGAGAATGCCATTCCAATGGACCCCTTCACTTATGGTGCTTCAGTTTATTCCTGTTGACACGAGTGCTGATGCCAATGGCCAGTCATTAACAGCCCTCTCTCCTGGGTGTACAGATGGTGAGATTCGGACTTTTGTGCCTGGGGTAGGGAGACAGGAGCTGGGAACACGCCATGAGGGACCTCTCTCTTGTGGCTGCTCCAAATAATACATTGCTTATGGCAAGAGGCAACTATAGACTTTCCAGGGAAAGGTAGCTTATAGTTTCCAGATCTTCTTTTTAGGACTGCGACTCAGCCATTTTATAAACTGTGCAAGTCTATGATTGCCTCTCTGTGTTGAAATACCTCTCTTAACAGTAGAATTAGTCATACTATCTCCCCTTTAGATTTTAGGAAGGACTGAATTGCTATTCTGGTTTTTTGGTTTTGTTTTTTAAATATGTTTTTATTGATTTTAGAGAAAGAGGAAGGGAAAGGGATAGAGAGATAGAAACATTGATGAGAGGGAAATATCGATTGGCTGCCTCCTGCATGCCCCCTGCTGGGGATCAAGCCTGAAACCCTAGCAAGTGCCTGACCAGGAATCAAACCAGCCACCTCTCAGTGCAGGGTCAACACTCAACCACTGAACCACACTGGCTGGGCTGAATCTCTATTGTTTTTCCCCTAAAACTGAGTATTGAGTGGCAATAGAAGGATTATGTATACAACATAAAATAGGGTTTTGTTTTAAAGCTAGGCAGTTAGATTTTGTTCTATATATTTTTTCCAGCATTTTGTAAGAAATTTAATATCTCCAGTTGGGGTTCATATAACTTAAATGGGAAAAAATTGCAATTTTAACAATAATCACAGGTTGACTGCCTACTTTATCTTTTGTATTAAAATGAATGTTTCAATTACTATGCATTAATACCCTGTAAGCTATGTTCCTTTTTTTCATTTGGAACTAAGAATGTATTACTTCTAAGCAGGCACACATAATTTATTCTGGTAAATAAAATAATTCTAAGTGTGCATGTATATGTTTATTATGAAGCCATCTTTTAGAAGCACCAAATGGGAAGAGAGGGAAGCTGATTGTCTTTTATTGTGGAGCTGACAGAATGTTTATTAATGGCCATGGATTTGAAATGAGCATCTTACTAAATGGAAATCTTGGGCCAACCTCTGACCCTTTTGTCTTAAAGGTTTGAGAACAGATAATATGAAAGAATACCAGCTTTTTTCCAGATGGCTGCATGCCTGGTGTTCCTTTATGTTTAGCTGTCATTCAAATATGAATGCCCAGTGATTATAAGTGTCTCTTTCTCTTTTCTGGAGTGAAATGAAACCTTTTATGCATTGTGTGCTAAAACAGATTAACTGTTTGGCTCATCAGTAGGGAAATTAGAACAATAGCTGCCAACTCAATGGTATAGTAAAAGAATGTCCGTTGGGGCTTAGGGGCTAAGGTTCATAAGCAAATGGTGTGCAAAGTATCAGGCTTGGGAAAGATGGGTGAGTAATAAAAATAATTCTCTATTTTAATTTTATAACTGCATCTGGATGAGAGTATTAGTATCTTTGAGAAGCATGAAGGATTTGGATAAAATTTCCCACATTTTTACAGACTTTATTTGGCCCATTATTATTTATTTGGAGTAGCACTGTGCAAGATGAATTAAAAATATTACGTTAATAAGTAATGATATGTTTTATCATGAAGGCATAGTGCACAATTACTATATGTTTTTGGACCACTTAGTGTACTATCATTGTCTTTTGAAACCATATATATTTGATAAGATACCCATAATGGATAATTTGTATATCTTTTTTTCTACTATGACTGGCAATTTTGTGATCAGAAAAGCAAGTAAAGATGAGAGTTATCATTCAGGTATGGTTGAAATACATACCTGCCTAGAGGGCCAGGGGAGAAATGGTGACCCCTTAATGACCTCTGCCATTGAGGCAATGTGGTGATGGCTGGAGGCCAAGGGCCCGAGGGGACTAGCCACATCCATTGTAGGAAGCTAGGTAACTGTGTAAAATGCTGATCTGACTCACATTCTCAGCATTGAGTAGAATGGTGGCTCTCATTTTCCCCTGGAAATCCATAAAATGAGTTAAGTACAATATTTTTATGACCAAGTGGAAGAAAAAAAGCATGTCTGATTCATTTATTTCACTCCTATTTAAAATGATTACTTTTGTAATAAAAGGGGAGTGTGTGCGTGTGTGTGTGTGTGTGTGTGTGTGTGTGTGTGTGTATTATTGATGGAAAAGCACACATGAAAGCCTGCCATGAAAATACGTTTTTTTAAACAATTGTATTTGCTACAAAGCCCCAAAGATGGAAATAAGCTTAAATACAATCACCAGCTATTCCACTTTTGTTAACTTGTCTTCATAAAATATTTTTGATGTTTTAAAATTTTGTTTTATGTATGTTTGTAATGATATATACCCAGTTTATTTTTATAATAGCTATCTTGATATATGTAGTTCACATATCATACAACTCACTCATTTAAAATGATCAACTCAATGATTTTTTTTTTAGTATATTAAGAATTGTGCATCTATGGCCACAATCAAATTTAGGAAATTTTCTTTACTGCCTCCCTCAAAAAAAACACTCCATTCCTCTTAACTGTCATCCTGCTATTTCCTTCAGTGCCCGGCAACCCCTAGTTCACTTTCTGTCTACAGATTTGGCTCTTCTGTACATTCCGTATGGGTGGAATCATAGAACCAACATGCGTTCCTTTGTGATGGACTTATATCGGTTGGCTTGTTTTCAAGGTTCACCCATGTTGTAGCTGTATCAGCACTCATTCCTTTTGCGGCTGAATACTGTTCTGTTGTATAGATATACTACATTTTGTTTATCCACTCATCTATTGAGGGACATAATTTGGCTTTATTTAATTTTTCTAGTTAAATACTGAGTAGAGCAGGGAGTCTTCTCATTTGCCAGAAACTCAGGAGTCAGCAATGACTTGGACTTACTTTTAACCAGCAGGGTCAAACTTGATTCCAGGTCTTAAAAAATGCAGAACCTGTGCTTGTTCTCAAATATCCCTGCTTACACACCTCTCTACCTTCGACCTTTATCTTCCTCATCTCCCTTTTTCTAGCCATGCCCAGCACACTCAAAAACTTCAGTAGTGGCATCTTTGTGTTTTAGTGTGAAAATGACTTCACTGAAAACTGCCACTAAGGAATCCAACAATAGTATCTTGACTGCTCTTTGAATCCAAAACTCTGTCATACGTATCAATATTAATAGTGCTTGTGGCACACTAAGATGTCACAAAGTGGTCCCATCATACTTGTCCCCAAAACAGACATCCAGAACAATAAATGAAGAGGAGCCTCAGATTAATTAGTTAAAATAAAGCAGATATTGGGTAAACGGCTTTTTGTGAGGTTATTCTCATTATTACAGACTGAGGTCAATGCTAGTGCCAGAAGACTCGGGACTCTGTTCAGATCTGCGCACCTTACTCACTAAATCATGATTTGGCTCTGTCACTCCTTACCAGGTCTTCTTGTGCATTTAGGCAAATATAGCATCTATTCCAGGAGCATCTATCTAGCATGTTGAGAAATAGACAATGTATAGTCCTTTTCTATCGAGTTTACATACATTCTCATAATAATAGCAAAGCATTGAGATGGACATCACTCTAAGTAGGATGAGAAAGGAATTCAGAGAAGGTGACAGTAGTGACCATGTGTGCAGAACTGGCCATGTTCGAGAATGTGCTAAGGCCTTACACAGCTTTAATCCTTAGAACCACCCTTTGAGTGGGAGCTCTTATCTCCATCCTGCAGATGTTCGAGCAAGGGGTAAGTTATTTTCACCCCACACCAGACCTCTGGGCGGTGGTGGGGCCAGGCTCATCCTGGCGGGGACCGCAAATACGCATGCTTTGGATTCCGGCTGAACTGCCACCTGCAGCCCTGGAATTCCTCGTCATCTTTTGCTGTCACCACCGAGTTCTGTGAATGTGCTTTCAGAGTTAAAGTAATATTTTCCTTTCTTTCTTTTGGAGAGCTCTATCGGTGTTCCTGATCTGTAAAAGTAATGCGTACTCTCTGGAGGAAAATGTCACAAAACACAGTACAAAGAAGAAAATAAAAAATACTTGAACTCCTGCAATGTAAATGGCGCAGAATTAAAGAAAGATAGAGGCTGCGGCTGTGATGGCATCTGGAAAGTGGTTTGATCAGGTCCCTTCGTGAATGGTTTTTCACTATCCCTGGTTTAAGGGTTCTCAGAATCTGAATGTTGCCTGCAGTGAGCTGCCCAGAGAAATGCCTATTCCTTAGGGCAGCGGTTCTCAACCTGTGGGTCGAAGGACCCTTTCACAGGGGTCGCCTAAGACCATCGGAAAACACATATATAATTACATATTGTTTTTGTGATTAATCACTATGCTTTAATTATGTTCAATTTGTAACAATGAAATTGGGGGTCACCACAACATGAGGAACTGTATTAAAGGGTCACAGCATTAGGAAGGTTGAGAACCACTGCCTTAGGGTCTTGGGTCCACTACGTAGGAAGGGTTTGCTCTAAGAATTTTTAGGATTTGTTTGCAAGCTTGCCCCTTGTTTCACAGGATGCTCAGGTGTTGCATCGCTTCAGAAAGTCCTGTTTGATTGTTGGGGTACCTGCATTATGCCTTAGTGACATGGAAGGTTTTTTGTTGCTGTGGGAAATGCACTCAGAATGCCTGCATGAGGTGCCAAAAAGACATCTCTGTCCTTTGGAGTCTCCAAAGGAGAGCAACGTCCAGTCTGCCCCCTCCGGGCCTGCCCTCCCTGCTGACAGCGGGACTTCTCCTCTTTCTAAATCATTGCTGGTGGACCCCATGATGTGGCGAGCATGGGGCAGATGAAAGCCTGAGGTGGAGTCTGAGGGTTTTGGCAAGGATGGGTGCCCCACGGGATATGCAAGACAGTGGTTGGTGGTTTGGCTCTTGTCACCCCCCTCCCAATGCTGATGAGATTTCTGCCTGTGTTGGCACAATGCTGGCAGTGGGGAATTGTGTGTGTGTGTGTGTGTGTGTGTGTGTGGAAGGAAGAAGTTAAGAGGGAAGAAACAGTTTATAGAGGAATATCAAGCATTATTAGTGTTTAGTAAGAGGTAGGATACTTATATGTTTTATCCAGTTGAAAACAGTCATGTTATAAAGTCTTTTCATCATTTTGGGACTGAGGAAACTGTTTCAGAGAGTCAAGTATCTTTGTGTTAAGCCACATGAATAAAATGAGGGTATATTTCAAACGTTTCATTTGTTCTTGCTTTGTCTTATGTTTTGTAGTAATTAGAGCCCTGGTCAGAATTGAGATTTAGAATTTTATTTTTTAGGGAAATGAGAGAATGCTGGGCTATTGGGCTCGATTTGAATTCTCCAGGGAAACAAAGAAATAGGATTTTATTCATTCATTCAGCAAACTTTCTTTTCTTTTGAGCAACTGATGGTTTGCAGGTGCTATGCTAAATGCTGTGAGCAAGACATGTGCTCGCTCTCATGGAGCTCTCTGACTGCTGGGTATAAAGACGATTAAGTGAAAACAATACAGCACTATAATATGCTAAGTCAGCAAGAATCTCCCACCCTGTCAAGGATCAGTGGTTTCCCACTAAGCAGCACCAGTAACATTCTCTATGTCAGTGGTTCTCAACCTTCTGGCCCTTTAAATACAGTTCCTCATGTTGTGACCCAACCATAACATTATTTTCGTTGCTACTTCATAACTGTAATGTTGCTACTGTTATGAATCGTAATGTAAATATCTGATATGCAGGATGGTCTTAGGCGACCCCTGTGAAAGGGTCGTTTGACCGCCAAAGGGGTCGCAACCCACAGGTTGAGAACTGCTGCTTTCTGTGAACTGCAAAGGGCAGATGGGAGGTTCCAGCTGCACCCTTGCACCTCCCCCCACCCCCCATTGAGTTACCATGCTGGGGAAGTGATGCCCTGCTTCAGTAGAGTGCACGCCCTCCTCTGACCCAGCTGTTCATGAACTTCTGACAGAGCAGAGGGCATGCATATCTGGTGTCATTTCATACTTTTATTTTTGTGAAACTATGACTATGGTCCTGGCGAAATGTTCATCACTATCTCCAACAAAGAAAAATAAGGACAAAACAGACAAGGAGAAAATATTATCTAGAATATATGAAGAACTCTCAAAACTAAATGGTAAAAAAAAATCACAACACAGTCCAATTAGAGAATGGGAGAAAGGCATGAAGAGACATTTCACTGAAGGCAGATGAGCACAGGAAAAGATGGTCAACACCACTAGTCACCCGGGAAATGTAAATGAAGGCCACAATGAGACATCACTACACACCGGAATTGCTGTGAGAAAAAACAGTAGCCACAACACCAAATGCTGGATGTAGATAAACAGGATCTCTTCTGCCTTTCTGGTAGAGAGTAAAATTGTACAGCTGTTCTAGAAAACAGATTGACAGTCTGACAACTAAATATACTCTTAACATATGGCCCAGTGATGACACTCCTGGACATTGTGCCATAGAAATAAAAACTTTGTCATTTGTCCACACAAAATCTGTACATGATTGTTCATACAGGTTTTGTTTGTAATAATGGAAATATCCTATAATAGGCAAATGGTTACACAAACTTAGTGTATCTATATCAGGGAACACTACACAGCAATAAGAAGAAATGAACTGTTGATACATGCAACAACTTGAATAGATCTCAAAGGCGTTGTGCTGGGTGAAAAAGAGCCAATTTCAAAGGTCACATACTATATGAATCCATTTATACAACATTCTTGAAATGACTACATTTCGGGAATGGAGAAAGATTACTGGTTGCAGGGGAAAGGTAAAGGGGGAGGTGGCATAGGGTATGTGTGTGACTGTAAAGGGGTAGCATGGGAGATTTCTGTGGTGATGGAATAGGTCTGTATCTTAATTGTTGTGGTGACTACATGACTCTACGCATGTGATAAAATGGCACTGACCTAAATATACACTTTATTCCAATGCCAATTTCCTGGTTTTGCTATTGTACACAAGCTATTTAAGACTCAACCAATGGAAGAAACTAGGTTCAAATACCAAAGTGTTTGATAGCTACCTACGCAACATAAGACACACCTTAACAACACAAGATCTCACTGATTGCTGTTTATTAATAAACTAGAGGCCCGATGCATAAAACTTGTGCATGGGTGGGGTCCCTAGGCCTGGCCGGCGATGAGGCTGATCAGGGCCAGGTCGATCAGGGCCGGGCTGGAGAGGAGGCGATGGTTGCTGGGATGGGTGCGGAAGGAATGGACGCTGGATGCTGACGCGGCCATCGTTGGCGCTTCGCCACCACATAGTTCCCCGCCTTTCCCCCTCCTCCTTCCCTCGTCACCACTGCAGATGGGCGGGCAGTGGTGTGGGGAGGGACAGGGCATGGGAGGTTGGCTGCCAGCCCCGACGAGGGAGCCAGCCCTCAGCCCCCCTGGGAAAGGGGCTGCATCCACTGCCACCCACCCTGGTTCTCCGTCCCAGCCCAGGGGCTGGGGGGAGGGACTGCAGGAGGTTGGCCGGCCAAGGGAGGCTGGCTGTGGGAGTGCACTGACCACCAGGGGATAGCTCCCGCATTGAGCGTCTGCCTGGTGGTCACTGCGCGTCTTAGCGACCGGTCATTTCAGTTGCTTAGGCATATATATATATATGTGTGTGTATGTGTATATATATATATGTGTGTGTGTATATATATATACTAGTGGCCTGGTGCACGAATTTCATGCACATTAAAAGGGAATTAATTAGAGGAAGTATTTTAATATTGCTATTTGCCCTTTCTCTATAATAGAAGTGTCAGAGATGAAAGAAAATTAGTAAAGTGTATATGAAAATCTTCCTCTTATCAGAGTCTAGGGTGCGCTGCGGGATCCAGAGTCAAGTCCCCGCACACCGGCGGCACCTCAAAATTGCGTGAGACCCAGACCCAGCCGGCCCCACCCCCATTGGGTGAGATCCAGACCCAGTTGGCCCCACCCTTGTCAAGCCCCACCGGGCAGAAGGCGCAGCCTCAGGTCCCCTGGCCTGGCACTGGGTGGGGGGTGGAGCCTCAGGTCCCCTGTCAAGCCCTGCTGGGCGGGGGAGCGCAGCCTCAGGTCCCCTGGCGCACGCTGGGTGGGGGGCGCAGCCTCAGGTCCCCTGGTGCACGCTGGGCGGGGGGCGCAGCCTCAGGTCCCCTGACAAGCCCCACTAGGTGGGAGGCACAGCCTCATGTCCCTGCTGATTGCTCGTTAAGGCTTGTAATGGGAACTTGGCCTCCGCTATGGGTGCAGCCATCTTGGCTGTTATGACGTGATGGTCAATTTTCATATTCCTCTTTATTAGATAAGATGTTGTATCTACCCAATTACATGAACAATGGCTAGTTTAGAATGAATGTTGAATGATATAGTCTATCTTCTTACCCCTGATTCAAAGAAAGCCATAGAGACAATGGGTTCAGACCACATGAAGCTATTTGAGAAAAACTAGATAAAAGAATTCTGGGAATGTTTTACCATGTTTCAGAAGAAAAATAGAAAGTGAAATACATGGCTCTGTTTATAAGAAAGTTCAAAAAGTCAATATTATAGATTAAAAATGGAGAAAAGTCAGGTTGATAATAGAGATAATCTTTTATTCTACTTCTCTATTCCCAAGAAATGTTACACAGAGTCAAATTAATTCAGGGAGATTATACTTTGGGTATTTGGGATTAGATTGTATTTAGTAAGAAATATCATTAAGCAAGAGATCAGTTTCTATAATTTATTAAAGCATAGTGCTCAGGAGGTTTGAAAGGAAAGGTGGGAGCAAATTCATAAATGAAACTGAGTAAGTTACTCAGTTTCTGGCTTAGTGCAAAGAAAAAAAATACATGTCCGCATATATGTGTGTGTATCTGAAAATATCATTCATTATTTTAGTAGAACTGTTGTTCTCCAAACCCAAGCCTTTTTCTATTACTTCCCGTATAGCTTTAAGTTTTTCAGCTACTTTTTGAATTACCAGAGATATGCCACATTCTTTTACATGACAGTATTTAATAGCTTTTTGTAATCCATTCACTAAATACATATTTATTAAATACCTACTACGGGCTATTGGAGATGGAATTCTTTTCACATCCTCAAAATGGTCAGTATCCTTGGGGCTGAAATACCAGAAGTAACTTCATTCAGATGGAGGCTTTAAACTGTTGATTGGTTGGGGCTACACATCCTGGTTTGTTGGGGCTTGTGGGGAAACAAAAGCGTGACTTTTTGGGAAGAAATCTCCAAGGACAGGCACTAAAGCTAAAAGCATTTTCTCTCTCTCTCACTCTCTCTCTCTGCTCCTCTCTTCCTTCCTGCCCTCCCTCAGCTCTCTCTCAAATAATAACCACCATTACGAGGTGCTCCTTGATTTTCAGTTTTAGATAGGCCCTCCCACATAAGTAACATCTGAATAGGGATGAATAGTGGTTGGTGGGTGGGAGGGATAAAGAAAGAAGTACCCCTGTTTAAGGGTTCAAAGAGATTAAAGAAACAAAAAGTGTTCTGTACCATGAATAGTAAGCATTCTTCCACAGTAAGGTAATAAGTATTAGAGGCCTTTAATAGTGAGAATAAAGTTCAATCAACCATGAAGATAGACTTTGGCAGGTGTGCCCAGGGGCTTAAAGCAAATATGGCATTGGGCTCAGATAAAATCAAGAGTTCACTGACTTTTTTTCTCATATTCTCTTTTTACTTACTGGGAGTCTATTTTTAAGGAATGACCAAATGTGTCTGCTTCCAGAAATGCTTACAGTCATTTAGCTAATGGGGGAGAGCGGGTGTCAGTACAAAACGGAGACTGGTATGCAAGGGCAGAGATAATACTGACAAGTAAGGGCGGGGCTTATAAAATATTTCTTGGTCGTATTAAACGTGTGGAAACTCTACTTAGAATTTGAGCAATAGAGAGAAAAAAAAGGCAGGAATGAGATCTGAAAATCTGGAAAATGTTCTGTTATGTGCCAAATGAAAAGCTGTGGAATATGATATGTAGAACCTTTCAAAAACTATAATTTTTTGGGAATAGAGTATGAATGAATTGACAGGAATTTAAGCATGACGACTAACTGAAATGTACCAATTAGAGGGCAAACAGCCTCCAGAGGCCTCGGTCCTACAGACTTTGTTATATTCCACCCTGTGCCCTTTCCCAGCACCCAGGGGTGCAACATAGCAGATGCGTGATCAATGCCTCATTAATCTAACAATTTAAGGGTTTTGCTTCAGAAACATCATGGCCTAATCAAACGCCTTAGACTGCTCCTTGATTTTCAGCTTTAGACTTGCCCCAAGGCCCTCCAACATATGTAAACCCGAGAAAATAGATTACTACTAAACCATGACATGACTTTTTGGTTGGTGGCTTCAGTGAGGTAAAGCTTAGATTCATTTATCAAGCCTCACTTTCTCCATTGACACAATGTCAAAAAATACCTTCTCTGAGGAACGTCAAAAGTGGGCCTAAAATATAAGTTCACCTTGAAATTATCCTAATATATCTCAGGAATAATGATCAATTGATAAAGGCAATAGTACGCTAAGCACATTCTGACATAGAGCCCCCATATTAAATTAATATAATGGGGAAAGCAAGGTACATTTTTGCCGCACATTGATTTTAGGACCACACTCAGAAGCAGCTGATCCCTGTTACAGCCATGGGGCAAAGCTGCTTAAGGAAGGTTGCTGGCTATGTCAAGAGGTATTTAACAATAGCATACAAGCCAGGGGTGGAGGAGATTTTTAAAAGACTGCTGAACCCTCATCCTAATGAGAAAGACCCTTGTAAAGTTAAACGCAGGGTGCCTTCAAGGGTGTTTTCTCCTCCTGGGTTGTAATTAAGTCTCAGGCTTAGTAACCTACTTGTAGGTTTGCTCATCTTAAGGCCAAAACATTGGACCATTTCTATAAGATAGTGCATCATATGTGTCTTTTATTATTTTTATAATCAACTATGGTCTTCAAAAGGTATATACATTTTTGGAGGAAACCAGATGGCTTTTTAAAAAAATCTGTTTTTCTTTATAATTGATTTCAGAGAGAAGAAGGGAGAGGGAGAGAGAGAAAGAAATATCAATGATGAGAGAGAACCATTGATCGGCTGTCCCTTGCACACCTAGGATTAAGCTCACAACCTGGGCATGTGCCCTGACCAGGAATCGAACTGTGACCTCATGGTTCATGGGTCAATGTTCAAGCATCGAGCCATACTGGCTGGGCCCATATGGCTTTTGATGATAAGATTGGTTCACATTGCTTTATATACGAATACCCACAAGTCATTTTGATGGTAGCTGACACTTACCTTAGAAATAAAGCAACACTAAAACAATCAAGAATTTTGGCTTATTCCTCCCTACCATTGTATCAACTTAGAGTACACTGGTTTCCCCACAAAATAACCTTGCCCTCTTATTTTTGACATGTCCGTCACCCTGTGGCAAAGGGTATTCTGGACATAACTGCTTGGAATGGTGATAACTGCCAAACTTGATATAGGCTCAAGACATTTTGTACTTTTGTAAAAGAGATGAGGGGACCAGAGAAGGGCAGCTTTGTATTCAGCGACCAAGAACAATGACGAAATGCCTGTCACTTAATTCTGCGACCATCCCTCAGCTCACACCGAGAACTGAGCTCAGCAGAGACATGAGCTCAGCAGTGGTCATGCGGTGAGGCTACAGGGTGGCACACATTTAGAATGCAGAGTGGCACCCAAATGGTGACCTTCAGTCTCGTCATTGCAACCTGCTGGGCAGCCATAAACCAATAGTCAGCCCTTGGCTAAAAGGGAATATGAGCAGGTGAGGGAGAAGGCTTCTCTAAAAACAAAGAAGGCACAGTCCAGTATGAAGTCCAGGTGATTTAGGGCTTCTCCTGCCCCACTTCTCACTCTCAGCAACCTGGACACTGGTTAGCAGGCTTATATTATACCTCGGAGGCTTAAGATCAGCGGATTCCTCTAAAAGTGAGACCCACAGGCTGGGAAGCCCCGGGAAGGATTATGACACTAAAACTATTTTTATAGTAATACTTTGGCATTATTTGCCTTTATCCTGTTGAAATCTGCATTAATGGTACATATGCAATGGTGGGAAAAGCTGCTAGTTTCTTAGCAAGAATCAAGGCAATGGCGCAAAACTGTACTACTGTATTCTTCATTACATACTTGCAGAGTTTTAAGCAGCTGAGTTCACTTCAAGATCTTCATGAAGCTGTAAAAATTATTTTATTAATCTCAACCTTTGATTAGATACCTTTTCAATATTCTGTGACACAATGAGAGGCATAGAGCCCTGGTTGGATAGCTCAGTTGGAGTGTCGTACGATATGCTAAGGCTGTGGGTTTGATCCCTGGTCAGGGCACATATAGTTAATGTCTCTCTCTCTCTCCCCCCCCCCCCCTTTCTCTCTCTCTGTCTCATTTCCTTACCCTCTCTCTCAAATCAATAGATAAATAAATAACGAGAGGCAGATATAAAGCAGTTCTGCTGTGAGCTGAAGGATGAGCATTATCTCCAGGAAAAGGATGTGTGCTAATGTCTGACTTTCAAGCTGAACTCCTGGCTTCTTTTCATGAAATACCATTTTTACTTCAGAAAATGACTAACAGAGAAACCATAGTTACTCAGACTTGGGTATTTGGCAGACATTTCTTTTAAAAATGAATACCATGAGCCTGCCACTTCAAGGATAAAAACTGACAGTACTTATTGCCAATGATAAAATTTGAACTTTCAAACAAAATTTAGAGTTTTGGGCCCTGGATGGTTTGGCTCAGTGGATAGAGTGTCGGCCTTCAGACTAAAGGGTCCTGGGTTTGATTCCGGTCAAGGGCATGTACCTTGTTTGCAGGCTCAATCCCTGATGCTATTCACGGTGCATGCGGGAAGCAACCAGTTAATGTATCTATCACATCAATGTGTCTCTCTCCCTTTTCTCTCCCTCTCTCTCAAAAAAAAAAAAAAAAAAAAAAAAAAAAGAAAAAATATTCTCAGGTGAGGATTAACAAAAAAAAAAGTAAGGTTTTGTGTAAGTTATATCCACCTCCAACACAGTTTCCCATTCTTAAAGAATTTTCTGATGAGATAGATGGTGATATAAGCAAATATAATATTTTGATATTGTATAATGAGACTTCAACCTAAAATTTCTGACCTTGGTAATCAAGTATGAGTAACAAAATAATGACGTTTACAGACATGAACGTTTAAAAAAAGAAGAAAACACCTCCCAAGAATCCATTTCCAAATTTCTATAAGGTGTGTTTGAAATGTATATACAGGAGTATCACTAAATAATATAAAACCATTATTAAAAACAAAAAATAAATGCTGTTTGTACAAACAGACATTTATTATAGTATTCTATGTGGCTCAGCTTTCAACTATGTTTTACAGTCATGCTAATATAAAGTTGAATAATGTAAAACCTGATCATTGATCTTAACTAATGAAGCAGGGGAATAGGGAGGGGGCCCAGGAGGGCTAAAACAGGAGGAAGGGATGGAATCAACCGAAACCATCTTAACTTTTAAAATCAAGTAATATCCACTTAAGCATATTGTTAAGAAATGAGAACAAACTCTTAAAGAAGTTGAAAGTGGTTTCCACTAAGTAGTAGGAAGGGGTAGGTCATGAAATTGCTAGTACGTGTCTAGATCAGTGATGGTGAACCTATGACACGCGCGTCAGAGGTGACACGTGAACTCATTTTTTTGGTTGATTTTTCTTTGTTAAATGGCATTTAAGTATATAAAATAAATATCAAAAATATAAATCTTTGTTTTACTATGGTTGCAAATATCAAAAAATTTCTATATGTGACACGGCACCAGAGTTAAGTTAGGGTTTTTCAAAATGCTGACACGCAGA
>NW_005366455.1:4199141-4218086 GCF_000412655.1 Myotis brandtii | reverse complement strand
TGAGGAACTGTATTTAAAGGGCCAGAAGGTTGAGAACCACTGTCTAAGGCAGTGATGGCGAACCTATGACACGCTTGTCAGAGGTGACACGCGAACTCATTTTTTTTGGTTGATTTTTCTTTGTTAAATGGCATTTAAATATATAAAATAAATATCAAAAATATAAGTCTTTGTTTTACTATGGTTGCAAATATCAAAAAATTTCTATATGTGACACGGCACCAGAGTTAAGTTAGGGTTTTTCAAAATGCTGACACGCCGAGCTCAAAAGGTTCGCCATCACTGGTCTAGATCCTTGTATGCCATATATAGTTTTAAATGCCTTACTTCAATTAGCTTAAGATTTAAAATATTTAAATTGATATCAAATAACAAAGATAATATATATTTAATTTTAGAAACACATTTACCAAGAAAATAGGCATTTGCAAAGAAATGTGGAATTTATTAACTCTTGTTGCCGAAGCAATCTAACCTATAGAAAGCTAATAAGATAAAAAATATATTTGTAAGTTGTATAAATAAATTTTCTGTCCAATTTTTGTTTTAATCTAGACATAACTGGAAAGAAAAGACAATTTACCATCAGGAATCATAAGCTGACCCAACCTGCTGACCTGTGTTGTTTGGGCTGTATAGTTTGTTGTTCTTCTTGTTGTAAAACAGGAGAGAGTTCATATGAACCCAGACTATCTTTTCTTGTAAAAGCAAAGCCTGCATTCCATTCAGGCACCAACCAATCAAAGCTGAGCAAAGGGCAGCAGGTGTCACCCCAACTTTCAGCATCACACATTCCACTACCAAGTAGTGTATATCTCTCTGTACACACCTCTATAAATAAGAAAACAGAAGATAGAACAAGAAGAACCTATCATTCAGGAATAATCAGAAATGTCACATATGTGTGTAGAAATGTAGAAAATTCTCATTGTCTAAAATGAAACAGATGTTTATTTCCCATTACTTGTCCAAGCCTTGCAGTAATCTGACTCAGACTCCTTGCTTAAAAGTTTGTAGGCTTGAGCCCTAGCTGGTTTGGGTTGTGGATAGAGTGTTGGTCTACAGACCAAAGGGTCCTGGGTTTGATTTGGGTCAAGGGCATGTATCTTGGTTGCAGGCTCCACCCCGGCCCTGGTCAGGGCTCTTGGAGGAGGCAACCAATCCATGTGTTTTTCTCACATCGATGTTTCTCTCTGTATTTTCCTCTCTCTTCCACTCTCTCTAAAAGATTAATGGAAAAATATCCTTGGGTGAGCATTAGTTTGTAGCTTTGAAAGAAACATTCAGTTTAATTTTGCTATGTCCTGTCCTGCAAGCTTACATCTATCTATCTATCTATCTATCTATCTATCTATCTATCTATCTTCACAAAGCTTTATGTGATACATGCAGATGAAATTAAAATGAACAGATCAGCATATTTTTAAATGACTGTAGACTTATTCCAATTTCGTCTGTAACTCTATATATTAAAGCATTGAAAAATTTTTAGCTGCATTAAAATCTTTATTGTTGAAAGCATTACATATATCCCTGCTTCGTTGTTTTATTATACATAGTAAAATCCTATTCTTGCAAAGGATCTGTAAGATCTCAATCCTAGAATGGGACTGAGGAAGAAGGGGAGAGGCAGTGTGGCTTTAGAACAAAGACTTTATATTAGTTTTATTTACATGCCACAAAACAATCTCCGAATGACCTCTGCCTTTCCCAGTCACATTTTAACTAAAGTGACAGAGAATGGAATGCCACATTAGAATTGAAAGCAAGATAAAAGGTACAAGTCCATACCAGAAGGAAAGGGGGGTAGGGGAGGTAGAGGAGGGTAAAGGGGAGATCAGTGGTGATGCATGGAGTGGTGACGTACAGATGATGTATTATTGAATTGTACACCTGAAATCTATATAATTTTATTAACCAGTGTTGCCCCAATAAATTCAGTAAAAAATAATTTAAAAAGGTAGAAGACCTAATCCACTGTTCTACATAGCATTATTCATGACACGGTTTCCTGCTTTCTCAAACGGGGTTCAAAATGTCACCTTTAACTATGTAGCAGATTTAACAGGCTGTGTCTACATGGGTGTCTTGAGAGGCCTACAAGGATTTCTCTGTAGCACTTTCAAAAGGACACCAGCTACTCCTCACCTGGCCCCAGGACTAAAGAAAGTCTCTCCAACCCATTTCCTTTCATCTCTGATGCATTTGGGCTCCTGCTGAGCTAAACACTCCCCTAGAAGGATAGGAGCCAGAATAAGAATTTTGTTTTGTGTTTACAAAACATCAAAGTGTGGGCCAGAAAGCCCTTGCTGAAGGCTCCCCTGCCCCGGTTAGGGAATTACTCTGCCTGGTGCTTCCTACCCTCTCTGACTGCTGGAGGGAAGGCACCAGGAAGGGGGTTCGGAAAATCGGGACATGCAGCGCTGGAACAGCCGTTCTCAGTGAAAACTGCAAATATCATTGAGGTCTTCAAAAATCGTAGAGCGATTTTTCAGCTATGCAGCAACTGAATTGCATATGATAGAAATGCCGCTATGCAAGTCACATTCCTAGAGGGTGTGGGGAGCAGTCACCTAGACTGGACCCACTGGCCATGCATTGTTCTCAGAATGCTCAGACTGGAAGGAGATAGGCTTCTTCTGCAATCCAGAGAGAGAGTGCCTGCGGTCAAGTGGACTAATGCATGCAGGTGATTCTATAAAAGACAAGGGAGCAAAAAACCAGAACTATGCTGATAAGCTACTGGAATGATTGTTAATACATGCCACATTAAACTAGAAAAAAGAAAAGAAAAAAACCCAGATTGGATAATCCTTTAGTAATATGAACTTTAACACTTCCTAGATATTTTCCAATTGCAAAACACTTAGCAAAATATTTGGGGGTTATTACAAAAACTGATGGTAGGTGTATCATGCATTATTTTATTTTATTTATTTTTTATTCTTTTATTTTTTAAAAAATATATTTTGTTAATTTTTTACAGAGAGGAAGGGAGAGGGATAGAGAGTTAGAAACATCGATGAGAGAGAAACATCGATCAGCTGCCTCCTGCACACCCCCTACTGGGGATGTGCTTGCAACCAAGGTACATGCCCTTGACCGGAATCGAACCTGGGACTCTTCAGTCTGCAGGCCGATGCTCTATCCACTGAGCCAAGCCGGTTAGGGCCATGCATTATTTTAATAATCTAAAAGGCTTAGCTTTAAAAAGCAAAACTTTCTCAGTAGATCCAAAAGCCTACTGGGAAGAAAATACCTTAAAAACATCATTTAAATTTAACTTAACTTTAGAAACAAAAGTATGAGTAAAGTTATAACTGTTAACCAAGATATCTGAAAAGAAGTGTAACTTCAGAGCAATATAGCAAGGTATTACCTGAACAACCATAACTTCATCATAATTGAAACTATTTAGAATGCAGGAAGACAAAGTCAGATTATTGGTGGCCACAGTTATCTCATACCCTTATTTTAAAACAGAGTTTCAAATTCTCTCTGACCCTCAGACATTATAACCACTCTCCTATTAATATGAGAAATGTACATTAAAGATTGAAATCTTCTCACCTTCCCCAATAGCATCACACAAACATACCTGTTGTATATGTGGGGGAAGGGGTGGGAGTCATGATGAGTATTGAGCAGATGATGTAAAAAATCAGGATATATCATAATCTACGCTCTAAGCATTTCCCAAATAATTGGCTTCCCTATGCAATGATTTATAAATGTTAACAGCACTCCCCAAATCTACTGGGCCAGCCAACTGATTTGTTTGTGCTAATAAAGAGTTTATGCTTTCAGTACACATTACACTCTAATCCCATCTCCTTCCAGGCATAACCCTGAGAAAATGAGACCCAGCCAACTCAGAACAATTCCATTTGGCGTGAGATTCTGGGAGCGAAGGAGCATTCTGCACAGTCTACTCCCAGTGCCCTCCCCCTGGAGACACACAGCCGCCCACACACACTGAGGGTAGAAGAATGGGAAAGGGCAGATATTTCTTTCCTGGGAAATAAGCCAGAGTGAAAGTTTTGGAGGATATAAACATCTAACAGCTAGTGGAGAGCCATGGAAACCTTCTCCCCAAGCAAATGTGCTTTGCTGTAAACTTCCCTTGCCCCTTACAATATTTAGTGTTGTGTTAAAGCAAATATTTTTAAAATCCACAAGCATGTGCTATTTAAAATGCCTAAAATTAAAAACAAACAAATTCCCCCTGATTGCCTGCCTACAACCACTAACACATCACTCTTTATCACCATAGATATTTATGAAGTAGCTGACGGCTGGGGATACAAACTATTTTGCAAAATTCCCCTGGCATGTTCAGCCAGAATTCTAAATGGAGAGTCCCATTAAACCCCCGAAATGAAACACAATATGGGACACACAAGTGCATCTTTCTGGATAGAGGATTACTACATGTCCCAATTGTCAAAGGGGTCCAAGTCTTTAAAGGATAGCATGGCTTTAAAGGGATTACAATTCACATTAATACGTCACAATGTACTTAGCTATTCTTCCAGTCATCTGGGTCAGCCACCCTAAAACTCTAGTTCTAGGATGCTAGAGGATTATGTCTCATTATTGCTAACTAGTTTTTCTTCAAAGCAAGAATGGAAGTGAAGGGTAAGAGGAAGACATGTATTTCCTAAACAGTAGCACTCTGAGCAACCTACTCAGAGTTAATCCCCCTCCCAGGAGGACTCCATGCAGGTCTCTTACAGGAATGTGAGCCTGTACCCCTTTGGTTCTCTGGAAGTGAAGAACAGTCAACAGCTTCACAGGAGCAGCCATTCCCAAACCCTTCTTCCCCTTCGTTTTTGAATCCTTTCCTTCCACTGTGCTACTTAGTTTATAATGTAACTAGAGGCCTGGTGCATGAATTTGTGCACTGGTAGGGTCCAGCCGGCCCGTGCCTGATAGGGGCCATTGGGGTGGGCTGGCTGGGGAGAGGAGCCACAGGCGTTCTGGTCGTTCTGTTGTTCAGTCAATTTGCCCTTTTATTATTACCCTTTTATTATATAGGATACCTTTCTCAACCTTTACATTTTGTACACCACTCACAAAATGACAAGTAGATATACAAACATTACTTTCTGGGCCTTCCAAGACCCAACTAAGCATAATGTAGCCAACTTAGCATGTTTGAGGGAAGCCCTACTCTGCTGATATATTCAACCAGTCAATTATGACCCTCCTCGATTTGCCATTTTTACCTTGAAAAGGTTATTCCCTAACTCATGCAAGCTTCTCTGGAATCTGTATATTTTAGGACTCCTTAAAGCAGCGGTTCTCAACCTGTGGGTCGCGACCCCTTTGGCGGTCGAACGACCCTTTCACAGGGGTCGCCTAAGACCATCCTGCATATCAGATATTTACATTACGATTCATAACAGTAGCAACATTACAGTTATGAAGTAGCAATGAAAATAATTTTATGGTTGGGTTACAACATGAGGAATTGTATTTAAAGGGCCAGAAGGTTGAGAACCACTGCCTTAAAGCAAAGTTCTATGGTAAGTCTTCCTAAGGATTACACTATAAAATGAACAAAAAACTTTCCAATAGTTGTTATTTAATAAATTTGATCTTTCATATTTATATGTATATGGTGATCTCCTATAATTTCCTTTTGGTTACTATCTAAAACTTAGATCTACTGAATTTTATCATATGTTTATGGACTCTTTCCAATTTGCTAAGACCATTATTACTTTAAATTATTAAACATGCTCAATTTGGCAATTCCCAGAAATCCAGTGACTATGCCCAGGAGTCTATTTGCAGTCACCTCGTGGTAGTTCTAGGATGCTAGGGGATTACGGCTCATGTCTTCTAACTAGTTTTTACTTCAAAGCGAGAATGAAAGTGGAGGGTAAGAGGAAGAAATGTCTTTCTTTAAAGATGAGAGAATTTTTGAGGCTTTAATATTTCTAAGAGAAATCATACACCCAATATAACTGCTACTGCATGATTTTGTTTTGTTTTCCTTAGGTAGAAGAGCACCCACATGAGTCTAAAACGGTGTCTCTATAAACTCGTATGAATTGAATGCTCTAACCTAATGAGGTGCACACAGGTTAAGTTTTTATAGCAGCTTGGCCCTGTTCACCTAGCATCATCTTGTGGGAATAGGTAATGAGAGCAGGGAGTCATCTGTGTAGCCACTGGAGCTTCTTCACAAATTGTTGATTCTCATGTTCTGATACCAAGATAAAAAAAACACTTTATCACCCCCTTGAACTTGGGTTTGACCATGTACGCCCAAAGAAATGCAAACCTGAGTAACATGGGCCTGGCTGTGCTGAAGCTTTAGGAGCCAGTCCATGGATTTACACTTCTCTTTCCCTCATTTTCTGTAATCATGGAAGCATGTTTTAAGATGGAGCCTCTATCAGCTGAGGCCCCAATATAATGAACAGATCTCCTTATGACCCACCAGGGGCTCATAGTACGACCAAGAAATAAACTAGTTACTTTAAGCCCCTGAGATTTGCAGATTCTGTTACTGCACCATAGCCTAACTTTCCCTGATACTACAAATGATTTTAAACACCAATATGTAAGGCACAGTATTTTGCTACAGCTGTGGGAAACTCAAAGGCAAATGTCAGGCAAGGGGGGGGGGCTATTGCCCTCGAGAAGTATATACTAAAAACACACATATATGCCAAACATACACATGCTTTGGTCATGAAATGTGGTTTCCGTTTCTATCTACTGAGAGTCTTCTAAAGCCTCACGGTAAAATCACCTTCTAAAGGAGACAGGGCATCAGCAGCACGAGCCCAGGTACAGACAGCGTGGAAAAACACGACTACAAGAGATGGCTGAGTGAGGCCGCAGCCTGGATTACAAGGACAGTCACAGGAAATGAGGTTGGAAATATAAGGTGCAAGGTCCTCGAATGCCAATGCCTCACCATAAAAAACGTGAAGAGCAACAATAATAAAAACAACCACTATGTCCAACACATTTCAGGGTGTTACATAAATCACTCATTGGATTGTCACAACAACCCACTAAAGTAGGTACTTTTTTAAATCTGTAAAACAGATTATAATAGTGAGGTGCAGGTAGAGTGCCTTGCCTGTGATCACAAAGGGATAAGTACAGGCACACCTCGATTCATTGCGCTTCGCTTTATTGCCTTTTACATCAGGAAAAAAAAAAATGTATGACTCACTTTATTACAAGACTCAGTTTATTGCGGTGGTTTGGAACGGAACCCAAAATATCTACAAGGTATGCCTGAAGCAGAACCAGGACTTGAACCCAGACCTTCTCATCCCAGGGTCTGCTATAGTAATTGCTGCATTATACTTTCAGCCCCAGAGTTTGGATTGTCTTCAATATAGGCGATGAGATCTACTTATCCTTTGGGAAAGGGAGCTCTATGATTAGTATCATGCTTCAAAAACATTAATTCTGCCATGAATAATATGAATCAAAGAAAGAAGAGTAGTGTGTAGGTAGGGATACCTTTCAGAAATCAACAGAAACCAACCAGATGGAAGGTAGTAAGTCCCTGTATGAAGACAGTCACCAGTAACTATGAATCAAGAATTCAGAAACTTGTGATAGGGTCATAGTGACATGCCCTCTGTGTGGGTGTTTAAAGCTGGCTACACGTTCTTTGCTGTTCTTCTCATTGAGAGGGAGAGTCTAATTCCCCTCTCCTTAAATCTACGCTTTCTCACAGACTTGCTTGACCAATAGCTTGCAGCAGAAATGACACTTGGGGACACTTGGACTATAACTAACCCTACAGCTCCTGCCTGGCAAACAGTGGGAAGCCTGAGTAGCCTTGTAAGACACACAAACACTTTGCTAAGAGGCTTTGTCAAAAAGCCAAAGAGTACATGGAGAGGGCCCAGCCGAGCCCCGCCTTCCAGCTACCCATGCCGAAGGGCCAGACACATGAATTCAGCCATGGTAGAGCCTCCAGACCGGCCACCAGCTGAATATCACCAAGTGATGCCTGTTGACTGTGTGTGGAACAAGAGTATCCCCAGCCAAACTGGGCCAGCTGCCTGACCCACAGGCCCCTGAGCTATGAGGAAGTATGTTAAGACGATATGTTTAAAATGCTTGTTATGAGGGAATGGTAACTGGAACACAGCACTTATTAAAGGAACCTTCACGTTCAACCCAACCCCTCAGCGTGCTCTGCCCCTCACTTCTCTCTGAATGGTTAGAATTTGTACATATGGCTCCAAGGATCAGCATTTATCAAATCTCACAAATTCTTCTTACATTAAAGTTTGAGATAATTAGAATCAAAACTACCCACACAATAAAAATAGAACCAGAAGGACCGGTTCACCACAAAATGAGTGATAAACAAAAACTTACATTGTTACTCATCTGCTCCCTCAACAGTCATTCTCCACCTTGGTTTCCCTCAGAATCACCTGGGAGCCCTGGTCGGGTGGCTCCGTTGGTTGGAGCTTCGTCCCCTACACCAAATGTTGGTGGCTTTGATTTCCGGCCAGGATACATACCTAGGTTGCAGGTTTGATCCCTGGTCAGAGTGGGTACTGGAGGCAACTGTGGATGTTTCTCACATAGATGTTCCTCTCCCTCTCCTCCTCCCCTTTCTCTCCCTCTCTCTCTTACTCTCTCTCTCTAAATATATCCTCGGATGAGGATTGGGGAAGGAAGAAAAAAAGAAGAAGGAAAACTCAAATTTGGGAAACTTGTGAATGTTGCCGGTTTTAAGCCCCACCCCAAACCAATCAGTGGGAGGAATATCCAGGCCATTGTAACTGGCAGCCAGGATTGAGAGCCCTTGGTTCACAGTTAACCATTAATATTTTATTGCTTTATGAGCACTGAAGGTATTAAAAAAGCCTTCCTACAAAAAGAATCACTCAGAAGAAAAAGTAAGGTTTGGCTCCATTCCTCAAACTACAGGGATGATCTCCAGGCATCACTTAAGTGAAACAGATTAGAAAGCATTACAATGTCTCCCCTCCCCCCCCAAATCTAAAAGGACTTGGGAAACACATAACATTTTGGTCAAATATTATTTTAAATACAAAAAGTAATTTTTTAAGTCTCTGAGCATCTTTCAGGAATTAGCTTAAAGCATATGACTTTCAAGAATAGATTTATATTTCTGCTTTAAAAATATCTATTGGAAAGACTAGACGTTAGCTTTCAAAGGGAAAATTTAATTTTAAAAAAGCTTAGCTTACATGTACCAAGCCACTGCCTACCATACAGATTGTATTCTCTTAAGGAGCTAATATCCAAACTCTTTTCAATATGTAGAATTCTACACTGGAATCTAAAGAATATTAATACTTAGAGTTTATAAAAAAAAAAAAAATCAAGATAACCTCCATTGCCTTTGTAACAAAGTATCGCCCTTGTCCAATCCTCAGGAATGAGGAAAAGCATTCAGGATGTCAAAGGCACAAGGCATTAGGCCATTTCCTATAAAACAAATATTCTCTCTGGACCCTTAATATTCAGGAATTAGAAAATGAGGTCATTAATGATCAATGGAATCATCTCAGCAGCTGTCTTCTCAGTCTCATCATCAAATGCTGTTCAAGTATGACTGGAAATGACCAAATACTCTTCAGTAAATACTTATTACTCACCCAGCAAATAGCACCTACTATGTGCCAGGTAGTAGTGAGTCCGGTGAAGGGAAATCACTCACGGATTTCCCAAGAGAAGGCTGAAGGAACCAGATGAGCACTACAGCTGGTGCCCAGGTGGGATTATCCTAGAAAGGCATCAGGTGGTCTCCTAAAGCAGAGACCAAGCCAGAGACTAAACAAAGACCTTCCGCAGCGATGTGATGCGAAGCGCTCCTGGAACCTGGAAGGGTTTTTGCAAGACTCCTGTTGGGCTGCACTGCATGCTTCTCATTCTGTCTGGGCAGAACCCCTTTTGGAAGTAGCACATGCACCTGTGGCTGGAGTGAGTCCAGTCTGGTCTATAAGGCACAGTTTTAATCAGGATGTAGTTAACAGGCATTAAGATTCTACGTTTTTGTAATACGCTAATGAGGGCAGTGAAAATGTACAATGGTCTGATCTAAAGAAACATACAATTGAAGTTGGGAGGATGGTAAATGCTCAATGTTTTCATTGTATGCCCCTGATGGTACTCAGGGATCCAAAGCAGTTCACGCAGGCTTCCTGGGTTACTTTACTTCTCTACACTTAAGTTGCCCCAGTGGAGAAATTAACAAACAGTATCCACTAAAGCGGATTTTATGAGGATTCCTGAAGTAATACTGGTGAGTTAATCAAGACCTACAAATGATTTCAACCACAGCTAAAGTACTCTCTTCCTAATACAATATGTGCTATTAGAAAGTCAGATCCAGGCAAATAAAGAAAATTCTCAAAGAGGTTGACAGACAGCAAATTTAATAAAGTAAGAGTTACAGAGGCATAAAGGAAAATTAACTTAAGATGCCTCAGGTAATGTGATAAGGATTCCGGTATTTTCAACTTTTCTGACTTGACAGACTGTTCCATCTATACTTCCTCATGCCTCAGGTAATGTGATAAGGATTCAGTATTTTCAGGTTTTCTGATTTAAAAGACCATTCCATCTATACTTCCTCATTCCTGTGCTGAGCAAGAAGGCTCTTTTATTGACCACTGTAAAAGATAAGTGAGCACTTGGCTATATAATTTGGAGAAGTAAATTTGCTCTCCTTACAGTTTCAGAGGCTGCTGCTAACCTAGCATCAGTAATACCGGTCCTGTGAACTGTTTTTCTAAAAGTAAAGGGATTTATAATTATCATGGTTCTACAGATTATTTCAAAATATTTATTGAGCATCTGCTAAGAGGAAACACTGTGTTGGTCAACAGGGTAATACAAAGAAGCATAAAGATATCTCTTTGTCCATCCCCTGGGAAACGGGATATATTTTGTGACCAAATAAGTGATTGAGAGACATTTACTATCACTTCTGACTTTTATATAACACTAGAGGCCCAGCACATGAAATCGTGCACAGGTAGGGTCCCCAGGCCTAGCCTGCGATCAGGGCCATCTTCCGTCTGCTTGCCAGTCCACAGTCCCGTCCTGCCGCCGCCCACCCCTGTTCCCCGTGGGTCCCCGTTCGCCATGATTGGAGCCTGCGGGCTGGGGGAGGGACCAAGAGGTATGCCACCCACTCGCCAGTCCCCAGTCCCACCCCGCCGCCACACACCCCAGTTCCCCCGAGGCTCCCCGTTGGCCATCCAGTGATTGGAGCATGTGTGCTGGGGCGAGGGACAGAGGTGGTCAATGCACCTCATAGCAACTGGTCGATCGGTTGTTCTGGTCATTACGCCATTATGGTCACTGGCCTTTTATTATATAGGATGTCATCTTCTAACCAGACTAAGAAGCTTAAGGATTTCTGTGTGGTTTTTATCTTTTTATCTCACCCACCCATACCAACAACCAGCACAGAATTATTAACACAATAAGACTTGGTTTCCCTTTTAAATAGGGACTCTCACTAACAAGATATTTGGTGAGAGGTGGTCATACAGTCTGTGACAATGGAAAACATAAACAGGCTAAAATGCAGGTTAAAAACCAACATTCTGTCCTGATATGCCAAGGTTGCAGGTTCATAGAAGAATCAACCAATGAATGCTTAAATAAATGGAGTGACAGCATCTTTTTCTCTTTCTCCCTGCCCCTTCCTGTCTCTTTCTCTCTCTCAAATCAGTAAATTAAAATAAATAAATAAATAAAAACACACACAAAAACATTCTGACCCAAATGGACATCTTACTAATCACTGATTAGGGATGGTTGTATAGATTTAATTATATAACATTCTACCTTCTCTTGAACTCAATACCAGTCTCATTTTCACTGTTTATGTTATTATTTACGAAAATTCTTGGCCCAAGTTGGTTTGGCTCAGTGGATAGAGTGTCGGCCTGCAGACCAAACAATCCTGGGTTCAGTTCTGGTTAAGGGCATGTACCTCCGTTGTAGGCTCCTCCCTGGCCCGGGCCCTGGTTGGGGCTCATGCAGGAGGCAACCAATAGATGTGTTTCTCTCACATTGATGTTGCTCTCTGTCTTTCCCTCTCTCTTCCACTCTCCCTAAAAATTAATGGAAAAATATCCTTGGGTGAAGATTAACAACAACAACAAAATTCTTGGGCAGGGTTTGCAGAAAGAGAGAATTAAAAGCTTAAAAACTAATTTGAATGAAAGAAGTGTATTTAGTTTGGAGGAGACATACCTAAGAGTGATAGGTAAAGCTTCACCCAGAATACAAACAGTGACACATCTGCTATTGTATTACTTAGCAGATCTGCAAAGTATTTTCACAAGCAAGCTCTTATTTATCCTGTCTGTGTGATGAAGTGTGTGTACCCATTTGTACAAAACATAATATTGAGGCCAAAGGATTGAATCGTAAGAACAGAGCAGAGGTACAAACCAGATGCTCTCTCTTCTGAGATGGTGCTGTCTACCCTAGACCAGAAATACCTCTCCTCAACTCAGGGGTGAAAACCAGTACACTCTAGTTTTAGTTTTTGTTGTTGTTTTTTTCTGGTCAAAAATTACCATGATTATAAAAGAATAGCACACATCCTCCAGCAGGAATAGAAAAACAAATTGCTTACATCAACGGCATTGTAATTAGCTAAACAAAGAAGACATTTCTAACAATTTATAGAATTCCTTAAGAAGAAGATGAATATCATCTGTTTGAATAATTTAGAAGATGAAGTTTTGCCTTTGAACTTGTCGTTTAATTGGACAGTGACCATGGGAATAACTTTTCATATTCATTTGAACAATAGCATTCATAGGATGATAGTGACAATCACTTCCACCAAGTATCTCAGACCCTTAAATTAAGCAGTTCATGAACTACTTAAGTTTTACATTATGATTTTTTTCTTGTAACAGGAAATTTAAAGCATTTTTCTTGGTTTATGAAGAAATTCATTTGGAGGAGTCCATTCATTTTAAAAATATATCATTTACATATAAGAACTCAAAATTCATATCACATATCATAATCATTCTTCAATTAATCAAATTTGATGAGGAATTCTAATAAGGTTTCACAATTAAGTTTTTTTATATATTAAAAAACAATATAGCAATCACCACCTAATGTGTAAGACCTAACCACTGCACAGATGATATTCTAAATTTGAACTTGAAAGCAAAACCCATCAGTGAGCCTGCTTGATTTCTTTAATCTATTCATGTAGGTTAATTACCTGACACTCATTAAGATGACTCTGGGCTTCTTTAAATTTCTGACCATATTAACCTTTCCAACTAATCCTTATTAGAAAAATATTAAACAGTGTTCATTGCTATTACAAATTGAATTCGAAATGATGAAACAATTATCAAATAAATGGAGTAGAAAACGAGGTTATATGCATGAGAAGATTCAATGCATCAAATACTTTATTTCCATTATTATAGAATAAAGTTCTTAAGGTCTAAACCCCAAAAATGTGCTTAAAGATCAGTCCTTGAAAGAAATAACTGCACTCTATTCTTATCCAAATGAGATGACAAACAGAAACCTCAAGTTCATCATTGACAGATTTATTCAGGACCAACATTTCATTTTAAACTAAACAGTTGGACAAAACCATTTAACCACCCAGCTAAGGAAGTCTACATAAAACAATCATTTAATATCAATAGTCTTACAGTCCATGTAACTAACTTTACAAATAAAAAGGTAGAGAGACACTTATAAAATGCCAGTCAACATTGCAAAGGTACAAAATATGAATGAGACATTCATTTTGAAAGCTGAAACCTTATCAGTCCAGTTCTAGAACAAAAATGAAATTCAAAGACATTTCCTCTCCAGACAAATACCATTTAAAATCTGCCCTATGCCCTTCAACAACAGATATATCATCTTTGCAGACTTTTTCTAAAGGTAAGTAGTATTAGTGATGGTATTTTATAAATGTTCACTTGAATTATACTAGAAGCTAGACTGAAAGAACACACACAGATTGAAGTAATGAAGTGAAGCAATTGGGAGAAAGATTAAGAGAAAGGGGGAAAAGAATATTTACAACAGATCACCAGGGATAAAAATCCTTAATATAGAAAGGGTTCTCACAATAAAAGAACAAAGAAAGAAAGAATAGGTCCTTTGTCCATATTTTCTTTGAAATTTAAACAGCCAAACGGGAAACACAAGTGGCCCTCAATCCATACAGCAGAAATTAACTTCATTAGTAATGTGTTTTTTAAATGTTTTACCACCACCACCCCTTCCATACTGACAAAAATTTAAAAAAAAAGTCTCTAGCAGCACTAATTGGATGGTTCTGTAGAAGACTGTACCAAAGTTTTGAAAACAGGCACACCCATTGATCCAGTAGCTCTTATTTAAGAAATGAACCTAAGGAAATAATTATGGATACTCAAAAAATTTGAAGGACAGTTGGTCATGACAAATTGTTCATTGTTGTGAAAGATCTGTAACAAATATTCAACAATGGTGTATTGCTTAAATAATTAGTAGTGTATGCATACAATGTAATATTGTACACACGCATACACATATCTATAGTTTTGTGCATACACTCATAATTCTTTAATTTAGTTCTTATATAAATTATATGTGCCAGGTACTATTCTAACCACTTTCCAAATACTAATTCTTTTAATCCTCATAACAACGCCATTATATGGGCACTATCCCCATATTAGAGATGAGGAACTGAGGCAGGAGGCTAAATAACTTACCTAAAGCTACACAGCCAGCAAGTGGAAGACCTCAGATTTAAACCCAGGCAACCTAGCTCCTTAGTCTGAGCTCTAATGGTTATGTACAATGACATATAAATAAATAACAACCATCTCTGATAGTAAATTACCAATAGGATTAAATCATGTTTTACCTACCTATATTTTCTAATTTTTCAACTTGAACATGGATTATTTTTATGAGAAACTTTATTTTAATGCACCAATTAAAGAATAACCCAGGAAGTAGGTAGGGATCGGAAATGTAAAAATCTAAATCATCAAGACCTAGAGAATAGTGGAGGCTTCAGAATGGGAACTAAAGGAATGAATAAAAGACAAAAGCTGAAGGCCAGGATCTGAGCTTAAGTTTTAACTTGGTGGTCTTAATTGCTAAATGTCAAATACTCTAAAAAGCCATTCATTTGGAGCTGTATTTCCCAAGGCTATTATACATAACAGTGATTCCAAGGGACCTTAAAAGGTGTGCTGTTTAGGAAGGCACCGCATCCGCATGGTTTTTCACAATGGATTAAACAGAGGTGAGATGATTTCTCTGCTGCAAGACAATCCCTCAGGGACTCTACCAGAGGCTCATCTTTCCCAACTTCTTTGTCCATGAACTCTTCCAAAGATGTCCTCATAACACCAAGGCTCTGCGAAGCACACTCGGAAGAAAGCTGATTATAACATTTGGACTCATTCATTATTTCCATTACCAAGTGCCTACACTATGCCAGGCTCTCCTTGGGATGGCAATACATGCTAACAACGGAGAAGACTTGAGCTCTGGTCCCCGCTCACCACACTGGCCCGTCTAAGATTGTTTACTCAAGAGCAGAAAAGGGTCAATACCATTTGTTCCCCTGCTTCTCTAACTGAGATGTGTAAGAACTGAAATGAGTTTGCAGAGCATATTCCCACATGCTCGCAGTGTAATCCTGTGCAAACAGCTGCCTTCTCTCCACATTCGAGGGCTGAGTTGACAGTACTTGTACTGGATTCTCACAGTTCCCATACTTCCCATTGCCCTGCTGGGAGAGATGAGTTTAAAATAGAAAGCATCTTTAGGGGGACTCTCAGTAGCAAAGAGAAAGCATCCACGCCTGAAGACTTTTAGTGAGGATTTATTCAGGGGAACCCTTACTTATCTTATATGCATCAATGGTTCAGATCTCTACCAGAAACAAACCTGCCACATGACACCGTGGTCCATCCTCAGAAATGAGTTGAGGAAGCATGACGCTGTACTATGAAACAGTGTCCTCACCACAGATCATGAGCACTGCCAACGAGCCAGCGAAATAGGCAAGCGAATTCCCCATACCCACTTCCCAGACAGCTTAATTCCTTAAAAGCCTGAAATGTCTGCCTTTATACAGTACTAGAGGCCCGATGCACGAACATTCATGCAAGAGTAGGCTGCCAGCACCGGCTTCCCTCCAGCACCCAGGACCCGGGTGGGCGGGCTTCCCTCCTCCGGCCGCCCGCAGGCACCCAGGACCTAGGCCGGCTTCCCTCCGGCCCCGTCTTTGTCAGGAAGGACGTCAGAATGATGTAATTAGCATATTACCCTTTTATTATTATAAGTATAGGCCACAAATATGAATGTTCTCTTCAATTATTTCCCTTGCTAATCTTAGCTCACTTGAAAAATTATTTGGAGGGTGTTCTATGTGTGTTTTTTGGTAGCTGGAAGGCTTTTTTTTTTTTGTAACCAACACTCCATGAACTTTAACCATGTGGCAAACAAACCTCTAACCCTCTAAAGCCAGCAAAAAGCAGCCCCCTTTATGAGCAGCAGGACTGACTCATCCTTGAACTTAGAAGTCAACTGACCATTTTATTGTCTTTTTGCTAAACAACTAATAAAACAGCCATGCGGCTGGCGTGCATTCTTTGTTTCCAGCCTGGCAAAATAAGAACACCAGAAGTGACTTGGAAGATAACGTTCAGTAAAGCTCCATTATCACACAGGAAGCCTTGCTCCACGAGTCAGCATCTCTCAAAAGGAAACACAAGTAGGAATAAATAGATAGAAAAAGAACAAAAGATGGAGCCGGATGGGCCAGTGGTTGATGATTTGGGGCTGAGTGATGGATACATGGGGGTGAGAGGGCCATAATCTATTCTATGAGTAAGTTCAAATTTTTTCAAAATAAAGTTTTTTTAAAATGAAAAAGGGGGGAATAATGGTTATTAGACAGTAAAACCCGAGGACTTTATATTCCTTTATCTCATAATTTCATAATTCTAAGTGTTCATTCCCAGTAATTAAATCCCTCTGTCTAATTAAAGCAAAGCATTGCTATTAGCTCTAGATGTACTTATGACACATGCCTTGAAATGACATTTGCAATGAAGACTGATCTAACCTTTGCTTTTGAATACATTATTTATAGATTTAGGTTTTATTCAATTTGGACAGTCATTTAACAGCTATTTTTCCGCATATAGACCATAATATAATGAAAATTCCTTTTTTAGAACAAGGATGTGAGGACTTACTGATATATCATTTATAGCTGTATTATCTTACTTTCCATACACTTTAAACTTTGCAGAGACTATAATTATGCTTACATTTATAATATTTAGGTTGAAATTGATTCAGTTAGATATTTTGAGTTATCATGGAATGGAAAATACCAGTTTTCTGTATGGGAGGTAAATGGCAGCTTTAATATATCTGGAATAAAGACTTGATTTCTGGAAAAGATAAAGTTTGAAAAATATTTTGGCTTTAGTTTTATAGAACTACATATTTTGGGTGAGTTTTTACATTTTTTATTCTTATCCAAGGATATGTTTATTGATTTTAGAGAAAGAGGAATGGAGAGAAAAGAGAAACATTGATGTGGGAGAGAAACATCTAATATCTATTGGTTGCCTCCTGTACGTGCCCTGGCCGGAACCTGGAACCTAGGTATGCTCCCACCTAACTGAGCCCACCTGGCCAGGCTGATTTGGGTTAGACATGAATTCCTTGCCATTCTTATTCTGTCCGTGAGTCTATTAGTCTATTTATTGAGAAACAACATAACTTCACTTTCATATTCAAGTGCTTCTACTGTGACAAATGTTTCCAGAAAAAAAAAAAAGATATGTTTGATACTGCTATTAGAAGTACTCATGAAGTGGACATAATAATGTTATTTGGATACATGTAGAAAGTAAATATGATTTACAAATGCCTTTTTACATATTAGAAAAACCCAAGTGAAAAACCCGTTAGAAATATGAAGCTCCAAAAGAAAATGTCTTGTTTTCTGTCTCTGTATTTTCAGATTCTTTATTAAAAAAATTCTCTGCTCTCAAACTTTTGATCAAACCGAGTGAACTTTTCTGTAATTACGAAGTAAAAATTTTGTCCACATTTTGCCATCTGTTTTCCCCCACTCCCATTTTAGGAAAATCAGAATCCACCCTCTTCCCCTAACATTTTCTGATGGAAATTTCTCAAAAGTAGAGCCAAGTTAAAAGAAGTTTACAGGAACACTCATATACTTAACATCTAGATTATGTCTATTAATCTATCATATGTTCATGTGTTTTAAGATAAATTATATTTAGTATGCAAATCATTGTGTTCAACACTTATTTATAGTTTTATTTAAAATTTACATAATATAATTCACAAATCTTAAGCGTAAATTAGGTGAGATTTGACAGTTGTGTCTATTTTTATTACTCAAACTGCTACCGAGATATAGAACATTACCGTTGCCTCATGCCATTGGCAATCGGGCCCCATCTCCCCAAGATTAGTTTGCCAGTTCTACAGTTTGATATAAAAGGAATCATACAATATATACTCTTTTGTGTCTGGCTTTGTTTACTTGACATAGTATTTTTGAAATTCATCTATTATGTCACATGTGCCAGTGTTTGTCCTTTTATATTAGTATTATTTTCTGATATGAGTAAACTATAGGTTGTTTATTATATATTCTTTTATTGGTGGGTATCTGAGATTCCTGGCTCTTGATCCCAGGAAATGAATTTTGAGGATGCTAAAGTAGCATTTCACTTAAAACTATACACTTTCTTGTACAGTTATTTCTTAACAACTGCACTTTTGAAAACTCTAAGATTTACTTACTAATTTTATAATCTAGATGTTTGCATCTCTGCCTAACTTGAGCAAAATTTTTGGACTTTAATAATAACCCTCCCTCTGAAGACCAAAGAACATTGCTACCTG
>NW_005366455.1:4197403-4198877 GCF_000412655.1 Myotis brandtii | reverse complement strand
CGCTTAGGATCATCTCAGGAAATTCCATAGTGAAGTGTGTGTTTAGTGTCTACAGACTGGACTTAAGTCTGTAGTCATTCTTTTCTTTATAGAAAAAAAAGTAAAGTTAATTTTTAGTCAGTGGAACAGGTTCTATTGGGGCTGTTGGTGCTGTTGAAAAAGTAGGATTAGCAACTATTTTTGCAACAGTTTCATATATGCCTTTAGGATGATGTATAAATGCACAAACTTAAAGAGAACAGGAAAGTAGCTTTTTACAAAAATGGTTTTGAAGTTTTTCTGCTGATTCTTGTCCTGCAACATCATGAGGAGTCAGATAACTGCACATAAGCACATAAGCAAATAGTCATAATGATGTGTTGGTCAACCACAGGCCACATATAACATGACAGTTCTATAAGACTATGGTGGAGCTGACAAATTCCTATTACCTGGTGACATTATAGCACATGCGTTACTCATGTGTTTGTGGTAATGCTGGTTTAAGCAAACCTAATGTGCTGCCACTTGTATAAAAGTATAGCACATACAATTATGTAACGTACATAATACTTGATAATGATAATAAATGACTGTTACTGGTTCATGTATTTATTATTTATGATACTTTAAATTATTATTTTATTTTTTAAAAATATATTTTTATTGATTTCAGAGAAGAAGGGAGAGGGAGAGAGAATGACGAGAGAGAATGACGAGAGAGAATCATTGATTGGCTACTTCCTGCATGCTCCGCACTGGGGATCGAGCCTGCAACTTGGGCATGTGCCCTTGACTGGAATTGACCTAGGGACTCTTCAGTCCGCAGGCCGATGCTCTATCCACTGAGCCAAACTGGCTAGGGCTTAATTATTACTTTAGAGTGCACTCCTACTTATAAAGAAAAGTTTGCTGAAAAATGGTATGCCATGTTACATGCACCGTAGTCATGCATCTCATGGTGATCTTGTATCTTAATTGCATCATTTTCTCTTGTGCTTGGTTAGTCGCATGTTGTGTTGTATAGTAACATGCTGTTCAGGCTTGTAGCCTAGGAGCGATAGGCTAACCATAAGGCCTAGGTGTGTAGTGGGTGGTTCTGTCTAGGCCAGTGATGGCGAACCTATGAGGTGACACGCGAACTCATTTTTTTGGTTGTTTTTTCTTTGTTAAATGCCACTTAAATATATAAAATAAATATCAAAAATATAAGTCTTTGTTTTACTATGGTTGCAAATATCAAAAAAATTTCTATATGTGACACGGCACCAGAGTTAAGTTAGGGTTTTTCAAAATGCTGACACGCCGAGCTCAAAAGGTTCGCCATCACTGGTTTAGGCTATGTTAGTGCACTCTGATGTTCACACCATGACAAAATTGCCTAATGATGCATTTCTTAGAATATCGCCCCCCATCCCCATAATTAAGCAGAGCTTGAGTGTGTGTGTGTGTGTTTGTGTGTGTGTGTGTATATATATGTGTGTGTGTGTGTGTG
>NW_005366455.1:4168411-4197372 GCF_000412655.1 Myotis brandtii | reverse complement strand
AGAACCGATCAGTGACTTCATTTTTGACCATGACACTCCGGGTTAGGGGAAGGTAAACTTACTCATACTGGCATCATATTGTGTGTTTTTCTTCAAGCTCACAAAAGTACTTTCTATTTGAGGCAAGGAGGATTGTAGTTCCAAGCAGCCGCAATGCAATCGTTAGTGGCACTGTTTTTCCCTTTGCGGATTCAACTGAGTCAGAAAAGCGTATCGAGGTTGTACTTTTTCTGGACAAGAAGGGCAGAGAAAAATTGAGGAGGCCTCTGATCCACTCAGACGGCTCTTGAACCCATTGCCCGGCGGGCCATACCCTCCGTGGTGGTAAACAGGGCAATGCTACACCACATGCAGAGGAATGAGGCAGGAAGGATGACAGCAGGTCACTCGGGGAGGAGCAGGCACCCACAGCTTCAAAACCCTTCTTTGAAGGGACAATTCCTGTTGGAGAAATAACTCACCAGAGGACACACTCTCCAGTATATTTTAAACACATTTTGATATAAATAAAACCTTCTTATGCCTGTCCAGGCCACTAAGATTACCTGCTTACCCAGGAGATTGCCATGGAACACTGTTCTTTAGAAGTTTGAATGTGCATTGGTAGTGCTACCTGTGCATACTAATGGAATCAAGTGCAATATCTTGACATCCTGATTGGGGAAATTTCTGTGGTGAAAGAGAACATTTTGTGATTGTTTTAAAACCACGTGTATTTGTTATAAGGGGCAGGGGGGAAGCACACACCTGTAGGGGTGAGGAACCTTTTTTTTTTGTTTGTTTTATCCAAGGGCCATTTGGAACATCATTCACAGGCCATTCAAAATTATCAGCTTAAAAATTAGCCTGGTGTATTTGGTCAAACATTTAATTAACTCACCCCTAATGCCTTGGCAGGGCCAGACCAAATGATTTTGAGAGCCTCATATGGCCCGCAGGCCAGACATTCCCCACTCCTGCTGTAGAATATAGTAGTTGTAAAATATATATGGTAAGGCTGGTTACGTCTTTGCCTGACTAACAGTGCATTTACTTGGAAGAGCTTGGGGGGAGATAAAAATTGGTAAATATTCATATACGGTTCCAAAAAGATGTGCATGCCATTGCCTAAACTTGCTTCAAAAAGACCTCATGAAGTTGGACACCCTCCAAAGCTTTTATGGAACAACAAAGGAGATGATCAAACTGGTAGCTGCTCAAAGAGAAGCAAGAAGAAAAGAATAAAATAATGACTTTGAAATCCTATAGAAAACTTGAAGTGGAGAGATGATGTCCTTTGAAAATCTGTGAATAAGAGCAACAACACAATTAGCTTTCTAAGAATTAGAAATTTGCCCCCTGCCTACTCTCAGCCTTGCATTTTTACATCTCCTGTTCCTGCCAAGCGACTTGCCTTCCTATGTGTGGGAACTGGTTTACTCTTTCTGCATTTTGCTTGCTTTCTTTTCTCCGAAAGGAAGTGCCATGATGAATTTAGTCATGTTTCCAGACCTTATGCAGACATATCTATAATCAAGCCGCACTATTTGTCCTTCATTTCATGAGAATTAACATTAGATTAATTTTACCTTGTCTCTATTATTTTGGGATCCTTTTCTTTAAAAAATACATATTTTTTTATTGATTTCAGAGAGGAAGGGAGAAGGAGAGAGAAATAGAAACATCAATGATGAGAGAGAATCACTGATCGGCTGCCTCCTGCACACCCCCTACTAGGGATCGAGCCTGCAACCCAGGCATGTGCCCTGACCGGGAATCAACCATGACTTCCTGGTTCATAGGTCTCTGATCAACCAATGAGCCACATCGGCTGGGCTTCAGGATCCTTCTCATACTCTTATTCTTGTTGCTCATTGCTTTCCCGGTAGTTTATTGCAGCTACAGTAACTAGCAGCAGCAGCAGCAGCAGCAGCAGCAGCAGCAGTGGCAACACTAGCTGACACCTGTCCAGTATCACTCAGGGACGATGTGGTCCTGAGCCTTTTGAGTGAAGTATTTCATGAAATCTCTCTGCATCTCTATAATGTAAATACTATTATAATGCCCAATAATGTTTCATTGCCTAAATAGTTGTGATTTTGAATTATATTGCATTTTAGGTTAAGCTAATATCTTACTGAAATTTTTCTTTAAAAAAGGACATATTGATTTATCCAATATGACTTATAAAATTATGTACCAAACAATGTAGACCTTTTCCTAGTCAGGTCAAGAAGTATTTAACAAATATACTCCCCCTGCAAATTCTTGATGTTTATTTAGCATTACATATAGTCAGGTAGCTCCTAAGTTGAGAATAAAGTTGGGTCTGGAGTACATATGTTCCTAATCTCTGCGTATCTGAAATGAGGAATTCTTTCTGCCATTCTGTTTACGTTTCAATGCTTTGAAATGAGAGTTTCAATTCTTGGGCTTATAATTCGTATAGGTGATATAAACTAGACCCCATCCAGTATTCTCTGTTCTTTTTAAAAAAATATATTTTATTGATATTTTACAGAGAGGAAGGGAGAGGGATAGAGAGTTAGAAACATCTATGAGAGAGAAACATCGATCAGCTGCCTCCTGCACACTTCCTACTGGGGATGTGCCCACAACCAAGGTACATGCCCTCAACCGGAATCAAACCTGGGACCCTTCAGTCTGCAGGCTGATGCTCTATCCACTGAGCCCAACCGGTCAGGGCTATTCTCTGTTCTTTATGTTAATAGTGTTGTAGTCAGTCGGATCCAAACTGGTTTTTATTAGGTAATATTAGTAGCTGTGCTTGTGAAGAAAAGCAATAACAGGGCAAGGATAATGGGGTTTGTGTGGGGGTAACCATAGTATAAGAAGGTTGTAGGGGATGTGAAGGATTGAGGTTTAAAAATATGTTAGCTAGCCCTGGCCTTTGGCTCAGTTGGTTGGAGCGTTGTCCCTTACACCAGAAAGTGGTAGGTTCAATCCCCAGTCTGGGCATACAGGAGGCAAACGATCTATGTTTCTCTCTCACATTGATGTTTCTCTCTCTCTTTCTCTCCCTCTCTCCCCTTTCTTCCCTCCCTCCCTCTCTCACTCTAAGATCAATTTAAAAATGTGTAACTATATGCTTAGGGAACTTTGAAAAATTTTGGAAACACATGAATTATTTGAGATGGCAAATTTTCATAGAAAAGAAGGGAATAGACCAATATTTGTGGTTTGTGTTTTCTAATATCTTATTCTTATATGTAGATATCTTGGTTTTGGTAAAAATTAAATTGCTTTGTAATTATTTGTTCCTGATATGCTGTATATTTCATAAAAATTTTATGTAATGGCACATCTACATTTTCACCCTGTAGTTATAATTTTTTGTTGTTGTGGGAATGATCATATTAATTTTTTGAGTAGAATAAAAAGAGTTATATAATAGGACATTTCCTATTTATTAATGTTCATGCATATATTAATATTTTAATGTTAGTTTTTGTTCAGGAAGATGTCTTCAGCTTTTCATTTTGGAGATAAAATTGACAATCACATTAAAAATAAAAGCCCTCAGTACGAAAGGGTTTATGTATTCTCACTGAGTTTAAAACAAAGGATGGATGGGTATTTGTAGTAGTTGGAGTGATTTTTAATAAAGAAAGTATATTTTAAAATTATGGTAAATTTTCAACTTACAAATAAGTAGATAAGAGAAAAACATATCCCTGCTACACTGTCTTACTACAACCATAGCCACTTCCTGACTTTGCTTGTTTGAAAACGAAACCTATGCCCCAAAATTCTTGGCTCAATTTGAAGCAAATCTGAGATGTTATATTTCATTCATAAATGTTTCTATTTGTGTCCCTAAAAGATGAGGATTCTTTTTAAAGTATCACCATATCATTTCAAATTTAAAAACAATGAACAATTTGCCATTATCACTTGATAGATCAAGGTTTAAATTTCACTCTCATATATTTTTATAGTTAGCTTTCTTGAATCAAGATTCAAACAAGGCCCACACATTATACTAGTAAGTCTCTTTTATATATTGGTCTCCCTTTCCCCTCCTATTCGTTCCTGCAATTTATTTCTTGAAGAAACAGGACCATTTTTCCTCTGTTGTTCTCTGAAGTCTGTCTTTTGTTGATTGCATTTCATTATTGCATTCTGTGTTTATCATGTTTTCCTGGTGTCTCTATTTCTCTAAAGTGATTTGTCCTGGAAGTTCAATCAATTTTTTTTTGGGGGGGGGGGCGAGTAGGAATATTTCATAGCTGTTTCATGTATCTAAGGTCACATAACATAGTTATTTCTCACTTTGATGTTAGTGGCTATGGATAATCATTGCCTAGAGCCATTGTTTCATTACTTGTTTGCAAAAAGGTTATATCTCATTATTCTTTCTTCATTTATTAGTTGGAATAATACTAAGGAGAGATATTTTCATCTATCTGAGGGACAGATAGAAGACTTGATACTTTTGCTTTTCTGCTAGCTTTCAGAAAATGGGTTGGTTCCCTAGAATCCTCAGAGGTGTCTTGGTACCTTATAAAATATAAGTTATTATGAACATATGGGTAATAAACCTATCACTATTCTCCATGCTTAAGTTTCCTCATCGCTTAGCCAGTGGGAGCCTCTGCAGTTGATAGTCTGTGAAGGCTTCCTTGCTTTGTGCTGTGACATCTCCCAGGCTCACGTACTTTCCCTACCCCAGGCCAGGCTCACTGTTCTCCATGGAACCCTGGGTGCTTTCTGTGTGAGATGGAACTTGGCGAACCATGATGTAGGTGCCCTGAGCAATCATTGTTACTGGGTTGGTCACCGTGTGTAGGTTTTTTTCCAATGGACAGAGCGTTTTAGAAACAAATGTACCTCTAGAGTTTATGCTGTTTTCAACCAAAATTTAGAATGATATGATTTTTTTTAACTTGATTTTATATTTGCATCTCTTTTCTCTAACATATCTTGCTTCCTAAAGAATTAACATAATTTGTTTGGAAGTGTTATCTGTTTGTCCCTAAAAGAGATAGAGACCTGGCTCACAGGTCCTGAGGCTACCTATGTTGAGAAGGAATTTCAAGTTCAGTCTCAGTGAGGGGCAGGTTTCTGGGCAGAGTTCCATGTGCCACATCCCTACAGGGAGGTGTTAAAGACAGGTTACTTAAGAGAGTGATAGCAGGGATATAAGGGATAGGAGAGGTCTGGCTCTGCCAATTTACCCGTCACCTGTTTACAGTCTTGTAAAATTGGGGTAGTGGTAATCTACATCCCAAGTCTTTTATGGAAGATAATACATGTGAAAATACTGTGTAAATTATTAATGTATCATAATAGAAATAATTTCCCCGTCTTATTAAAAAATAATGTGTTTTTGAACCACTGGACTTTTGATTAGCTTTTTTGTCAGGTTTTGTTTATTCTTACAGGGTATTTTTTTTTTTGTTTTTTTTTGTTAGGTTGCTGGGATAGCCTTCATAATTATCTTCTTTAACTGAACTTCCTTGTAGTTCGATTTATATGTTTGTGGACTTCTCTTGAGGAGAATACTCAATGGCTTAAATATTTGTTTGGCTTAAATACTACATATTTTTGTTTTAATTGATTTATAATATAAACTGAGTATAGAAGGGAGAATTAAAGTAAAAGGGAATTTATAGAAAAGCCTGTTTCTTGTTTTTGGTAATGCTTCATTTCTTTTGTTCAGTGTCATGGATACGGTAGATGCCAGAAGTGTATCTTTGTGGGTAGAGCTAACTAATCTTTTTGTTTGGTGGGATCTAACTTCAGAGTTCTGACCTCATAACATGAAAACAAATGGCAAGTACAGGTCAAGTAAGTGAGCTGGACACACTGTTATGTGCATGGCGTTGCTAGGCTTGTTATCAATATTTGGCTCATAGGCTTTCTTAGCCAAGACTCTAAAGACCCAGTTGGTATTTTTTTAAAAATTATTTTAATATACTCGGACCGGTTTCCCCCTCTATCTTGGGGCTGTTTATCCACATGAGGTCTGATGGAAAGTGGCCAGCACGCCTTCCTAGCTGTACAGGTGCTTCCTTGGCCCTGCCTTCAGGAGCCCTGTTCTGTTCCCTCCCACCATCCTGTGCTCTCACAGGCCCCAAATTTGTCCTTTCCTCTGGTTTCGTAGCCTTGCTTCATTCTAGCCTAGATTCCTTGTGGTTAGCTTTCTTTCTAATTTCTTATCATGGGTCAATGATAATTACCAAAACTTACACTTTATTGTTTTTCAAATACATTCTGGCTCTACCAGCATTTATAGCCAACCTATGCTATTGGCAGTGGCCTTCTCCTTGTAGCCTGGGCTTCTACTAGTAAAACACCATTACAATATTTCCATATAGAGTTTCATAACACTCATTTGAAATTTACCAAAAGTTACATCTCTATAAGGAGTTAAAAATTGTTGCTATTCTTAATTATTTCTAGTGTGAAATAAAAGAATCATATTACAAACCTTTGGAAAATAAAGGAAATAGATAATTGTATTATTCTTTCATACTCATCATTACTTATGTCTTTTTTTTTCTTGTGGTCCCATCACCATTTATTTTTATATACAGTTGTTGTAGAATACACTTTTTTAAAACCCTCATCCGAGCATATCTTTTCCATTGGTAGAGTGGAAAGGAGAGAGGAGGGGGAAAGAGAGAGAGCTAGAGAGAGAAACATCCATGTGAGAGAGACACATCAATTGGTTGCCTCCTGTACTCACCCCTACCAGGGCTGAGGAATGTGCAACCTGGCTACGTACTCTTGACCAGAAATGGAACCCAAGTCTGTGGGCCGATGCTCTAATGACCGAGCAAACCATCCAGAGCCTAGAGTACATTTTAGTTGTTTGTACTAAACATGACCAATAAACTCAAGATTTATGTGTTTTATAGGATTTATAATGAGCACTGAAAGAAAAATTTTATAAGTTTGTCTGTTCTTATGGTAAAAATGTAATAAATTTTAAAGATATACATGTTTTGAATTTTTACAAAGTCTCTAAGTATTGTACTCCTGTTCCACTGTTAACAGTTCATTATATTTCCTCCCATATTTAATATACCTGTAGATGTGATATAACCATCAGTTTAAAAAATGTATACCATCTGAGATATGTGCATAACCTATCTATTTCCTTTATGTTCCTCTATTATTAGGCATTTACCAATTTCTAATATATTACTATTGTAAACACTTAGGGTGAGCATTTTTGTGCATATAGTCTTTTCATATTTTGGATTATTTCTTTAGATTAAAACCCCAGAAGTAGCTCTAACCAGTTTGGCTCAGTGGATAGAGCATCGGCCTGCAGACTGAAGGGTCCCAGGTTCGATTCTGGTCAAGGGCATGTACCTTGGTTGCGGGCACATACCCAGTAGGGAGTGTGCAGGAGGCAGCTGATCGATGTTTCTCTCCCATCGATGTTTCTAACTCTCTACCCTCTCCCTTCCTCTCTGTAGAAAAATCAATAAAATATATTAAAAAAACAAAACAAAACCCAGAAGTAAAACAATGAGGTTAAAAGTATTAATATTTTACTACTCTTGATTTACATTCCTGAATAGCCTTCTATGAGGTTGCAACCATTTATGAAACCTTTAGCAAATTGCTCAGTTTCTCCCCTGTCACCCAGTCCCCCCCACCATGCACATTGCTCATTTGTTGGAGGTTTAATATTCCTTTTGAGCTTCAAAACAGTTCAAGTCTCTACTTTATAAGATTCCTTAGATTTTGAAAAGGAGAATGAAGATTTTACTGCAGTGGGACAGGCACAGGAGAGGGATGCAGAAGAGATGTGAGGTCCTGGAAGACCCTGGCAGTAGAGGTGGCGGGTGTGAGTGAGGGAGGCAGAGTAAAACTGCTTTCCTGGCGTTATTCCTGCTAACCTATGTCTAAGCTGTAGATGTGTCCGTATCCTTTGCTAAGGAATAAACCCGGGACTGGATTTTAAAAATGAACATCACCCTCAGCAATCAAGCTGTGCATTTGCTCATAGAAAAAAATTAGAAAGTTACAAGCAATGGTTTCTCAGTTTCTATAGAATCGATTGTGACATGTATACTTTATTGAAGATGTGGTAACCGGGTTTCAGAGTTAGGAACCTGCTGCATGCCAGGCACGTATAAAGGTAGAAGTTTGCTATCTCCCAGCACATCATTAAAGATTGCTTAGCAACCCTGTACGTTTCTGAAGATGATTTCATAGATATCATCTACTGCTTTATGGAACGGTGATTAGGCATGCCAATTGGGTCCTCTGAGTGAATGTGGTCAGGTGCAGATGAAAAACTGGAGAGCTGCGATCTAGCACTGCAATGTAGTGAATTGATTTTCACACGTTGAGTATTGCTGCTTGCTACATGTATATATATATTTAAACTGGCTTTAGCTAAGTGTAATTTTGTTATCTAGAGCAAACTAGACTTTGGAAATGGTATTTGTGTGACCATTCAAGACTGTAGTAATAAGATTTTACACAGTTCTAATGAAAATAGACATGTTGAGCCCTAGTGGTTTGGCTCAGTGGATAGAGTGTCAGCCTGTGGACTGAAGGTTCCCAGGTTCAGTTCCGGTCAAGGGCACATGCCCGGGTTGCAGGTTTGATCCCCATTAGGGGCCGTGTAGGAGGCAGCTGATCCATGATTCTCTCTCATCATTGATGTTTCTATCTCTCTTTCCCTCTCTTTTCCTCTCTGAAGTGGATAAAAAAATATATATATTTTTAAAAAGAAAATAGACATGTTGAATGTAGCATTAAGCCATTTCATTACTCTATTAGAAGCCCTGCTAAGATAATTTTTTGGCCTTCAAATGACAATGCATTAATTACACCTTGTGTGTAGTATGTGTTCTCCATCGACAGCTGACTTGGGTGCTCATCAACAAGATGTCCTTGGGCAAGTGTCTTTTTAACTCTTCTGAGGCTGGCTCTATGATCTGTAAATTGTCTCTGACAAATTGGTGCCAACAGTACTCTGGGAACTCCAACTAGAGTGGGCAGAGGACAGGCAGAGACCAAGCCTCAGGGTCCTGAGATTGGGGAAACTGAACAGCAAAACTGTTTTCTATGTGGGGTGGAGTCTGGAGGAAAACATTACAAATACAGTCTTAAAATTTATCTGATTCATATAGACATTTCTAGCAGAAGGTGGGGAAGAACATAAAAATCAGATATTCTAAGTGTTCTGGTTGGTTGAAGACGATTTCCAGAACAGAATTTCTAGGAAAGTTTGATTTTAATAAGGATGAAAATAAATATTACTGTGATTGATAACTTTTGTTTAGTGCTTACTTTGTACTAGGCACTGTGATAAGTATTTTTATATATATAATCAAATTACTTCTGTCAATGGTGCTTTTTAAAGATAGATATTCTTATTATCTTTATCAGATGAGGATATCAATACCAGAAAGCTCCAGTGACGTGCTGTTCCAGTGGTGGGGATATGAGATGGTGTGCAAGCTGTCTGAATCCAGTGTCTGCAGTGGTGGGGATATGAGATGGTGTGCAAGCTGTCTGAATCCAGTGTCTGCAGTGGTGGGGATATGAGATGGTGTGCAAGCTGTCTGAATCCAGTGTCTGCAGTGGTGGGGATATGAGATGGTGTGCAAGCTGTCTGAATCCAGTGTCTGCAGTGGTGGGGATATGAGATGGTGTGCAAGCTGTCTGAATCCAGTGTCTGCAGTGGTGGGGATATGAGATGGTGTGCAAGCTGTCTGAATCCAGTGTCTGCAGTGGTGGGGATATGAGATGGTGTGCAAGCTGTCTGAATCCAGTGTCTGCAGTGGTGGGGATATGAGATGGTGTGCAAGCTGTCTGAATCCAGTGTCTGCAGTGGTGGGGATATGAGATGGTGTGCAAGCTGTCTGAATCCAGTGTCTGCAGTGGTGGGGATATGAGATGGTGTGCAAGCTGTCTGAATCCAGTGTCTGCAGTTTACCTGCTGTTCCCACTGCCTTAGCCGGGTACCCTCTACTGTCCTTCCAGATCCACTCTTTACTTTCCCTTCTCCTCACCATGTAGGTCCGGGAAGGTGGTGACCCTCCTGAAATGCATTAACAGGTACCCGTGTGCCTGGCTTCCAAACTGTTGAGCCAGTGGGAGGTGCACGGAGGGAGAACATAAGGCAAAATGAGAGAATGATTAGAGTAATCTGTATCTTGGTTGCCTCCCTGCCAGGTTGGCTGTGTATCTCAGGTCACAGAACGCTCTCCAGGATCCTGGTAACTGCTCTCTCTCCTTTTCCATTCAGGGTACGAGGTCAGTTCTTGTTACTAGACCTGACGTACTGCACTGTCCCTTCTTGGTTACCACAAACCCTGGCCATACATTTGTAAATAGGCCCTCATTAAATTCTCTTGAATTACTCAGTTGGAGGGTGCCATTGCTTCTTGCCAGAACCCTGACTGATGCACCGGCTCTCCATTGTAAGCAAATGAACCACACTAAGATGAATGCTTGCATTGTAGGCAGTCAGCAAATATTCATTAAGTATCTACAAAGCCATGAGGCTCTGTGCTAGGTGTAGTAGGGTGACTGAAGAAGCAGGAGGAATGGGCCCTGCCCTTTTAAAAAGCAAAAGGTTATCAAGGAAGATGGTGCATTTAATTGGACAATACAGGCAGCAAGGGCTAAATGCAACATGAACTTGGACCAGAGAGCTCTCTGCTCTGCTCTGGCAGAGGAAAGGATGAGCAGGTGCTTCGTTGGAGCTTGTAAGGACTGGTAACATTTAGTCAAAATGATAGAAGGAATGTGCAAAATGTGTTTTTGGGTAATGAGAAGGTAAGTCTAGGTGGAGCTAAGGGCTCCTGAGAGGGAATAGTGGGGGATAGATGACGTGTGCACTTATGTGTTAAAAAGCTATTTTTTTGGTTTGTTTTTAATATTGATAAAAAACAAAACAAAACAACACACGATCTGTACCCACATTAGTGTTATACATATGGTTGTTCATGCCTGTGGTAAATTAAACCTGGTTTGATATAGGGGATAATGCTTCGATTAGCCCCTCCCTTTTTTGGAAAGGAACCGGAGTTTCTTTGAGTATCTGTTGACTGTGTGTGTCAGGCCTGCTGTTGTGTTTGGACACACCACGGTTGTAATTCATACTCTTGGTTCAACAACACGTTTATATATAATTATCATTACTTTGTAATTACAGCAATAAAATCCATTCTGTGGGAACTAGTCCAGTATTTAGAACACTGAAAATAGTGTGCTTAGTACCAGTTATCACAGTGATTTTTCCAATGCTTGCATTTCTAAGAAATCAGCCTCCACTGAACTTCAAAACAAAACTGATGTCTAATAAAATTTCCCTTTTAGACATGGCAGTTCTCTATAGAACCTGAAAAGGAAGACTTTAAATCAAAAGGAATATTCACAAAATGACTTACACTCTTCTATTTAGAAATATGAAAGAGAAGAAAAAATCATCAAATTATATCTGAGAAAAACATCTGGAGGCTTGAATTATCTTGAATTATTAAATAAAGCTTTACCTTATTTAGAAATTAAGTTGGTTCAAACGTAAACCTAAGGGTAGGGTGGAAATTGACAACTTGTATGTATGAGACTGGATGGCCCATTTGATCCTTTGATTCCTCTTGGTTTAAAGTATTCCTTGGAAAGCTACATGGAATTCTATCTGAGCTTGTCTCCATGTAAGTATCTATTGTTGCACTGGTCTCTGCAACACTTAGACCAGTGGTTCTCAACCTTCCTAATGCTGCGACCCTTTAATACAGTTCCTCATGTTGTGGTGACCCCCATCCATAAAATTATTTTCATTGCTACTTCATAACTGTAATTTTGCTACTGTTATGAATCATAACGTAAATATCTGATATGCAGGATGTATTTTCATTGTTACAAATTGAACATAATTAAAGCGTAGTGATTAATCATAAAACCAATATGTAATTATATATGTGTTTTCCGATGGTCTTAGGTGACCCCTGTGAAAGGGTTGTTCCACCCCCAAAGGGGTCGCGACCCACAGGTTGGCGACCCACAGGTTGAGAACCGCTGACTTAGACCCTGGCTCACTGGCCCCAACTGAAGCCATTGATTGGACCACAGGAGGAGGGAGCAGTGGGAGGAGGATATAAACAGTGCAGACAACACAGTGCTGGGGTGGGCTTTCCCCATGCCATGGGAGAATCTGAAACACAGTTATAGTGTTGCTTCTGATGAAATAGCCACAGTAATTTAATGATGTATGTTTTTCCTAATGATTAAATAGATATCATTATGAGGAAGCTTGCACCAAAATTACTTGGAAAACTCTTTAGCGTGATTAGGGAAATTTCTGATTCCTGTCAATGGTGATAGTAACATACAGACATCTGTATGAGGCTATAGCTATCAAAACATGCATCATTTATCAGAAGATTGAGAAATATATTCCTAACCAAGACCATCCCAGTATTAGAGAAAGGTATGACTTCATCTTATCTGCTTATCCTCTTCCAGGAGATTCAGTTTTTCCCTCCCTACAATGAATGCTCTAGTCTTGTTCTGGACTTTACCCTCATCTCCAAACACTTGCAGGAGGTCATTCCTTGAATATCTCACTGCCACCTCAGATATTTGCATGTCTAAAATAGAACTGAATATGTTCTTGCAAATTTGACTCCTTATATCACTTAAGAGAAGTTGTAAAAGAAAATACCAATCGCCTACTTGTTCAAATTAGGAACTGCAAATTCTTTGACACCTTTTCCAACGAAAGTTCATTTATACAATGGTTGCATGAAATTAAAGGTTGATTGCTAATCCTTCCTGGAGCCAACCCTATTAAAAAGAAAAACTGACCCTGATTGAGAGGATGAAGTCAAAGGTCCATTGTCCAACATTTTATATGTTGGTGCTGTTAGATTACCAGCCTTTAGGAGTCTTCCTGATCTCATGCCCCTTGCATGAATTCTTAGTAACACCAATTTACTTGTTTGTCTTCTGAATAGGGCTTGTCCCTTTCTCTACTCCTTTGCTCACACAGCCCATTCAGTGTAGAATGCTTTGATAGTTCTCTTTGCCCAGTGATCTTTGTCTACCCTTCAAAACCCAGTCAAGTCATACCTCCCTTGAATTCTGTCTAGGATGCCTCTTTCCCAAATGTTGTGTTATGTTTTCATGGGGTCATAGCTCTACTTAGGGACAGAAAGTTTCTTGAAGACAGGGACCATCAGTCCTTCATTTAATTATTCTGAGTGCCTGGAACACATATCCAGCAAATACTTTTGGTTGATCTTTTCTTTTCTTTTTTTCTTTCATTTCAGCCCTGCTGATCATTTTACCTTCATTTGTGGTCTTGAAAATCTTTACTTACCAAAAACAGACTTATTAATATTTATCACTGCTGTGTTAACTCAAAGTGAAAAATAATTCTAATGACTCTTTTAAAAATAAATGCAGATATTTTTTTTTACTTTTCAAAATTAGAAATATTTCCCTTGTTACGTGGTTTGAACAATATTAAATTTTAAAATACTTTTACATTGGATACTAATAAAAGAAAAAGTGGAGGGTTTGTCATAGGATTATTCCTAGGATAAATAGTCTTTTTCTTTGAGAATATGCAATTTAAAAATATTAGAATATAGTGAATCCTAACTGAGGTTTATTGTATATGAAATCATAACTCATGTTAAGAGTTGGATCTGCATGTATTTGCCGTATATTCATATGATACTCATAAAACAAAAATATTCCTCCTTAATAAATAGGGTAAAAACACAAAAAGGCATATTTGAACTCCCTTTCAAAGGTTCAGAACCAGTAAAATTATGTTTCTGCTCTTGGTTTCCACTTCCTTAAGATATACTCCGTGCAAGTAGAGGAGAAGGAGCGGAATCTACTCCAGATGTGTTCCTTATCATTTCACACTTGCTCATACGTAATCTTTGTTTCTTATTATTAAGAATGATGATTAATAACTTAATTCTTGCTGGAGAAACCAAGGTACATTGAAAAGAATTGGAACTGGTTGAGAGCTTAATGAAGGCTATGCTAAAATCTTTCTAAACCCTGTTTTTTTAGACCATATTTTTCCAACTCATTACATGAAACAAACAAATGAGAGCATGATTACTCACTTACATATGAGTATTTGTCTGAAGATCATACATAGCAAAATTAATTGAAACTCTTCACTGTACTAATTTAAGGAGTGTATATTGTCATAATTTGCCTCCATTACTTTATTTTGATGATGTATTTTGCTAAGCTAAGATACATGCTGTTAAAACTCAAGAAGCTTTACAAAATATTTATTAATTAAAAATCAAATATAAGAGCTTTCTGACTATATATATATATATATATATATACATTTGCTTTTCATATTTTCTATGTTTGGGGGGTATTTAACTGACACCTTTAGGTGCAAAGCCCTGTACTAGAAGCTATGAATAATTTAATGATCACTTAGACATGATCCAAACGTATTTGGCAAAGAAAGACAAATGTGTAACTATTATAAAATAATATACTATGGCAGATCATTTTTGTGATTGCTAGATGACATTAACTTTCCATTTTGCATTTGGGAACATGCTGGAATTTCATATTTTGACCTTTATTCAAAGACACTCTGAAGGCTAACCATTAAAAAAGACCCCCCCTATTAAAATTCTTCCTGTCAAAATATTGCATAAGAGAAAAGGCAAACTAGAGTTGCTTTACATAGTAAGTATAGGATTGAGTGCTAGGTGTGGAGTTGGTTTATACATTTTCTTTCACATTTCCATAGATACAAATTTCCTACGTACTTCATTGAATTCTGCACAATATAAAAAGGATTATTCATTATTGCCCCTAAGTTTTTAAAACATCTCTTGGTCATAGTAAATAGATAAAGTAAAGTAAATAGTAAAGCCTGAAAAAAATTCTAAGAAGTGGTTTCTTCATTGTGTGTAGTCACTATGCAAGCCATTGCCTCTTGTAAATATGAGAGATCATTCTTTTTCCACTTACCTCGAGGTTGAAGACTGGTAAAAGGAAAGTTGTTGCAGAACCCCCAGATGATGCCCTGGACAGTTATTTTTCTTTTATTTTCAAACCTTGGAGAAGTTAATACAAGTTAGATACCATTCTTATCATTAGATAGATTTCTAGAAATTATGGGTAATGCTCATGTTAGTTTCAAATAATTATTATTCATTTCCATTACGTGAGTTACTACTATTAAAAACACTTTGGCTCCAGGATCCAACAGAAGTCATCAGATTGAAGGACCCCAACTTTTATTTCCATGGTGCAATCTATTATCAATGTGTCTATGAGTATTTTATTCCTATCTAATAACTTATGTGAAGAAATAGTCAAGTGCCCAATCAATCCTCATGATCTTTGCAGACATTTAAAAGCTTCTGGATATTAAAATGCACTACCTAGGTTCCATTTCTTTGAAGGTATGTATAGCAAATGGCTTAGTCCTTGAAAGTTTAAGTAGCCAGGCCAGCTTTCATGCTGTCTGAGATGTTTTAGCATTCTCGGTCTGTAAGCAGTGTGGATATGCTGATGTCAGAAAATGCTAAGTCCTCAATTTGCATTCTTAGATATGTTACTGCTTTGAGTGTTACGAAATGCTCTTGACCTCAAGAATAATCAATAGCAGAGATTTTAGCATTCTATTACTTAGTTGGAAGAATCCTAGTAATTTTGACAAAATTGGACAGTAGTATTGCATTCCATTACACTAATGTTTGTCTCACAAAGATAGCCTCAAAGAAGTCATTTTTCTGTATTCTCACCTGGCACTTTCCATGCTGGCACTGGGAAGAGGGAACCTCTTTTATTCTGTATGAAACAGCTGTCCTGGCCAGGGGTCTTTACCTCAACTCCAAGGGAGCTGGACAGGGAAGGCAAATGAATGAAGTAGACCCTGTGAAGGCATTAAGGAGTGTTGGAGACTGGCCATGTGGATGGTACACAGATTATGTGCAAGTGTGTGCAGTGTGATGGGTCCACTTGATTACTTTACACTGAAATGCAGGCCCAGTTTTGAAAGATTACATGATTTTTTCACAGCTGCTGGAAAATCAGATATCTATGCAAAATTTTCTATATTTAAAATATTGTGCAAATCAAGCAAAACACTTTTAATGGGTCAGGCTGTGGTTTGCACTATGATCTAGACTAAACTACATGTGGGTGGTAGCATCGAGACCATTTTATCATTATCTGAAGAACTTTCATACATTATTTAATAGCCATATTGACTGACATTAATCTGTCTTTATAAACTGGGTATTATTTATGAAAAAGATTACAATACAACACCTAGGTCCAAGCCAAAGTTCCTTATCACATTAAGCATAAACTGGCAACTGTTACTGTTTAATTCTAACAATAATGTCATCCTTTTTCTCAGATTGGAAGACTCTGAGCTAAACCTATTTTCTGTCTTTGTGGGAGCTTCAGAGCAATGTGGTTCTACTTGAAAAAGCCCCTACAGATAACTCACCTCCAACCTTGAAGGTCTTTGCATGAGAAGAGGTGTGAAGTGCTTGCTGATTGCTCTCAGGGAAGTCTCTAGATAATGTACTTCCTTTTCATCTGTTCTCCTTAGGGAAGATGTCATTCAAGAAATGTTTATTGAATATTGGATCCTCTAAATTATAAATTCCCATCCCTTGTGTTGTCTCCCTTGGTCTGAAATTTTTCTCCTTCAATCAATAGTTTCTATTTCAACCATGTTTATCATTGCAATTAACCATCTCCTTCCAATTGGTCTTCGCAAATTTTTTTGAAAAGCAACAGTTACTTCCAAGTCTCCTAAAGAGAAATATATTCCCTTTCCATCCCCAGTCATTAAACATTTAAAACAAAGAAAGTTATTTTATTGAATACCTATAGTTTGCCAGGTAAGATGCAAAGTTGGAGGGGAGTAGGAAAATAAATAAGACATAGAAATGTGTGCCTCTAAAAAAGATGCTAACATACTGTTATGTCAATACTGTTGCTGGCAGGCATTCAGATGGTATATAATAAATCATCAGTAGATCAAGTGTCATCTAGTTAAGTGCTGATCTGGGTTCCTTAAAGTTCCCAAAGTGTATCTGTGAAATGACTACTCCTGTACTAAATTATGTTCCCTTAAACAAGTTACTGCTTTTCCTTGTCAGTAACATCACCCCTGCTCCATCCTCATAACATTTCTTTTGCCCTTTATTTTCTTTTAGGAACATAAGACTTGTATGCATGCATATAAGCCTAACCAATGGACACAGACAACAGGGTGGTGAGGGCATGAGTGGGGAGGTGGGGGGTAATGGGGGGTTAAGGACACATATGTAATACCTTAATCAATAAAGAAATTTAAAAAATAACTAATTAATTTCTGCTAATAATAGCAAGAGTGTGATCTTTTATAAATCCTAGGGAAAAATATTACTGAAATCTAGTTGATCTTAACTCATATAACTTTAATTTTAAAGTATTAATGAATGAATTTACAGAACATGCAATGTTGCTTTGTGAGATATGTCAAAAATGAAGCCACTAATTCTCAAATTGTCCTAGAACTTTGGGAGCAGTCCAGTAGGAGTTTAAACCTGACTTCCTTCCCTCTCAGTCTGAATACTTCCTTCTGATTGACTGGTTGAGTGTTGATGCTTTGATCAGAGAGTTCTGCCATCTAATTCCCCTGCTATTTCTACAGGTCAGGACTCCTTTAAAAAAAAATTATTGATTTCAGAGAGGAAGGGAGAAGAGGAGAGAGAGATAGAAACATCAATGATGAGAGAGAATCATGGATCAGCTGCCTCCTGCACGCCCCACACTGGGGTTTGAGCCCACAACCCAGGCATGTACCCTGACAGGGAATCTAACCATGACCTCCTGGTTCATAGGTCGATGCTCAACCACTGAACCATGCTGGCTGGGCCAGGACTCCTTTTAAGTCAGGCTAGTGCTTGGCCATTATTACTCTTCTTGATAACTGGTAGATCCAAGGACCTTGTTCAGGCTCTTAGTTTCTCCTCAGTCATGCTTTCTTGTTGTTTCTAGGAACAGGTAGTAATCCTTCCTCCTTCCTATCTCACCACCCAAAGAATGTCCTGGGAAAGATTATCCTGTGACATCATTCATCCTAGATGGGAGTGCTCAGCGCCCTACCAGACGTGACCCTGGTGCTGAGGACTTCTCCATTCCCGCTTGCTCTGTTTCCCTCCTGCTAGACAAGAATACCTGGGAGGAGTGTCAAGTACAAATTGGTAGTTACAGAATAGTCATGGGGATATAAAGTACAGCCTAGGGAATATAGTCAATAATATTGTAATAACTAAGTATAGTGATGGGTGGGCACTGAAAATATCGAGGGGACCACTTAGTCAAGTGTATGCGTGTCTAACCACTATACATACTCCTGAATGTAATACAAAATAATACTGCAAAAAAAAAAAAAAAAAAGATGTTGCTGTAGAAGGCCTTGGAGTCTCTGTAGCCCATAGGAGTGAACCCAGCTACAATTTGCTTTCCCTTTAAAAAAAAAGTCTACCCAAGACATTTAATAATCAAACCAAGTACTGCATGACTAGAGGCAGAATAAGCCATGATAATCAGACAACCTTTCTCCATCTCCTTTTGGAATATAGTTCTCTGCTACAGGGGTGTTCAAACATTTGGTCTCAGGACCTCTTTGCTCTCTTAAATCCTTGAGGAACTCAGTGAGCTTAAGGTTATGTGCCTTATATTTATTAATATTTTAGATTAGACATTAAAACTGAGATGTCTCAATTATTTTAAAATTTTATTCATAAATAAGCCCAGTGCATGGTAACAAAAATAACATTTTTTTGAGCAGTAACTATTTTTCAAAACAAAAAAAAAAATAGTGAGAAAAGTATTTTTATTTACATTTTCACATATCTTTTTAATGTCTTACTTAATGGGAGATGGCTGGACTCTCAGATTTATTTTTGCATTCAGTCTGTTTTGATATGCTCCTTTGGTTGAGGTTTATGAAGGCAGATATAATATATCTTATATAGATATATAGTTGGGAAAATGTGTATATCCTTTTTTATAATTACACCAAAACTTGACAAGTGGTAATTTAAGGAATTTTTGGCAAGGAACAACCAGAAACCATATCAATTAACTTCTAATCCTCTACTAACTTAAAATCCATTGGTCTATCTTGAATTTTGAATGGATGTTTTTACTTAGACATTATTTTGTAATGTCATACAATTGTCCCTTGGAAAATATTGGTAAAATTTTATGCAGATTTTGCAAGTATTAACACATTTCATTGTATGAATCAGAATTATGTTAAGTAATATCACCACCAATCTTATCATAAAGATCTTTTAGTATTGGGAAGCTGTGAATCTCATGGAGGTGATACAAGTTATCCAAAACTCTAATTTTTATTCAAATGCTGGAATTTTATTATTGGCAACGAATGCTATCAATTTTCCTTGATGTGGCAGGCTAGCTTTATTAGTTTTCAAAAAAATGTCAATTACCAAACTTCATTATATACCATGAAGGAGTGGAATATGCTATTTTTCTCCCTTTATCCAAGGACCAAGACTAAGCAAATAGTTCCATTTACATTTGCCACATTTTGGTAATTTTTCCTCTCAATTTGCCATTGTGAGTAAGTAGCTTGAGCTTTTTCTGAGCTGTAACCTCAGTATCCTTATCCCCAGCCTGGTCTTACTTGTTGGCTCACCCATCCCCTCTTGTCTTGCCCATCAGTGCCTGTCCTACCATCCTGCTGTGAGGGTTTCACTCATCTTCCTGAGGTTCCTCATAGCTTATCCTGAGCTCTGTGTCCAGACATCCTTCCACCAAATTTTAATGCTGCTTTGGTGCAACTGTAACCCTGTCCTTGGTTACAGCGTCAGTACTTACAGATATTTGTTGAACTTACACCCATACTGTGACCTCTAAGTGTTAAGGGCAAGCACACTTCTGGAAGCTAGTGTCATCTCTGTTTTTTCTAATAGTTATGTTGGCCTTACCAAATGAAGAAAACCATTTCACTAATTAGTTTGTTTTGGTTTTGAAATGTGAACGTGAGATTGAAGGCAGATGGATAGACTGTGCAGTACTTGACAAGTGGGGTTGGGCCTGGGCTTGCAAACTCCAGGTGTGGTTCCTCCACTTACCAGCTCTCGGACCTTGTGTGAGGTGTGCTGCCTCTTGGAGCCTTCTTTTCCTCGTCTGTGTAAAAGTGTTAGTGATGTTTACCTGTAAAGGTTGGAGTGAAGATTAATCTCATTGTGTGTAATAAAGTAGCTTCCACAATGTGTCACAAACAATACTAGTAGATAGCAACTATTTTAAAAATTATAATAATTTATTCATTTGGTACTTAGACATGTACCAGGTCTAGTTTTAGCTGTCACATACAGTTATATTATTCTAGAATGAAATGGTGCCCTTAGAAAAGTGGTGGTTTGGCATGTGTGCATGAGCTAAAGTTGTAAAACAGATTTTTACATCTTCATGTAATGAACAGCAGATGAGAAACAAAATGCAATAAATATTTTTTTCAATATTCAAACATGACAGCAAATAAACTCATGTTTTTCAGAGAATAGGGCCCTTAATTAGATGGGATTTTTATTTGATACACATACAATTTGAGGCCAATATTATTTCTTTGATACATTCTAACCTCATTACTTTCTAATCACTTATTTGCTCATTGGTTAATCATACCAATGGGTAGGTTTTATTCTGATAATTTTTATTTTTTATTGAGATATAATTGATGTATGTTTTTGTTATGTATCTACAACATAATGATTTGATATTTGTATATATTGTGAAATCACCACCACAATACACCTAGTTAACATTCATTATCATAGTTTCAGATTTTTTTTCTTGTGATAAGATCTTTTTTAAAAATATATTTTTATTGGTTTCAGAAAGAGGAAGGGAGAGGGAGAGAGAGATAGAGACATCCATGGTGAGAGAAAAAATATCTCCTCCTGCACACCCCCTACTGGGGATTGAGCCCACAACCTGGGCATGTGACCTGACTGGGAATCAAACTGTGACCTCCTAGTTCATGGGTTGATGCTCAATCACTGAACCACAAATGGCCGGCATGATAAGATCTTTTAAGATCTAGTCTCTTAGCAACTTTCAAATGTGCAATACAGTATTATTACCTATAGTCACTAGGCTGTGAATCTCCATTCTTTTTTTCAAATCTCAAAAGTAGATGACAAGGCAAAAAATACCTGGGGTGATAAAACTGAATATGAAATTAAAGTATCAATTGCTTGTTCTCATATGCTAGACTTTTTTCAAGTAATGGAGAAATACCTTTATTTTCATCTGGGAGTATCTATTATGTGTGCATGTACCAAATGAACTGTAGAAACTGTGGCCTGCAAATACATAAAGCAAATACAATTCTTGCCAGCTGGGCGTAGCTAAATGCACACCACTCTCCCTGTAAGTTAGTCATTAAAAGTGAACTTGTGCTCATTGGTCTAATGTACTGAAGAATGCTGATTTTCCTGTTTGACATGATAGTGAATGGTAATGCATTGTATAAAAGTACTTATGAAAGGATATTTTTATTTTCCCATTTAAAAAATTGATTCTGGTTTTTAAGGAACTTTCCTTATACAGTAAGCTCCTATGGGCTCTGGCGAAATCCATCCTGAAGAACCTAAGGCAAATAGCTTCTGAGAATATGAACTCATTAGCAGGCCTGATTCCTTTGGCTATATTTCCTGATAATACTTTTCTTTTACATATGTGCATGTCAGATGGCAGTGGCAGTGAGAATTTTTCTCCTGTGCTCATTAGTGAATACATACAGGATGAGGGAGAATGAGGCAGTTCAAGGAGTGATCAGTATCCTCTAGCTCTCTCCCTTTCTTTACCCTATTTTTTTTATCATGTTTATTGGGCATCGATTTTAAAGCCTGTATTCAATAGGAACTTTGGCATATGTGAATATTTGATGTAAGTATTTGCTGGATTCAGTTTTAGCAACTTTTAGCATTGCTCTCATGAAGAAGATTGCAGAGACAATGTTTGTACTGATTTAGAAATGTTAGAGAAAGACAAGTATCACATGATCGCATATGTGGAATCTAATGAACAAAATAGACTGATAAACAAATTAGAACCAGAGTCACAGAAGCATGGAACAGACTGCCTAATTTCAGAGGGAAGGCAGGGGTCGGTGGGTGGAAAGAGATCAACCAAAGAATTTGTATGCATATATGCATAACCCGTGGACACAGGCAATAGGGTGGTGAAGGCTTGGGTCAGGGGTGAGGGGGGCAGAGGTGGGCTAGAAGGGGTCAATGGGGAAAAAAGGGGGATATAATGTAATACTTTCAATAATAAAGATTTAAAAAAATTGTTAACTGATTGAAATTATTGTTTTTTAAATCTCTTTATTCATGTAGTAAATATTTACAGCGCACAAAAAAAGAATTTTGGGGGAGTGGCTTCTTAAAACCCTGCAGTATATTAATTGTGTTTATGACTGTGGTTTTCTTGATTTTTTTTTACTTTGTTCTTTAATACGGACTTTTAAAATTCTTTAAAAAGTACAAAATGTCTCCAGTTTAGGATTTGAAAAAAAAATTCTATCTATCATCTATCTATGTTATCTATCTATGTATCTATCTATGTATCTATTATCTATCTATCTTTCTATCTAATATATCTATCACCTATCTAAAATTTTTGAATGGTGTTGGCATAGTCTCGAAGAATAGGCTATGCTGTTGACCATATGAAAGCAGAAGTCTGCCCAAGAATGCCCCACCCTACAGCTGTTTGGCTCCTGTTAAAAGGGCTGCAAGGGCTCTGCCAACAGAACAAGTATAATCTTCCTGGCGTGGCTTTCCTGTGCCATCTGGTTCAGGGCTGTGGCCCCACACCCAATGGCAAATTTCCTCATTTTGGAGAAAGTGAGCCACATTCATCAACCAGTGGGTATAAAATTCTAATCATTCCAGCTATCCATGCCTATGAACCCTTCTAATTTACACAGAGCATGAGCCAACTCACTAGACCACATCTCAGAAAAATTGGGCTATGATCTTGGCTCTACCAGAGGCCAATTTTGTGACCTCAGGAAATATGCTCAATTAATCTGGGCCTCAGTTTCCTCATCTGCAAAATGAAGTAATTTGATTAAATTCCTACTTCGATGAATCAGTTTATGACATCTAACTGGTAATTTTCATAATAAAACAGTGTTGCAAGGAAGTACAATTACTGGGAAATGAGATTTAGCATTGACCATTGACGTGATTGTTGTAGTTCTTACCAAGTTTTAGAGGGTTTTGAGGGCATTGTGGGAACATTTGGGCAATATGTGAGAAGTAGCAAACTCTTCAAGAATTCTGTGACTATGACTTGGTCTTTGCATAGAGCCTAAAGCTGTTGAGTAACTGTTTACTGAATGGTGACTGAGTGTTTCCTGTTGCCTAGTAGTGCAGATTTCCTGTCTTGAACTTACCCTGGTCCTAACCATTCTTATTTCTAAATAGGGTATTATCTGTATGGCAGTCACCAGTAATTGACTTTGTTGCTTGTTGAACTCATGCTGGTTTTATAATTCTGGACTGGGGAAGTAAAGGAGTATGTTAAGAAGATGAAGGCAGCCGAAACCGGTTTGGCTCAGTGGATAGAGCATCGGCCTGCGGACTGAAAGGTCCCCGGTTCGATTCCGGTCAAGGGCATGTACCTGGGTTGCGGGCACATCCCCAGTAGGAGATGTGCAGGAGGCAGCTAATCGATGTTTCTCTCTCATCGATATTTCTAACTCTCTATCTCTCTCCCTTCCTCTCTGTAAAAAATCAATAAAATATATTTAAAAAAAAAAAGAAAAAGAAGATGAAGGCATTGCACATACACTTGAGAATGAAGCATGCTAACAACTGATCATAGAGGCAAAATTAAATAGATATAAGCAAAGCATAAGCAAGGTAATGTGGGGTCATAGTAAAAGGAGAAGGTAATTCTAAATGGAGAAATTAATTCTCTGAGTTGAGCCTAGAGACACGAGAGCAAAGATTAAAATTAGTTAATTTTTATACATCTTCTTTGTGAAGTTGAGGACGTTCTCCTCTAATCCTAATATACTGAGAGTTATTTTTTTTTAATGACTGGGTATTGTATCCTACGTGTATTGATATGATCATGTGATTTTTTTGAGGTTTGCTTTTAGCCTAATGATAGGATGGATTATATTAATTGATTATTGACTGTTAACCAAGCCTTTCATACCTAGGGTAAATCTTAATTGGGGGTCGTGGTATACAGTTATTTGTATATATTGTTGGATTCAATTTACTAATATTTTGCTGTGGATTTTTACACATATGTTCATGAGAGAGATTGGTCTGCAGTTTTAATGTTTCCAACTGTTTAGGATTAGGGTAATGCTGGCCTTATAGAATGAGTTACAAAATATTCCCTCTACTTCTGTTCTTTGACAAAGATTGTGGGAATTTGTATAATTTCTCCATAAGCATTTGTCTGATTCATTAATGAACCCATCTGATCTGAGTGCTTTCTGTTTTGGAAGGTTATTAATTATGAAATCAACTTATTTAATAGATATTGTTCTCGTCAGATTATTGATTGTTTTCTGTGTTTTGACAGATTGTCTTTTAAAGAATTGGTCCATTTCATCTAAGTTACAAATTTGTGGGCATAGAGTTGTTTATATTCCTTTATTATTTTTATTATGTCCATTGGAGCTATAGTGATGTCTCTTCTTTCATTTCTTATATTAGTAATTTGAGTTCTCTCTTTTTCCTTAGTTAGCATGTCCAAAAGGCTTATCAGTTTTATTGATCCTTTAAAAGATTCAACTTGGTTTCATTGATTTTTCTCTATTGATTTCTCATTGTGAATTTCATTGATTTCTGCTCAATTTTTCTTTCTTTTTTTTCCTGCTTACTTTGAATTTAATTTGCTCTTCTTTTTTAGTTTCCTAATGTGAAAACTTAGATGATTGATTTTAGATTTTTCTTCTTTTCTAATGCATTCAATGCTATAAATTTCCCTCTTAGCTCTGTTTTTGATGTACTCCATAAAATTTTTCTCTAATTTTCCAGGTACTTTATGATTTTCTTGACTCCAAGTATTAACTCTGTACATTTGACTTACAATTCCATATGTCTTAGTCCTAATCTCTTTTATGAGCTCCATTCTCATATTTTAATCCCCTTGTTAGATATCTTAACCTTAATCAACTGGAAGCATCTCAAATTCAACACATGGAGAAACTATAGGGTGTCCCCAAAATGCATATGCACACTTTAAATAATTATAAAGTCAATGTTTATTAAAATAAATTTCATTTTTAAAACTGAGCTACCAGATGTTAAAGTATGTATACATTTTTGGGACACCCTGTATATTAGTTTTATTCTACTTTACTGTTTCTTCCTCCATGTTTTCATCTTCATACATGTCTTATAATTGATTCTCTTATAGTCTTAAATTTTAGTGTGTTTTCTTTTATTTATTTTTGTCAGCCTCTGCCTTTCAGGGACTCACAAATAGTGAAAAGACTTGCTTTTTCAGTATAATCTATTTTTAAAAAATTTTAATCCTCACATGAGGCTATTTTTCCATTGATTTTTATATAGAGTGGAAGAGAGAGAAAAGACAGAGAGAAATATTGATGTGAGAGAAACACATTGTGCCCTTGACTGGAATTGAACCCAGGGTCCTTCCGTTGCAGGCCAGTGCTCTATCCACTGAGCCAAAACGGCTAGGGCTGTAGTAGAATCTTTATATTCCCACTTATTCTATGCCTTTTATGTTTTGGACTCTGCCTTTATGCATGTAAGAGACTTGTAGAAATTTCAGAGAAGGATAAAGAAAGTATGCTTATGAGGTAATTGTAAAGGGAGTCAAAGCTTGGCTTTAACCCAGTGGGACCTGCATCAGACTTTGAGCTTACAAAACTATAATATAATAAATATGTGTTGCTTAACAATAAGTTTGCTGTTACAGGAGCAATAGGAAACTAATAGCACTTTTCTTTATTGCTAATTGGCTATATGAAGGGCTTGGTTCTCATATTTTAGATACTAGGAATTTATAATTTTCCTAGAAAACTTAGCTTATTTTTACTTTATATCAAAGGCAACTATGCTCATTTTCAAAGAATGATATTTCTTGCCTATACAAAATTGGACTCAATATGTTTTGCTATTGAATGTGATTATATTCACTTACATGTTTGTTTGTGACCATATACACATGTGTAATATATATTTATATATTTCTTACTATATATATAAAACATAGATATGCTATATACATATAGAAACTATTACAAAATAACTAGAGGCCCGACACACGAAATTTGTGCAAGAGTGGGCCTTCGCAGCCATGGGCAGCTGCGTGGATCCCTCCCTCACGGCTGCCTGGATCCGGATCCCTACCTCACAGCTGCTGCGGCTGCCTCGATCCCGTGGCTGCAGCCCCAGCTTAGTCCGGAAGGATATCCGGTCTAATTAGCATATTACGCTTTTATTATTGTAGATATTTTGGGATAACTTACTATGTGGTTTTGCTTACATATCAAAATGATCCAAAATAATTTTGAACAATTGGGAAACCTGTAAAAAGGATAATATATTTGGCCCTAGTTGGTTTGGCTCAGTGGATAGAGTGTCGGCCTGCGGACTGAAGGGTTCGGAGTTCTATTGGGGTCAAGGGCACATGCCTTTCTATTGGGGTTTTGGGCTCGATCCCCAGTAGGGGTAGTGCAGGAAGCAGCCAATCAATGATTCTCTCTCATCATTGATGTTTCTATCTCTCTTTCCCTCACCCTTCCTCTCTGAAATCAATGAAAAAAAAATATATATGCTATATACATATAGAAAATATTATAAAACACACACACACACACACACACACACACACACATATATATATATATATATATGTTTTTTTAAGGGATGATATATTTGCACAGTCTTGTGTTGTGGAAACTTTACTTGGTATGGGGCAAGGCATTTTGGGGAGACTAGACCGGCAGTTACTACCATTTGGTATTTTCATGTTCCTGCCATGCTTATTCAGCTTGACCAGTGGACTGGCCCCCCCACTTCTATGCCCACATAAGGGACTCCTCTAAGGGACTCTTTGTCTGAGCTGTGACTGCAAATGGACTTGCCCAGGGGTACAGACACTTGTTGGGAGAACCGATTTCCGTTCTCGAGATTGCCACTGACTTTCCTCCTCAAGTCTTTCTCAAATGTCCTCATTTCAATAAGACCTGACCTGACACCCTACAGTAGCTCTCTGTACCCCACCTCCTTACCCTATTCTGGTTTTTTCCCTGCCAGATCACATCACTTTCTAACATACCATTTCACTTAATTGTTTATTTTGTTTGTTAATTACTGCCTGTTTCCCCTCCTCACTGATAATTCAAGCTCTATTCTTCCAAGGATGCGGTTTTTCTCTTCTATTTTGTTCATGGGTGGTTGTAACAATTCAACATGTACTTGTTGGATGTAGGACTGCCATTGACATGTGGTATGCCAGTTTCTACTTCTTTTCCACTCCCTTAGTTCTATCAGAAGGTCCAGTTCACAAGGTTAAACCTTTTGTTTTAGGATCAATGAAATAGATTTTTCTGTTACAACATGAGTTCTTTTCTCCTCTTTCTTTGTTACTCATTTGTTTCTCCTTCTTTTGATTCATGTGACAAATTTATGATGGATGCCAGAAGTAGTTTTAGGTGCTGCGGATAGGAAAGTGGAGAAGTTATTTCTGTATCAGGGAACTTATGCTCTAGCTGGCGGAGGAGAACAAGCAATAAAAATTAACAAGCAATTGACTAAGGTAATGTAATGTTCGATACTGGCCATGGGGGAGAGCATCAGCTTTAGATGGACAGGGAAGGCATCTCTGAGCCGGGGGTACTTGAGCTCCTCTGTTTCTACTTCCTTTCTTGTGCTTTCTGTGTTCCTTTTAGCTATATCTGTGACCCATCTATATTGTTCTGGAGGAATGACTATGGGAGAAACTAAACTAACAGTGGTGGACAATAGTGTCCCAATACTTTTGAAAATCAAAGACAGATACTCCTTCACCATTCCTATTATTGCCATTCTGAAAGAAGTTTTATAAACAGTGAGCAGGAATAAAGTTGATGAGCTCTTAATGTTACTTAGAGTTAACTTGTTTTTATAAACACTGTCACCAATACCTCTTTTGATGTAAATTAAAATGCTCTTTTCTATGTCTAATTTCCTTGGTGATGGAGCATAAAACTTTGTGTTTGAGGCAAGAGTTAGAGGTCATGGTAGTTACCTGTAGGATGCTTTAAACTTCATTCATTCATATATGCAGAGCTGCACACACACACTTGATAGTATCTGTGAGAGGTATTCTTTGGAGTTACCTTTAAAAAGATGCTAGCATCATAGCTGCAAGAAAGTTTGGATTTAATTGGCTGCATTAAGTAAAGTTTGCATTGTATGAATTTGCATTCTCAAATACTTATTAAAATCCCTTTTGTAGCAGAGTAATTTTGGGGGTTTTAGAATGAATACATTATTTAAAAAATTCCAGCTTGTCCTTCCTACTCTTTGGGGATGTGACTGCTTCCATTCTTTGGCTGTAGGCTTTGCATTCCTTTGGACCACACAAGCTTCTAAAACCTTGGCATCCAGGTCTTTGGACTATAAAATTTCACTGAAAATAATGAATGGAAAGTAGGATTAAAAAATAGCTGTTCTTAACATTAATTTGAAACATTAATTTGAGTTAGATTGTACTGTGATGATGTAGGCAGTAGATTTGAAAATAATTGAAAGTTGTCCTTTATTAAAAAAAACACACACAAACAAACCACCTCTATCTAGATATCTGGACCTCTTCCCTCAAATAAATTTAGGTTAATCCCAGAATGATAGAGAAACATGGTAATTAACCGTAACTTTGCTACCCTTCCCATTGGCTAATCAGCGAGATATGCAAATTAATCACCAGCCAAGATGGCGGCCGGC